>NW_024723171.1:0-19760 GCF_018991925.1 Homarus americanus | reverse complement strand
GGCGGTGACAGTATCCCACAGGTGGTGACAGTATCATACAGGTGGTGACAGCATCCCACAGGTGGTGACAGTATCCTACAGGTGGTGACAGCATCCTACAGGTGGTGACAGTATCCTACAGGTGGTGATGTATCAGGTGGACAGTATCATACAGGTGGTGACAGTATCCTACAGGTGGTGCAGTATCATACAGGTGGTAACAGTACCTACAGGTGGTGACAGTATCCTACAGGTGGACAGTATCCTACAGGTGGTGACAGTATCCCACAGGTGGTGACAGTATCCCAGGTGGTGACAGTATCACAGGCGGTGACAGTATCCTACAGGTGGTGACAGTATCCTACAGGTGGTGACAGCATCACAGGTGGTACAGTATCCTGCAGGCGGTGACAGTACCTACAGGTGGTGACAGTATCACAGGTGGTGCAGATGGTGGTACAGCATCTACAGGTGGTGTATCATACAGGTGGTGACAGTATCCTACAGGTGGTGACAGTATCCTACAGGTGGTGACAGTATCCTCGGTGCTATACAGGTGGTGACAGTATCCTACAGGTGGTGACAGTATCCTACAGGCGGCATGTCGGTGACAGTATCACAGGTGACAGTATCCTACAGTGGTGACAGCATCCTAAGAGGTGGTGACAGTATCCTACAGGTGGTGACAGTATCACAGGTGGACAGTATCACAGGTGGTGACAGACATACAGGTGGTGACAGTATCTCAGGTGGTGACAGTATCCACAGGGTGACAGTATCTCAGTGGTGACAGTATCCCACAGGTGGTGACAGTATCCTACAGGCGGTGACAGTATCCTACAGGTGGTGACAGTATCCTACAGGTGGAGACAGTATCCTACAGGTGGTGACAGTATCAACAGGTGGTGACAGTATCCTACAGGTGACAGTATCGGTACGCACAGTATCTCACAGGTGGTGACAGTATCCTACAGGTGGTACAGCATCCTACAGGTGGTGACAGTATCCTACAGGTGGTGACAGTATCACAGGTGGTGACAGTATCCTACAGGTGGTGACAGTACTACAGGTGGTGACAGCATCATCAGGCGGTGACATAGTGGTGACGCATCATACAGGTGGTGACAGTATCCTACAGGCGGTGACAGTATCCTACAGGTGGTGACAGCATCACAGGTGACAGTATCATACAGGTGGTGACAGTATCCTACAGGTGGTGACAGTATCCTACAGGTGGTGACAGTATCCTACAGGTGGTGACAGTATCTACAGGTGGTGAGCATTACACTGGTGACAGACAGGTGGTGACAGTATCCTACAGGTGGTGACAGCACAGGTGGTACAGTATCCTACAGGTGGTGACAGTATCCTACAGGCGGTGACAGTTCTACAGGTGGTGACAGTATACAGGTGACAGCATCCTACAGGTGGTGACAGTATCCTACAGGTGGTGACAGTATCCTACAGGTGGTGACAGTATCACAGGTGGTGACAGCATTATACACAGGTGGTGACAGTATACAGGTGGTGACAGTATCTGGTGGGACAGTATCTACAGGTGACAGTATCCTACAGGTGGTGACAGTATCCTACAGGTGGTGACAGTATCCTACAGGTGGTGACAGTATCCTACAGGTGGTGACAGTATCCTACACAGGTGGTGACAGTATCCTACAGGTGGTGACAGCATCCTACAGGTGGTGACAGTATACAGGTGGTGACAGATCCTACAGGTGGACAGTATCATACAGGTGGTGACAGTATCATACAGGTGTGCAGTATCCTACAGGTGGTGACAGTATCCTACAGGTGGTGACAGTATCTTACAGGCGGTGACAGTATCCTACGGTGGTGACAGTATCCTACAGGTGGTGACAGTATCCTACAGGTGGTGCAGTATCCTACAGGTGGTGACGTATCCTCAGGCGGTGGCAGTATCCTCAGGTGGTGTCAGTATCCTACAGGTGGTGTCAGTATCCTACAGGTGGTGGCAGTATCCACAGGCGGTGGCAGTATCCTACAGGTGGTGGCAGTATCCTACAGGTGGTGGCAGTATCCTACAGCTGGTGTCAGTATCCCAGGTGGTGTCAGTATCCTGCAGGCGGTGGCAGTATCCTACAGGCGGTGGCAGTATCCTACAGGTGGTGGCAGTATCCTACAGGTGGTGGCAGTATCCTACAGGTGGTGTCAGTATCCTACAGGTGGTGTCAGTATCCTACAGGTGGTGTCAGTATCCTACAGGTGGTGGCAGTAATAGGATGTACACAACCTCACAGTTCCAGAGAGTCAAGCTACTGATTGCCACTATACCGCGTCATCTATACTGTTTCACATTTTGTCTCACACTAACTATCGGGAGAAGGTTAATCGCTGTCAACATTTATTCGGACAATTTTCAATATTACCTAACAATATAACTAATTCTGTAATAACATTGGAGAAGATTAATATAGAAAACGAGATGATAAAAAGAAAGCGAGAATATTAACACAGAAAACAAGAAGATTAGCACAGAAAATGAAGCACTCTATTTCGACCGCAAACTATGGTCTTTTTCACCAGATATTTCTCCTCATTACAGGTAGATAGGGACTTTTTGATCACTTTGCACTAGAAAGGTGGATGATAGATAAATGGAAAGATGTGATAGAGGAAGGACGTAATAATAAACGACACATACGAGGAAAAGAATGAGATAATTACTAAAACAACAGCAAAATGATAACAGGCAAACAAGGGATAAGATCTATAAACAATACGGCTCAGTAAACAAAAATTCGACATAAACAATAAATAAAAATAATAAGAAGAATCGTTAGTCGTTCCATCACTATTGTTGTACGATTATTGACAAGAGAATGAAATAGATAATAATGAAGACGATAAACACGGTGTAAAGGAGTACAAAAGAATAAACCTGGTGGCTTTCTCAGCCTTGCAGATTCGTCTCAAATCTTCAACTAACCTAACCAAACCACTTCTACTAAAAACTTAACTTCCAGCAACCTAACCAAACAACCTAACCTAACCCTAACCAAACTTAACCTAACTTAACAGCACAACCAAACAACTAACCTAACAACAAGCTTAATCTAACTTCCTAACAAGCTTTAATTTCCTCTTAACCTAACTTCTTCCTAAATTCAACACCGGGAGGCAAACCTAACATAGCCCAGGCTAACTTCTTTAAATTTTAACATAACCTAAACTAACCTAAGCCTTTACCTAGCAACCTTCCTCTTAAGCCTAGCCAAAACTAACCAAAACAACCTAACTAACAAACTTAACCTAACCAAATTCAGCAAACCAAGCTCCATACAACTTGAAACTTCTAAGCTGATTTAACCTATCCACACCTCAACATAGCCTAATCTATAATGACCCGACCAAATCTCAAGTTAACCTAATTTCAGCTGACAACAACGGACTTAATTTTAACAATCTCTTTGCTTAGCAACCTAACCTCTAACCTAATTTGTAAATATCACAAAACAATAGAAAAATTAATTTATTGGTTGTAAATATTGGTTGTTTTGGTATCGGGTTCAGTAGTTCGGAGTTTGAGTGGTTCAGAGTTTCGATCACGAGCTCCATAAATCCTCTTCATAGTCGAAGTCACTGGGGATCCTTACCCACCACCTATAGACTCGACTCACGCGATTTTTCCATCTCAATCGTCCCCTAACACGCCAGACGCGACCCTAGCGGTGATTATCGTAAACATGAATGACTTTCCTGCAAAAAACTCATTCCTGATCACCAAGTTCGAGGTAAAGTACAGGTTACAGAGCGCTCTCATTACACACACAGGAAAGTGTTTCCGTGTCGAAGCTTTGATTTCCTCGGTTCGTGGCGACGTGAATCATAAGTGTTAAGTAATAATATCCCTTCACTTTTATCTTTACTTGGTTTGGTTAGGATGGGTTGAGCTTGCTTTGCATAGGTTAGGTGTGGTTAAGTTAAAATGGGTTGGGTTGGGTTGAGTTAGGATGGGATTGAGTTAGGATTGAATGGCAATTTTTTATTCTTTCAATTCCAGAGTGAGATAGTGGAAGGAAGGCGGAAGAAGGGGGAGGAAATTCCATATTCATCATCATTACTGCCTCTCCTCCCTCCATCCTTCCCTTCATCCTCTTCTACCCCTCCTCCCTTCTGTCACTCCTCTACCACTCCCCTCTCTACCTTCCGTCCTCTCTCCCTCCTTCCTCCCTCCCTCCATCTCCCTCCTTCCTTCCCTCCTCTGTCACTCCTCTACCCTCCGCCCTCCTCCCTCCCTCCCTTCTGTCCTCCTCTACCCTCCCCGCCCTCCTCTACCTTCCGTCATTCCTCTACACTCCTTCCCTCCCTCCTCCATCCTCCTCCTTCCTTCCCTCCTCCCTCCTCCTTCATCACTCCTCTACACTCATCTCCTCTTCAGTCACTCCTCTACCACTCAGCCTCCTCCTTCCTTAAAATTACCATTCCTTCCTCCTCCTCCTCCATCACTCCTCCTTCCTTCCTCCTCCTTCGTCACTCCTCTACCACTCCATCTCTCCTCCATTCAGTCACTCCTCTACCACTCCATCCTCCTCCCTCCCTCCCATCCGTCACTCCTCTACACTCCTTCTCCTCCTCCATCTTTCCTCCATCCCTCTATACAGCATATCCTCCTCCTGGTAACACAGTATGTGAGTTTACAATACAGTTAAGTACAGCAGGCAGTAGTAACTCAACGGAATACAGTAGGTAGGAACGATACATCAGATTCAGTAGATAGGCAGTATGTGCTTGGTAAACAGAGAGAGAGAGAGAGTATTTGGTAAACAGAGAGGGAGAGTTAGAGCGAAGGGGTACTTGGTAAACGTTGAGAGGGAGAGTTAGAGCAGTAGCTTGGTAAACAGAGAGAGGGAAGGGCAGAGGGAGGTTAGATCAGTGCTTGGTAAACGGGTGAGGAGAGTTAGGCAGAGGGTAGCAGTAAAGCAGAGAGGGAGGAGGGCGAGAGGGAGGTTGATCGAAGGGTACTTGGTAAACAGTGTGGGGGAGTTAGAGCGAAGGGTACTTGAAACAAACAGAGAGGGGAGGGAGGAGGGCGAGGAGAGGAGAGTTAGATCGAAGGAGTACTTGGTAAACAGAGAGAGGGGAGGTTGGGTCGAAGGAGTTCTTGGTAAACAGAGTGAGAGGAGAGTTAGAGCGAAGGAGTACTTGGTAAACAGAGTGAGAGGGAGAGTTAGAGACGAAGGAGTACTTGGTAAACAGAGAGAGAGAGGGAAGGAGGGGCGAGAGGGAGAGTTAGATCGAAGGAGTACTTGGTAAACAGAGTGAGAGGGAGAGTTAGAGCAGAAGTACTTGGTAAACAGAGAGAGAGGGAAGGAGGGGGAGAGGAGGTTAGATCGAAGGAGTACTTGGTAAACAGAGAGAGAGGGAGAGTTAGATCGAAGGAGTACTTGGTAAACAGAGTGAGGAGAGAGTTAGGCGAAGGGTACTTGGTAAACAGAGAGAGAGGGGAGAGTTAGAGCGAAGGGTACTTGGTAAACAGAGAGAGGAGGGAGGATTGGGAGCGAAGGAGTGGCAGTAAACAGAGTGAGAGGGAGAGTTAGAGCGAAGGGTACTTGGTAAACAGAGGAGGAGGGAGAGTTAGAGCGAAGGAGTACTTGGTAAACAGAGTGAGAGGGGGAGAGTTAGAGCGAAGGAGTACTTGGAACAGAGTGAGAGGGGGAAGTGAGCGAAGGAGAAAACAGAGAGAGAGGGGAGAGTTAGAGCGAAGGAGTACTTGGTAAACAGAGAGAGAGGGGGAGAGTTAGAGCGAAGGAGTACTTGGTAAACAAGAGAGAGGGGGGGAGAGTTGAGCGAAGGAGTACTTGGTAAACAGAGAGAGAGGGGAGAGTTAGAGCGAAGGAGTACTTGGTAAACAGAGGAGAGGGGGAGAGTTAGAGCGAAGGAGTACTTGGTAAACAGAGGAGAGGGGAGAGTTAGAGCGAAGGAGTACTTTGGTAAACAGAGTGAGAGGGGAGAGTAGAGCGAAGGGAGCATTGTAAACAGAGGGAGAGGGAGAGAGGGAGTTGAAGGAGTACTTGGTAAACAGAGGAGAGGGGGAGAGTTAGAGCAGAAGGAGTACTTGTAAACAGAGGAGAGGGGGGAGAGTTAGAGCGAAGGAGTACTTGGTAAACAGAGAGAGAGAGGGGAGAGTTAGAGCGAAGGAGTACTGGTAAACAGAGAGAGGGGGAGAGTTAGAGCGAAGGAGTACTGGTAAACAGAGAGAGAGAGGGGAGAAAGGAGCGAAGGAGTACTTGCAAACAGAGAGAGAGGGGAGAGTTAGAGCGAAGGAGTACTTTGGTAAACAGAGTGAGAGGGGGAGAGTTAGGTGAAGGAGTACTTGGTAAACGAAGAGAGAGGGAGAGAAGGAGTACTTGTAACAGAGAGAGGGGAGAGTTAGAGCGAAGGGAGTCTTGGTAAACAGAGAGAGAGGGGAGAGTTAGAGCGAAGGAGTACTTGGTAAACAGAGAGAGGGGGAGAGTTAGAGGAGGAGTACTTGGTAAACAGAGAGAGAGGGGGGAGAGTTAGAGGAAGGAGTACTTGGTAAACAGAGAGAGAGGGGAGAGTTAGAGGAAGGAGTACTTGTAAACAGAGGAGAGGGGGGAGAGTGAGCGAAGGGAGTACTTTGTAAACAGAGAGGAGAGGGGGGAGAGTAGGGAGCGAAGGAGTACTTGGTAAACAGAGGAGAGGGGGAGAGAGTTAGCGAAGGAGCATGGTAAAACAGAGGAGAGGGGGGAGAGTTAGAGGAAGGAGTACTTGGTAAACAGAGAGAGAGGGGGGGAGAGTTAGAGCGAAGGAGTACTTGGTAAACGAGAGAGAGGGAGAGAGTTAGAGCGAAGGAGTACTTGGTAAACAGAGAGAGAGGGGAGAGTTGAGCGAAGGAGTACTTGCAAATAGAGAGAGAGGGGAGAGTTAGAGCGAAGGAGTACTTGGTAAACAGAGAGAGAGGGGAAGGGAGGGAGAGGGGAGATAGAAGGAGTACTTGGTAAACAGAGGAGAGGGGGAGAGTTAGAGCGAAGGAGTACTTGGTAAACAGAGAGAGAGGGGGAAGGAGGGAGAGGGGAGAGTTAGAGCGAAGGGAGTACTTGGTAAACAGAGGAGGGGGAGAGTTAGGAAAGAGTACTTGGTAAACAGAGTGAGAGAGGGGGAGAGGAGCGAAGGAGTACTTGGTAAACAGAGGAGAGGGAGAGTTAGAGCGAAGGAGTACTTGGTAAACAGAGAGAGAGGGGGAGAGTTAAGCGAAGGAGTACTTGGTAAACAGAGAGAGAGGGGGAGAGTTAGGAGCGAAGGAGTCTTGGTAAACAGAGAGAGAGGGGGAGAGTAGAGCGAAGGGAACATGGTAAACAGAGAGAGGAGGGGAGAGTAGAGCGAAGGAGTACTTGGTAAACAGAGAGAGGGAGAGGTTAGAGCGAGGAGCATGGTAAACAGAGAGAGAGGGGAGAGAGGAGTGAAGGAGTACTTGGTAAACAGAGAGAGAGGGGGAGAGTTAGAGCGAAGGAGTACTTTGGTAAACAGAGGAGAGGGGGGAGAGTTGAGCGAAGGAGTACTTGGTAAACAGAGAGAGAGGGGAGAGTTAGAGCGAAGGAGTACTTGGTAAACAGAGAGGAGAGGGGGAGGGAGAAGGAGAGTACTTGGTAAACAGAGAGAGAGGGGAGAGTTGAGCGAAGGAGTACTTGGTAAACAGAGGAGAGGGGGAGAGTTAGAGCGAAGGAGTACTTGGAAACAGAGAGAGGGGAGAGTTAGAGCGAAGGAGTACTTGGTAAAACAGAGAGAGAGGGGGAGAGTTAGAGCGAAGGAGTACTTGGTAAACAGAGAGAGAGGGGAGAGTTAGAGCGAAGGAGTACTTGTAAACAGAGAGAGAGGGGGAGAGTTAGAGCAAGGAGTACTAAACAGAGAGAGAGGGGAGAAGAGTGAAGGGAGTACTTGGTAAACAGAGAGGAGAGGGGGGAGAGAAAGCGAAGGAGTACTTGAAACAGAGGAGAGGGGGAGAGTTAGAGCGAAGGAGTACTTGGTAAACAGAGAGAGGGGGAGAGTTAGAGCGAAGAGTACTTGGTAAACAGAGAGAGAGGGGGAGAGTTAGAGCGAAGGAGTACTGGTAAACAGAGGAGAGGGGGGAGAGTTAGAGCGAAGGAGTATTGGTAAACAGAGAGAGAGGGGAGAGTTAGAGCGAAGGAGTACTTGGTAAAACAGAGAGAGAGGGGAGAGTTAGAGCGAAGGAGTACTGGTAAACAGAGAGAGAGAGGGGGAGTTAGAGCGAAGGAGTACGGTAAACAGAGAGAGAGGGGAGAGTTAGAGTGAAGGAGTACTTGGTAAACGAGAGAGGGGGGAGAGTTAGAGCGAAGGAGTACTTGGTAAACGGGAGAGAGGGGGAGAGTTAGAGCGAAGGGAGTACGAACGGAGAGAGGGGAGAGTTAGAGCGGAGTACTTGGTAAACGTGAGAGAGGGGAGAGTTAGAGCGAAGGAGTACTTTGCAAACAGAGGAGAGGGGAGAGTTAGAGCGAAGGAGTACTTGGTAAACAGAGAGAGGAGGGGGAGATAGAGGAAGGAGTACTTGGTAAACAGAGAGAGTGAAGGAGGCGAGAGGGGGAGAGTTAGAGTGAAGGGTACTTGAAACAGAGAGGGGGAGAGTTAAGTGAAGGAGTACTTGGTAAACAGAGAGTGAAGAGGAGTGGATTAAATTGACGGAGTGGCAAACGTTGAGAGAGAGAGAGAGGAAGAAGAGAGTTAGATCGAAGGGACTACTTGGTAACATAGAGAGAGTGTGAAGGAGGAAAAAGAATGCGTAGGTAGACAGAGGTTGATAACAATTTCAAGAGGTGGGAGAAAACGACGGCATATAACATATACAAACTATGGACCGTCGACGCAACACTCTTGTCTTGAGTCTTGTCTTCGGGAGGACAAGTGTCACACAAGAGGGTTAACATTCATGTGGGTCAAGTACGAGAACTGAGGACAATATGTTAACGAGGGAGGAAAGGGAAACAAGTGGTCTCGTTCTTGTGGGAGAAGAAGAGGCGAGAGAGTATCTGGTCTGACGCCACGACATCCAGAGGTCAAACAGTCCCCTGGTGTGAATTCGATCGGGTGTTCCCCTGACATTTTCAGCTCTGTTCCTTACCCATTCAGCCATCAAAAATGAATATGAGGGAGGAGGGATGTGAAAAACAACAGGACGAATATCGGTGAATAAGATAGTTATAAAAGTGCATCATCTTTGTACTTACCAGTGTTGTTAGACGAAGACAATTTACTTTTCTTTCAAACAAAAAGAGTATGATTGCAAAGTTAAGAGTCAGCCCTTCATTAAGGTTGAGGCGGACACGACGTGCACCCTCTACGCCGGCGGAAGAAACACTGACGTCTGGATGCGTGGTCAGGCCAGTTACACCTGGATAACGCTGCCGGCTGACTCAAACTCTCGTACGTGGGTGTTGTGTTCATTTACTTATGAGAACAAGCACAACCTAACACCGTGACTCAAATGTGACTTCTGTTTACACCGACTGTCTAAACAAGTACATTTAGTCTTAAATTCACCGGAGGCGGCGCTGTAAGTTAAATGGGCAGTTAATATCCTTGACGATAATTGGTGAACTACTGTACTGAAGGGGTGATTCTTGACCTATGTGGCAGCCTCACCATGGTATGTGTATGTTCTTACTTATTAAAGACTTGGAACACAAATAATGCTACGTCTTAAGTGTTCCTTGAAGACGATTATCTCTCAAGAGCTCTTCCATTAGCGTCATTGTTTTCCCTTCGTTCATGTAGAGTCATTGTCCCCCCTCACCCGCGCCTGTGAGGACTAACACACTGACGGCTCCTGCAGGAAAAGTTGGGTTATAGTACTCCGCGTGGGCCAGATACACTGAACCGCTACTGTTTACTAAGTGGTCACCCCAACCACCCCATGACGTCATGATAGTCTTCCTCATTGAAAAATACAAAGACTTACTCCTCTCTTCCCTGAGTTTGTTGACAAATACTTTAATCAGTCTGGATTAAAAGTCTCCAAGTTTGGTTCTCGTGCGCTGCTCCAAGTTTGTTAACAAATATCTTTTGATACCTACTGCATATAAACCTTTACAGCTATACAGTTAAGTTTTAAATGCAAGAAAGTGGTTTTCTCACCGTAGAACTCCGATACCTTCACACTGTTTACTCACCCAGGAGATTATGGTGTATCACTACGTAGAATTTCACTCTGTTTCCGGCATTCAATGCGTTGTGTACTTGATAAATGATGATTTAATGAATTCCATTAACTTTCAACATCCATCTAAGTTATTGGTTATACTTGTCATAACCAATCAGTCATTACTTGCTGTTTCGACTTCAACTGTGGAGAGGTGGATCAGGAGATATGCCGAAATAGGTATTTTAACTGATCTGGGTATGTATAAAAATTTCAGATTGAACCGGGATATAAACAATAACGAAGACATTTATTTGTATATAAATGATATAATAATGCAAATATTATAATGAAAATGTTATGTTTTTTGTTAAAGGTTATGAGTGTATGCCATAGTGTTAATGGAGTACCAGGTTATGACACAGGAGATCCAAAAACAATATTGTGTTTAATTTCAGAAAGAAGACCACGCCCCCGACTGACTAGTAGGGATGAGGATGCCCCCATAACAGCAGCAATCCGAAACAACCCGTTCTCCAACCCTGTCGCCATCACAGAGGCATTACACTTAGACAGAGCACAGACTGTCAGGTCACGTTTGCATGAGGTGGGCATACAACACAGAGTCCCTGCCATAAAGTAACGACTAACTGAACAACACCGCACTGGTCGCCTCCAGTATGCCCAGCAATATGCGGGGGAGGACCTGGAGTTTGGGTTGCCAGTAGTCTTCACGGATGAGGAGACTTTTGATAGTACTAACCACGGTAAAATTCATCTGGCATCGCACGAGGTAAGTAAGCTTTACATATTAAACAAGTCCATAATGATTAAAATAAGATTTAGACCGAATTTGTCGATATAGCCGTAAAACATCGAACAGCTCGTTATACATTTTCAAATAAAAGTCTAAGATTATCGCAAAACATTAAAATGTCATTTCAAGTATTATACTACAAACTTAATATAAGATGTAATAGCTTAATTAGGCCAATATATTAATATTTATATCGCATTTTCCCTTCCTGCAGATACGACAGGGCCCACATATACGAGGTGGCTAGAAGTGGGCATGTGACGCTGAACATAAGGAGTCTGCAATAGGCCGGTTGGCCCATACATGGCAGCTCCTGTCGAGAGTTACCACCACTCTCTATCATCCATGAATCTATCCAGCCTCCCTTTGAAACTTTCCAGCGTTCCAGCACTTACTACAAAGTTGCTAAGCTTATTCCACTCGTCCACCACCCTATTTGTAAACCAGTTTCTTCCTATCTCCCTCCTAAACCTAAACTTATCCAACTTGGATCCGTTGTTCCGAGTCCTATCCTGCTCGGATATTATAAGAACTTTATCTATATCACCGTTATCGATTCCTTTCACCCACTTGAATACTTCTATCATATCTCCCCGCACTCTTCGTCTTTCTAGGGAATGCAAGTTTAGTTTCTTTAACCTATCCTGATATGGAAGGTTTCTAAGTCCCGGAATCATTTTCGTCATTCTTCGCTGCACCGACTCTAGTGAATGATATCCATTCTATAATAAGGGCACCAGAACTGAACCGCATAATCGAGGTGCGGCCTGACTAGCGCAAGATATAGTTGCAATAAGACCTCTGCACTCTTATTACTTACACTTCTAGATATAAAACCCAATACTGTTTGCCTTATTTCGAACATTAACGCACTGTTTTCTAGGCCGTAGGTCCGGGCTTACAAGTACCCCTAGGTCTCTTTCACAAGTCGACTTCTCTAGGTTGATGTTGTTAAGGCTGTATACATTGTAAGTATTTGTTCTTCCAATATTAAGTACGCTGCACTTGCTGGTGTTGAATTTCATTTGCCATTTTTCAGACCACCCCTGCAGTTTATTTAGATCCTCCTGTAATGCATTTGCATCCTGCCCTGAATTAATCTGCCGCCCTATTTTGGTGTCATCCGCAAACTTGCTTATGTCACTGCTGATCCCAGTATCTAGAATCGTTTATGTAGATTATGAACAAGAGTGGGCCTAGTACTGACCCCTGGGGAACCCCACTGGTTACACGACCCCACTCAGATTTAACACCATCTACGCTGACCCTCTGCGTTCTATCGGTGAGCCATGATTTTATCCAATTTAAAACTTTCCCCTCGATACCATGAGCCTTAATTTTTCTCAGAAGCCTCTGATGCGGTACTCTGTCAAATACTTTGCTAAAGTCTAAGTAAATAACATTGTAATTTTCGTCATTATCTACTACCTCGAAGACTTTCCTAAAAAATGTCAGCAGATTTGTCAGACAAGATTTTCCCTTTGTAAACCCATTTTGAGAGTCGTAGATTAATTTGCTTTTCTCTAAATGCGATCGGATGCTATCTGCTATAATTGATTCGAGAAATTTCCCCACTACCGACGTCAAACTGATCGGCCGGTAATTTGACGCTGATGCTCTGTCTCCCTTTTTGAATATGGGTACTACATTTGCCTGTTTCCACAAGTCTGGCACAACTCCAGTGTCTAATGATTTTGTAAAAAGGTTTACGAGGGGTCCGCTAATGTGTTCCCTACACTCTTTCAAGACTCGAGGGAAAATTTCATCCGGCCCTGGGGATTTTGTTTTCTTTAGTTTATTTATCTTCTTAAGAACATCCTCTTTTCTGATAGTGATATTCTTAAATTTCTCTTCTTCCTTTCCCTTAAATATCAGTTCCACCTCTGGAATTTCATCGCGAATTTCCTCTGTGAAAACTGATAAGAAGTAGCTGTTCAATGCTTTGCTTATTTCTTCACTGCCATTTATCACTTCTCCCCTCCCTGACATTAAAGGCCCAACTTTGTCCTTGACCTTTGTTCTATATACCTGGAAAAATCCCTTGGGATTCGCCTTGGATTCTCTTGTTATTTTGATTTCATAGTCTCTCTTTGCTTTCCTAACATTTTTCTTAACATTCCTAGATAGTTCATTATACCTATTTCTGAGCTGCTCCTCCCCTCCCTTTAATTTCTTTATATTCCTTTCTTTATTCCTATGTCATGTTTAAGTTTTCTGGTCATCCACCTTGGCTCATTCTTATTTGACCTAATTTTTCTGTATGGTATATTTTGTTCTTGTGCTTTATGTAGTATACTAGTGAATATATTATAGTCATGATCAATTGTTGTGTCATCTATGACCTCACCCCTTCCTACTGGTGACTGACATGACTGTTCCCAGGTGACCTCACCTAGGTACCTTCTTAACCCCTGATAATTAATCCGCCAACCGAAAGTTTGGGACTCTGACCATATTGCCATTGTTTTTCGTTTCCCAATTTAGGGTGAACCTGATTTCTATGATCACTGTTAACTAGTTCTTCCCCTACTGTGATATCTCTGATAATATTTTCTTTATTTGTTAATACTAGGTCTAATATATTGTCACCTCTAGTAGGTTCTGTAATTAGTTGTTTCAAAAAATTGTCCTGTACTGCGTCTAGGAAGTCTTCAGATTCATAGTCACCTACAATGTTGTCCCAGTCAATATTTCTGAAGTTGAAATCCCCCATAATGCATAGGTTGTTATATTTTGCTGCCCTACTCATTTCCTGCCATATGGGCTGAGCTGCTTCTTTCCCAAGACTTGGGGGCCTGTAAATCACTCCCATAATTAGTTTTTCTCTTCCTTCCGTGATTTCTACCCATACAGACTCGGTTCCTATTTCACCCTTTATTGAATTATTAATACAACATTTTAATGTATCCTTGACGAAGAGTGCGACCCCTCCCCCTTCCTACCTTCCCTGTCCTTGTGAAAAAGGTTGTACCCTTCTATGTGGTACTCTGATAAAAAAAATTTGCTCGCCAGATTCATCCAAGTTTCGGTGATTGCTATGACGTCTACATTCTCGGTACATACAACCGCTCTCAGCAAGTCTATTTTATTTCTAACGCTCCTACTGTTTGTATAGTATACATTTAAACCTACCCTTCCCTGGTCCTGTTTTACCCCTTGTCCTGAGTAACCAATTTTACTTCCCAGGACCTGCTTGTTTTTTGACTCCCACTTTCCCCGACCTCTCTCTACTGGCGAAACCCCCCCTTTGGAGTGACAATTTCACGCTCCAGGGATGCAGACAACGTCTTTACCCCCGCACGAGACAAGTGTACTCCGTCACGACTGTACAGGTAGTCGTTGCCATAGAATCGTTGCCAGTTATCAATGAATGCCCAACCATTGTTTGCACAATGTTTTTCCAGTCGGCAATTTATAGCAATTGCCCTGGACAGCCATTCACAACCAACCCCTCTTCTAGGCAAGACACCACATACTATCGGGATCCCTCCCCTATCTCTAATCTTCCCCAGCGCCTCCCTATACCTCTTGAAAAGTTCCTCACTCCTAACCTTTCCTATGTCGTTTCCTCCCACACTAAGACACACTACTGGATTGGTACCCTCCCCTGACAAAACCCTATCTATCCTCTCAGCTACATGCCCTATCCCAGCCCCAGGAAAACACACCCTAGTCCTACGTTTCTTATCTCTTACACAAAAAGTCCTATCTAAAAACCTCACCTGGCTGTCCCCAACTACCACGACCTTGTGGGCAGGGTTTGTACAACTGCCCTTTCCTCTCCTTGCTCCATACCGTCCTGCCTCTTCTCTTCCTCGCCAGCTTCCTCGAGCACCTGGTAGGGGTTACTACACTCCACACCCTGGTCAGCTTTCCTGAGTCTGACCCTAGTCCCCTTGGAGACAACCACTCTCCACTCCTGCTCCTCCTTCGCAGGTGTCCTGCTAGGCAGGACACCTACCTGAAGGAGTTCAGTCCTGAGGACTTTATTTTCCCCCTTTAGAGTGTCAAGCTCACTCCTCAACTGCCCCAGCTGCCTTAACAGAGTGGCCAGTAGGTCGTCTTTCCTCACACCATGCTCCTCTTCCCCCAAGACACAACGATCCAAGGCGGCCATTTTCCTTGGTCACTAACGGGAGCACTTGGGGCCACGACCTTCTCCAAGCTGGGTCAGGTAGCAACGTGTGGTGCTACATATGCCTGCACGGTATGGGAGATGTTTTCCAAATTAAGGGGAGGTTTACGGCAAATAAATACTTGACATCCTGCGGAATCAGTTCCTCCCTTCAATTCAGGAGCGCAATTTCCCATTCCCTGCTGGACCAATTACTTTTATTCGTGATAGATGCCCCATCCACACAGCCAGAGCAGTGCGTCAGTGTTTGACGGGCAGCAACACCTCAGGCTCTTGGAATTGCCGAGCAAGGGATGCGACATGAATCCCATTGAAAATATCTGGGCAAGTATCGTCAATTCCTGGGAACCCGAGTATGAGAGGACGCCGAACCAGCTGTTCAACCGCGTGACAAGACAGTGGGAGATTTTTTTAAACAAACCTGAGCTTGTTACAAACAACGTATTGTAATGGATACCTCCCCTACAAACGCTGTTTGTCGCTGAGTAGCCGACCCCGTGAATTCCCCAGTGTATGCCTCGCGGTCTAGGTCAACCAGCGCCGCCTTACATGACGGAGGTCAACTATTAACCCACGCCTACCTCCGCTACAAAAGACCTGACCTCGTGGTGACCTCTCTCTTTTCTACCTACACCACCCAGCAAGCAACACCTCCTCCTCTTCCTGCCTGGCGGCCCTCGCTCCCGCCGGCGAGCATGGCGACCCACAAGCTATCCTCCTCTGAGCACCCTCACCAACCGGCTCTCTCTACATCACGCTTGTAACCACGCTGCCTCCTCCCAGCACCAGCCACCAAGCTGCATTGTACATCCAATATAATATGTATACAGAGAGCACATTGTGAGTTTCCTTTCTCCATCCCATCCTGAGTGTGAACCAAACAACTCGTATCCCACAGTATACAGTGGAGGCTGGAAGCTGTAATTGATATTAAACAATACACTGTAAATAATACACCTGTCTATACAGTATTTTAATCTTCGAAAGAAAGAAATATATTATAAACCTTAAATTTAAATTATGCAATGACAATAAAGCCAGTTGCAATATGATTAAAAAATAAATAAAAAAAGTGAGGAACAAACCCCCCTCACCCCCAGAAAAAACAGAGCTATTCAACCCCTTTCAGGGTCATCATCAACTCTATATAAGTATACTCTCTCTCTGAGTTATTAATAATACCATCAAATACAGTTAGTGGAACACCAAAATGACCACTTCAGTGTTTTCCCTTCTCCACACATCCGTGCAGGAATACCAAATACCATTATTGTGTCAGTTGAGTCTATGACAGTGACTGCTCTCTAACTTACGTCAAAATATATTATGTAATGCTCACATTGTAAACATAATTAATTCCTTCATGAAACACTCAAGATTAAACGTGGAACATACTGTATAGTCTTGAAATTTGATGTGAGAATCTAGTGGCAGCCCTGGTTGTAGCTGCGTTGCCAATTCATTGATATAATTTCTTAAATTATTAAGCAAATTTACGAATATTTGGAAACTTGTCATGATCTTAAATAACGATGAATAATTTATTATTGTAAAAATGTTACTTTTGGATTGCTTAATATTTATCATGACAGCGATACAACCGAAAATAAATCCACCAATCACAATCACCTTTATATACAGCCTTCTTTCCTTCAAGTATTGCCAGGTAAAAGTGCGAGCACGAGACCCAGGGTGGCGCCGGTGCATCTCTGGCTGACTGTACTCAGTACCGATATGGGGAGGGGGGGAGGACCTAACCTAACGAATCCAGGTAAAAAAAAAGTCACAGAAAAAAGTCACAGGAAAAAAAGAAAAGTTAACTATCGAATTCTCACATTTTTTAAGGTTAATATGTCAATTAGTTTCAGTAAAGGAATGTGCAGAACTGATGGTAAATTAATGAGTTTCGCTTAAAAATTATAAAATAGAACCAGCACCAGTACCACAACCAGCACCCCTACCACAACCAGCACCACAATAACCATCACCATAACAACCATTACCACTACCACAACCAGCACCACTACCACAACCAGCACCACCACAATAACCATCACCATAACAACCATCACCACTACCACAACCAGCACCACCACAATAACCATCACCATAAAAACCATCACTATAACAACCATCACCACTACCACAACCAGCACCACCACAATAACCATCACCACAATAACCATCACCATAAAAACCATCACTATAACAATCAGCACCAGTACCACAACCAGCACCACCGCAATAACCATCACCACAATAACCATCACTATAACAATCAGCACCACTACCACAACCAGCACCACAATAACTGTTGTAAGTCAAAATATCAGTGTTCACATCCCCAAAGAATACACCAGTTGTGAAATTTTATTTTTCTAACATGGGTTTAGTTATTAAATATCATAAGAAAATATATTATGATTTTGAAAAATAAACTTTCGTGGGCCTTCCTTGTCTGGGTGGTCGTAGCCGTCGCGTTGTGGGGACGCTTCCGTAATGCTGACCTTGAGCAAGCCATTCGGGTCATGGCGCACCAGGTGGTGGTGATCCACGGGGAGCACCGCTGGGGTGGTGCTCCCGATGTTGACCTCCATGAAGATTGGTTCATCTCCAAGTGGGAATATGTTCCGCTGGTAGGTGAGATCATAACGAGACTGTTAAAGGAAGCGCAGAAGGACTACCTGGCCGAACTCTTAGTCAAGGTTCACCAAGAGGCGGCCGAAAGGTCTAAATTAAACACTCTTCTCTTTACCCTATTAGTGGGAGCCGTGATGTTTATTTTGCTGAGTTTGATCTGCGGGTGCAAAGCTCTACTCGAGAGCATCTTGGGCAGTGAGCAGCTCCAGGACTGTGATCAGCCCCAGGGCAGCTGTGAGCTGTGTTACTGTGATCAGCCCCAGGGCAGCTGTGAGCTGTGTTACTGTGATCAGCCCCAAGGCAGCTGTGAGCAATATTGCTGTGAGCAGCCCCAGGGCAGAAAAGGGTTACTCCGAAAGAAACTTAAATATAATATTGACACTCCATCCTTCACCGATGGGCTGTCAAAAGAATATTGTTTTAAAAAACTGGTAAAGGGCAAAACAATGCTCAGTGAAGGTGAGTTTGCCACCCTTTATTCTTTACCAGACGGAATGTACCCGGAGCATTCAACACTCTGTTCAAAAGTATTCAAAACTTTTCACGGCAACGTGGCTATGGCCGAAAGGGAGGCAAACACACTCAAGTGCCTCAAGGGAGTCAAAGGTGTCCCAAATCTGGTGTGCCTATACCCGTCGGTCCCTGCCATAGTGATGACACAACCGCCAGGCACAACCCTCAGGCACTGGGCTCGCGCGATCACCAAGAAAACCAAAGACATCAATACCTTAAAAATTCTATTTGACGTCATTAAAATTGTAAAAAATATACACAATTTCTTGGTGATCCATAATTTCATCAACGAGGAAAATGTAAGTGTCGATATCTCAGCAGACGGCAAAATAAAAACTACCTTACTAGACTTTAGTCTAGCAGGGTTCCTTTCGACTGAAGAAACTATGAAGGTTTCAGAGGTCCATCCCTTCATAACCCACGGAAAATATCCGGGCCCCTACAACGAGAAAATTCGCCAGGATGAACACTGGTGGGTGGCCCCGGAATTATATTATGAAGGGAAAGAATCTTTTAAATCAGATGTATTTTCCGTTTCGGTCATTTGCTCCTCATTGCTGGGGTCGCTCAAAAGAAAACCACAGCAATCCCTGTTGACATTGGTCGAACGGGGTTTGTCCCACTCTCCTCATCAGCGGCCCACAATGAATGAACTTCTAAAAAATATAGAAAGGGAAATTTCCCTGCGCATTAATAAAAGTACCCTAACCCCTTTGATTCATACCCCTGAAGAACAAGTGTTTTATGACTTTATAGACGTCAAAATCGTGTCGGGGGAAAGGATACTTGAGGCAGGGGAATTCTCCACGAGTTTCACCTTATCGAAGAACTTATTCCCTCAACACCCCCAGGTCTGCTTAAAAATCTTCAATACCTTCCAGGGCAACCTGCAGATGGCCGAAAGAGAGACCAAAACTCTCATGTGGCTCAAGAGAATAAAAGGCGTTCCAAATGTCCTGAGGCTATGTCCGGAACTCCCAGGTCTCATCGTCACAATACCAGTCGACACAACTCTAAGGCGGTGGGGTCACCTAGGCTACATCACAACCGACGATAAAATGTTCTTTGGCATTCTAATAAAAATAATAGAGGTAGTACAAGACGTCCACGATTTAGGTGTGATACACAACTATATAATGAACGATAACATAAATATAGAAATATCGGCCAATAATAAAATTAAAATTACCCTTTGTAACTTTAGTTTATCGTCTACGGACGTCCTGTCAGTAGGGGGTAAAAGTAATATAAATGAAGTTTACCCCTTCATAACACGGGATATGAGCCCCTCTTGCTGGGCGGTGAAGGAAAAAACCCGCGAAACTGATCGATGGTGGGTGGCCCCAGAACTTTACCATGACGGGAAGGCTTCACCTGCCTCCGATATTTATTCACTCTGCACCCTACTAAAACCCATGATATGGGATATGAGACACAAGCTACCGGAATTCGATAGTTTAGTTAATCTAGGCACCTCAAATAACCCAAATCGTCGTCCAACGACGACCGATCTTTTAAAAGAACTA
>NW_024723170.1:0-9759 GCF_018991925.1 Homarus americanus | reverse complement strand
CGATAATCTACTTTCCCGAAAAGGAGAAAATCTATCTACTTTTCGGGAAAGTAGATAACCAACTTTCCCGGAAAGTAGATATTTCCCATTTTTTATGATACAAATTTCCCGTTTTCTAAGATAATCTACTTGGCAAAATTAGGTAATATTTCCCCCAAAATTCGAAAATCTACTTCCCCGAAAAGTCGATAATGTACTTTCCCGAAAAGTAGAAAATCTATCTACTTTCCGGGAAAGTAGATAACCAACTTTCCCGGAAAGTAGATATTTCCCATTTTTTATGATACAAATTTCCCGTTTTCTATGATAATCTACTTAAAAGTAGATACTTACGATCTTTTGAGAATTAGAAAAATCGTAATTTATGTTTTCTCTTAAGCATCTACTTTTAAGTCATTTTTTTCTCTTAAGTTCGAGCTTACAATAATTAAAAAGATCGTAAATTCGGATTCTCAAAACATCGTAAGTATCTACTTATCGGTGACGTAGATTTTCTACTTTTCGGGAAAGTATAATATTTGGCTCTTTTCATTTTTGCCTTTGGAACCCTTTTGTTTTCAACTTTTTTATTAGGATTATTATAAACAAAGAAATAGAAGTATTTTTTTTTATTTATACGACACATTAAGTTACTCTACAAATATTTATTGTAATGACGGGACACCAGATGGCCGTTGTTGCGCTCCTTATGGTACGCCAACTGAAACACAGGGTCCACACCCCAACCCTGACTGCAATGTCACAGTACCTTGGTCGACGTGTCTCGCCTATCTCTATAGTAGGGGGCACAGACAAGCCTCGGCACCCAGCCCTTGGCAGCATCACTGTCCCTAGCAGTGACAGACAGCCTTTAGTGTCATCACATAGCCCTTACTAGCTGTACACAATTAGCTACTAATAAGCCCCCTAGAAGTGTAGATCTTATGGAGAATCAATCAGCCTTTATAGACACACAGATAGCTCTTAAGAGCCTCACACATCCCCAAGTTGCCACAAACATCACTTATCCCCTTGAAGATACACTGCCTTGTAATTAATTTTTAATATGTATAACATTTGAAAAACAAAAACAAAATGCAATTACAAAAGTTTCTCCAGAGGAAAAATTCATTGGTTACAAAGTAAGTTGAGAACACGTAATAAATAACTAACTGATAATTAAGGTAAATTCTTAAACTAGCATCTTTTATTTCAGTGCTGTGCCAGCTAGAGTAAAACATTGTGTTGCACAAATGAAGATGAAACTACTGTACAAAATATCGTAAATTCAACAATGTTATGACATTGTTGACTTATTTTGTACTTCAGTTTTATTTCCACTTGTATAACGAACTATTTTACTCTTGCTGGCACTGGATTAAAAGATGCTACTTCAAGAATTTACTGTAATTTTCAGTTCTTATTAAATCATTACAACTTGCTTGTAACATTATGTCACACGTTCTCTGCATTTTAAGTTAAGTGAACTGAAGTCACTTCAGGCATTCCATTGGTGGACCACAGCAGTGACGTCACCACTAGTAGCCTACGTCAATAGTGGAACAGACCACAAGAACAATGACGTCATCACCAGTAGTCTGCCTCCTTGGTGAGACAGAAGCCCTTCATTTTACACCTCACACTCAGTCCTTCCCTCACTCCTACACCTCATAGGGAGTCCTTCCCTCACTCCAACACCTCATAGGGAGTCCTTCCCTCACTCCAACACCTCAGTGAGTCCATTCCTCACTCCTACACCTCACCGTGAGTCCTTTCCTCACTCCTACACCTCCCAGTGAGTCCTTCCCTCACTCCTACACTTCAGTGAGTCCTTCCCTCACTCCTAAGCATCAACGTGACTCCTTCCCACACTCCTACACATCACAGTGAGTCCTTCCCTCACTCCTATACATCACAGCGAGTCCTTCCCTCACTCTTACACATCACAGCAAGTCCTTCCCTCACTCCTACACATCAGAGAGAGTCCTTCCCACACTCCTACACATCACAGTGAGTCCTTAGATCACCCCTACACCTCAGTGAGTCCTTCCCACACTCCTACACATCACAGTGAGTCACTCCTACACATCACAGTGAGTCCTTCCCTCGCCCCTACACATCAGTGAGTCCTTCCCTCACTTCTACACCTCACAGCAAGACCTTCTCTCACTCCTACACATCACAGCGAGTCCTTCCCACACTCCAACACATCGCAGTGAGTCGTTCTGAAACTCCTATACATCACTACGCGTCCTTCCCTCATACTGCACAACGCTGCATGTCTTTCCTTCACTCCTACAAAACACAGTAAGTCATTCCCTCAATCCTACACAACACATTGCATCCTACCCTCACTCCCACACACAGCAAGTCCTTCCCTTATCCTACACAACATTGCATGTCCTTCCCTCTCTCCTATAAAACACTGCAAATCCTCCTCTCACTCCTTAGTAGGTCAGTAAATCCTCCTCTCACTAATTAGTAGGTCAGCAAATCCTTCCCTCATTTACGAACATCACTACATGTCCTTCAATAGTTCCTACACAACACTACAAGTCCTTCCCTCATTCCTACACAATACTGAAGTCCTTCCCTCAATACTACACATCACAGTGACTCCTTCCCACACATCACACTGAGTCCTTCCCTCACTCTTACACATCACAGTGAGTCCTTCCCTCATTTACGAACATCACTACATGTCCTTCAATAGTTCCTACACAACACTACAAGTCCTTCCCTCATTCCTACACAATACTGAAGTCCTTCCCTCAATACTACACATCACAGTGACTCCTTCCAACACATCACAGTGAGTCCTTCCCTCACCCCTACACGTCACAGCGAGTCCTTCCCACACTCCTAGACAATACTGAAGTCCTTCCCTCAATATTACACAATACTGCATGTCCTTCCCTCAGTCCCACAGTGATCAGTAGATAAACTTTCAATACACCGTTATAATCTATTTTAGCATTTATAAAGACTTGTCGAACCAACAGTAAATATTATACACAATACAACTTCCTGTCATGTCGGGTAGACTGACTTATTTAGGATATATTCATCTTTTTCTGTACACAGACATTAGGAGCATCAATTAACCCCCTCAGTCACAGGTACAGTAGCTCTCTAAGAGCCTCACACATCTCCAAGTTGATATTCACAATATAGACGCAAACAGCCTCTGGTTGGATCAGACTACCCCTGACAATCTTACATAGTCCTTAAATCAATTATACAACCACCTATGATCATCACACAGCCCTAATTAGCCAAACAGTCCGTGGCGGCGGCATATAAGCCCTGGGGGCCTCACATAGCCCCTTGGAGTGACATACTGCCTCAGAAAATTTCAACAAATACAATCTTTTTTGTTTACAATTTAAAAAGTTTGCCCATAGGAAATGCTCATTGGTTATAAGTAAGTTGTAAAGCTGTAATAATTACTTAATTTTACAGTAAAATCTTAAACTAACATCTTGTATTTCACTGCCAGGAAGAATAAAATATTTTCTTTTGCAAATGAAGATGAAACTAAAGTCCAAAATAATTAAGTTGAATAAAATACTTCCTGACTGTCTAGTTACAAATCCACATAAAAGATTACAACAGTGTATTAGAAGTTATAAGCTTCGCAACGCCACAAGTCAATATGGTCACTCCTATACAAGTCCTTCCCTCACTCCTACACCGCACTACAAGTCCTTCCCTCACTCATACAATACACTACAAGTCCTCCCCTCACTCCTACACAACACTACAAGTCCTTCCCTCACTCATACACCACAAGTCCTTCTCTCTCTCCTACACAACCCTGCAAGTCCTTCCTTCACCCCTACACAATAATGCAAGTCCTTCCCTCACTCCTACACCACACTACAAGTCCTTCCCTCACTCCTACACCACACTACAAGTCCTTCCCTTACTCCTACACCACACTACAAGTCCTTCCCTAACTCATACACCACAACACTACAAGTCCCTCCCTCACTCATACACCACAAGTACTTTTCTCTCTCCTACACAACCATGCAAGTCCTTCCTTCACCCCTACACAATAATGCAAGTCCTTCCCTCACTCCTACACAACACTACAAGTCCTTCCCTCACGCCTACACCACACTACAAGTCCTTCCCTCACTCCAACACAAAACTACAAGTCCTTTCCACACTGATACACCACACTACAAGTCCTTCCCTCACTCATACAATACACTACAAGTCCTTCCCTCACTCATACACCACACTACAAGTCCTTCCCTCACTCATACAATACACTACAAGTCCTTCCCTCACTCCTACACCACACTACAAGTCCTTCCCTCATTCATACACAGCCCTGCAAGTCCTTCCCTCACTAATTCACAACCCTATATGTCCTTCCCTTACTCCTACACAACACTGCAAGTCCTTCCCTCACTTCTACACAATACTACAAGTCCTTCCCTCACTCATACAATACAAGTCCTTCCCTTACTCCTACACCATACTACAAGTCCTTCTCTCACTCCTACACAACCTTGCAAGTCCTTCCCTTACTCATACATAACACTACAAGTCCTTCACTCACGCCTACACCACACTACAAGTCCTTCTCTCACTCCTACACCACACTACAAGTCCTTCTCTCGCTCCTACACCACACTACAAGTCCTTCCCTCACTCATACAAAACACTACAAGTCCTTCTCTCACACCTACACCACACTACAAGTCCTTCTCTCACTCCTACACCACACTAAGTCCTTCACGACCCTATATATCCTTCCCTTACTCCTACACCACACTACAAGTCCTTCCCTCCCTCCTACACCACACTACAAGTCCTTCCCTCACTCCTACACCACACTACAAGTCCTTCTCTCACTCCTACACAGCCCTGCAAGTCATTCTCTCACTTCTTCACGACCCTGTATGTCCTTCCCTTACTCCTACACCACACTATAAGTCCTTTTCTCACTCCTTTACGACCCTGTATGTCTTTCCCTTACTCCTACACCACACTACAAGTCCTTCTCTCACTCCTACACAGCCCTGCAAGACATTCTCTCACTCCTTCACGACCCTGTATGTCCTTCCCTTACTCCTACACCACACTAAGTCCTTTTCTCACTCCTTCACGACCCTGTATGTCTTTCCCTTACTCCTACACCACACTATAAGTCCTCCTCTCACTTCTACACAACCCTGCAAGAGTTTCCCTCACTCCTTCACAACCATGTAAGTCCTTCCCTCACTCCTACACAACCATGCAAGTCCTTCTCTCACTCCTACACAACCCTGTATGTCCTTCCCTCACACCTTCACAACCCTATAAGTCCTTCCCTTACTCCTACATAACACTGCATGTCCTTCATTCACTCCTATACAATACTACAAGTCCTTCCCTCACTCCTACACAACCCTGCATGTTCTTCCTTAGCTCCTACACAACCCTGTAAATCCTTCCTTCACTCCTACACAACTCTGCAAGTCCTTCCCTCAGTCCTACACATTACTACAAGTACTTCCCTCACTCTTACACAACCCTGCAAGTCCTTCCCTCACTCCTACACAACCCTGCATGTTCTGCCTTAACTCCTACACAATCCTGTAAGTCCTTCTTTCACTCCTACACAATACTAGAAGCCCTTCCCTCACTCCTACACAATACTAGAAGCACTTCCCTGACTCCTACACAATACTACAAAACCTTCTTTCACCCCTACACAATACTATAAGTCCTTCCCTCACTCCTGCACAGCCCTGCAAGTCCTTCTTTCACTCCAACATAACACTGCAAGTCTTTCCCTTCACTCCAACACAATACTAGAAGTCCTTCGCTCATTTCTACGCAACACTGCAAGTCCTTCCCTCACTCCTACACAATACTAGAAATCCTTCCCTCACTTATATTGTAACACTGCAAGTCCTTCCCTCGTCTACACAACCCTGCACGTCCTTCCATTACTCCTATACATCACTTCATGTCCTTCTCTCACTCCTCCACATCACCGCATGTCCTTCCCTCACTCTTACATAATATTGCTTGTTCTTTCCTCACTCCTACAGTATCTCTACAGTAGTCAGTAGTTAAGATTTCAACACGCTGTTACAATCTGTTTTAGTATTTATGTGGACGTATTTAACCAACACTTACATATACTGTATACAATACAACTTCCTGTCATGTTTGGTAGACTGAGTTATTTAGAGAATGTTCATCCTTTACTGTTCCCTTGATCGTTTCTCTTGTCCATCTTGATGTTGCCTCGTCATCTGTACACCAAGTTATGGTCCTCATCCTCCCGGGAGTAGAATTTTCTGCTAATACCTGTGAAATTAAAATTTTATTAATCAAAAATAATTTTTTTGTCCATAATGAACGGCGACAAGAATTAAAATCACTCTTTCTTCGTACTGTTATGCCAGCACTAATCTTTATCAAGAATTTACCACTAGTCAAGTCACAAGTCACACGAGTGGTCACAACAACAAGCAGGGTAAACACTATAATGACTCTTATATTATCTCCACCAGGTTCTCAATAATAACCCTCAGATTAACTCAAAATATAGGTATCATGTTGAAAATGAATCATGAAATGCATAACTTAGCATTATAAAGTTAAGAGACCACAAACAAAGGTCAAGTAAAGGAACAATTTAAGTACAGTACAGATGACCACAGCCTAAATTAACCCAAACCCGAACCTCAGCCTCACCATACACTAGAAAAGTACAAAAGTATACACCACTTATCTCCATATAAATATATCCTGAGTCCACCACACTGTCACCAGCCAGGCTCTACCTTTGTATATATATATATATATATATATATATATATATATATATATATATAACATACTAGACAATGTTTACATACAGGAACATATATAATATATAGTCCGACCTACTGAAGAGGCAGTGTAATTACCTCTCAATCAAATATATTCAGTGCCTTATAAAACTCCCTCCCCAAAGATAAAACACTTGTGTTTTTTTCAGTCTGGTGAATGATATAGAGCATTTGTTACGAAATTCTCTCACTCCTACACAACATACGAGGTCCACCCCTCACTCCTACAGAATATTACAAATACATCACTCACTCCTACACAACATACCAATTCCATCCCTCACTCCTACACAATACTGCAAGTCCTTCCTTCACTCCAACACTACATACCTAGTCTATCCCGAACTCCTACATAATACTACAAGTCCTTCTCTCACTCCTACACAACACACCAAGTCCTTCCCTCACTCCCACACAACATACCAAGTCCATCCCTCACTCCTACACAACATACCAAGTCCTTCCCTCACTCCTACACAACATACCAAGTCCTTCCCTCACTCCTACACAACACACCAAGTCCATCCTTCACTGCTACACAACACACCAAGTCCTTCCCTCACTCCTACACAATACTACAAGTCCATCCCTCACTCCTACACATTACTACAAATCCACCCCTCACTCCTACAAAACATACCAAGTCCATCCCTCACTCTTACACAACATACCAAGTCCTTCCCTCACCCCTACACAACATACCAAGTCCTTCCCTCACTCCTACACAACATACCAAGTGCTTCCCTCACTCCTACACAACATACCAAGTCCTTCCCTCAATTTTATATGAACATAATAAGTCCTTCCCTCCCTCCTACACAAAACTACAAGTCCTTCGCTCACTCCTACACATTACTGCAAGTCCTTCCCTCACTCCTACACAAAGTACAAGTCCTTCCCTCACTCCAACACAATACTACAAGTCCTTCCCTCACTCCTACACAACATACCAAGTCCTTCTCTCACTCCTACACCACACTACAAGTCCTTCTCTCACTCCTACACCACACTACAAGTCCTTCCCTCACTCATACATAACACTACAAGTCCTTCTCTCACACCTACACCACACTACAAGTCCTTCTCTCACTCCTACACCACACTAAGTCCTTCTCTCACTCCTTCACGACCCTATATATCCTTCCCTTACTCCTACACCACACTACAAGTCCTTCCCTCACTCCTACACCACACAACAAGTCCTTCTCTCACTCCTACACAGCCCTGCAAGTCATTCTCTCACTTCTTCACGACCCTGTATGTCCTTCCCTTACTCCTACACCACACTATAAGTCCTTTTCTCACTCCTTCACGACCCTGTATGTCTTTCCCTTACTCCTACACCACATTACAAGTCCTTCTCTCACTCCTACACAGCCCTGCAAGACATTCTCTCACTCCTTCACGACCCTGTATGTCCTTCCCTTACTCCTACACCACACTAAGTCCTTTTCTCACTCCTTCACGACCCTGTATGTCTTTCCCTTACTCCTACACCACACTATAAGTCCTCCTCTCACTTCTACACAACCCTGCAAGAGTTTCCCTCACTCCTTCACTTTGATTGTGAATACGAAACCATACTTTAAAATTTCATTTGAGAAAAATGGTAAATTTTATTGGACTTTGAATATTGACAACTAAACTTTTAATTAACTTGTTATACCAGGCTAAAACTACATTAATCTTGAGTTTTATTTGACTTCTAGAACACGTTCTTTAGACGAACGTGAAACCTCTAAGAGTTGACCAAGCAAGCTCCAGTGACCTATACCCCATCGGAGAAAATTGTAGATTCTACAAACGTGAGATCCCTCTCCTCCTAGAGTTGACGAAGCAAACTGCAGTGTGAGATTCTACAAAAGTCGTCTTGCTCTTTAACCATTGCTTGAGTACACTGTAGTGGCTCCCCTACAACTCCCAACTGAGCTCCGGCTGCGCGCCTACCAGCCAATCGGCGTACAGCCATCTACGCCGGGAGACTCGGTCTCGTCTCTACCTTCAACCTCTGGTTCAGGATCAGAGCGTTTCACACCTTCCGCTTAAGCCGCTGTGACTGGTCCTCTCGCTACGCTCACCCCAAATCCTGATCCTCGTAAATTGTATAAATACGGCCACGCCTGGCACTCGGCTACTGGACCAGCAACATCTCTCACAGCTCCTCACCACTCGGCTTCCTCAGAAACCTCCTCTCCCTACAGGACCTCTGAGCAAGTTTCTCCTTACCTAGTCACTCCTAAGCACTGCGCTGTACAACAATATATATACGGAAAGCGCATTGTGAGTTTCTGTCCTACCTCATTCATGAGTGGAAATATCTACATGTACGTACGTTTGTCTGCCCATACAAAGAGATAATCGACAACTAAAGAGAATTGACAACTGGCCACATACAGTACGCTACAACACCATCGGAAGAATTACTTGCCTGCTCTAGCGTGTTTAGTGGGAGGTGGATCCTTCCCACAGCTTCAGAGTGGGATTTTTGTTTCCTAGTAAACAATCGTGTTTAACTACAAGTACTTTGTAAATTCAAGAAACTGTTAGCAGGTGGGCTATTCCCGTAAAAAGAGCTATGTTGCACTCTATTCTGTACAAGTAAAGCTATTGTGTAAGTTCGTATTGAGTAAATGTATGTGTGTAACCAATAAAATTTATTAGTTTTAATTTTTTTGTATTCGAATTACATTTTAAGGAAAAATATTAACTTTGTTCTTACTGAATCGAAACCTGGACTACGTCCGCTATTTGCCGAGTTTGTCCCAAATTATTTTTCATAAAATATTAGGTGGTATTAAACGCTTCTACTGATATGTATCTTTAAATATGATAATTACCTTTTCACCACATAGTACACTTTTAATGGACAAATTTAGAAGTTAATGCATTTTTTCCTCTTCTAATCGTTCAAAATACACCTTGTATCAAGAGTGCAATA
>NW_024723169.1:0-13510 GCF_018991925.1 Homarus americanus | reverse complement strand
ATAAATTGTTTTGCGTCCGTTTTCATTAAATATCCTGTTAATTTTGAAAATTTTAAATATTTAAATTTTTTTCCATTTCTTTCCATTGAATTTGACAAATTCTCATCACTGATATTATTACAAATTAGTTTAATAATATTTTTATAAGTATTTAATGAAATAGTTGGAACATTTAAATGATAAAAATTAGTTTTATCATGTTGCTTTAATCGTTGTACATTTTTTCCCATAAATATATTTTCTACACTTAATGATACGTTTCTTTCTGTAGGTAATACCCATTGCCAGGCAGTATAAGTAGTAGTAGTAGACATTTTCAATCTTAAATTTTTCAAAAATAAAAAAAATGGATAATTTACCTATAGGTGATAATTTATCAGCGATTGAAAATGATATGACTATAAATGATATATCTGTTATTTATAATGAAGATAGTAATTTAGTAAATAATAATAAAACATCACTTTTCTCCACCATATTACAATCTCAATCTCAATCTCAATTGTCTCCAATATCAGAAGAAGATTCAAAAGATGACGACGAAAATCAAACTTCAAAACTAGATGATGATACTCTTTTAAAAGAACCACCACCACTAGATAAACCTATTTCTAATTATCCTCCAGCATATAGTTTATATGGAAACTCTTTTAAATTAAATAATACCAATAAATTATTAGAATTGCGTAAACTTATGCTAAAAAATTATATAAATAAATATTGTACAAGTACAAATGATTCTCCAGACGATAATAATGATATTGTATATTGTATTAATCAAATAATAGGTGGTAATAGCATAGATAATATGAATGATAAAGAAATACAAGATTCGTTGAAATTAATTTCTTCAATACAAAATATAATGTGTGATCAATCAGATAGTGATCAAATTTATAGCGTTATAAATGCTTTATTTACTAAATTAATTGGGTTTACCAAAACCAAATTTCCCCAACACGAAGATTTTATAAATATAATATATTTAAATTTGAATAAGACAATTACTCGAATTAAAAGAACAAGAAATAATCATATTAATAAACTAATCCTATTGTCATCTTTAAATGATAATAATAATGTAAAAAAGGTACCGAGTATGATGTCTATTGCATCCAAAGGATTAACATTTTCATTTGTAACTGTATTATTTTTTACTATATTAAACTATTTTAATAAAAATGTGTCTACCTCTAATAACAATATAATAGATGCTTTTGATTATTTTAAAAAGATAAAAGAAATTGAATTAAATAAGAAAAGGAAATTTGAAGAAGAGGGGGAGGAAGAATAAAAATATACCAAACAAATCACAATTATATACTCACCACTCACTTGTATACGATAACAGACCGGATAGACAAAGCTGCCTGCTTACTGTAAGTGTATGTGTAATCTACACTACCACTAAACAATAGTAGTTAACATATAGAATAGTTCTAGTTATATTACCCATATAAAAGTTTATTTTTTTCTATTCCATTGGTGTGGTAGCTATAAAGAAGTAATAGGAAGTAAATTGGTCTTAAATATTATAGCAATATTATTGGAAAATTGAAATATAGATTTTATTTACATATTTTAATAATAAATAATAGTACAATAAATGTACAAGTTAATTTTTGTATCAACAAAAAATTGATTTTGTATATGTTAAAATGGATTGTAATAGTCACAAATAATTATTTCATTTATTGTAAATTAAATAATTTATAGTATCCTTAATTACAACTATTACAATCAATCCCCCACTTATTCAGACGACCCATTTGGGTTTGCAATACATTTATTATATTTGTAATGTAGGTACAAGCAGCTGTTCCATCCTACAGATCCGTCAGTATATATAGTGCACTAACTCAGTTGTACTGCTGGTACTGGAAAGACTTGGTTAAGTTGACCGGTTAAGTTGACCACCAATTTTAGTTCTATATACATTTTCAGTTGATGAATCATCTTTTCTGAAAAAAAAAGGATAAATTCATTTCACCACCCCACACTAAAATTTATATTTTTTTGTTCTTAAGCCAGCCTCAATTCCTCTTAGGAAAATAGGTTGCAGTTTTGGTTAAAGTTTAATTTTTTGTATGGTAGATAGATCTTATTTCTATTGGTGAATTAGTGCTTACTTTAGTCACCATTATCATAATGGTCTCTCGTCTCTCGGGTCCTAATGAACTCTTCAACACTGGCTGCAACAGACCTGGGTAAATGGTAAGAGTAATTCTTCAACGTGTCCTTGTAGTTGTAAACTGTCATGTGACACAAGAACTTAAGCATGGGCACATTATTCCATTGTTTCATCTGCAGCAGATCAAATGACGAAGGCTCCTCTACCTGTAACCCATCTTCAGTCATAGAAAGCCAGATGTCATAAGGTTTGTACTTATCTTTAATAATTGACTTCAAGAAAATTTGGGCGTCAAAGGTAATATAGATCTCTCCGCCTCCTGCACAGTCAAAACCAGTAAAATCACAACCGGCGCCCATTTGTATGTAAATAAGGCGGTCGTTGTACACCATTCTACCGACAAATTCAAAGTCTTGGCCAGATACACCATCATCGTAGTGGTAGATGTAATAAAGACGATCGACTGCCTCAAAGTTAATCTTGAAATTTTCCAGTTCTTCATCCTTCCACTCACACATTTCCCAGGGCGAGGTCCTCTTGTCTAACATGGATTGATAGTCTAAGGCCGTTCCAATTAACTCGTAAATATCATCAGCACTTGTGATCTCAGATTGGACACTTTTAAAGTTAAAACGAGTTTGAGTTTTCTTTTTAAACATATTAGTGAAAACAAAACAAACACAGTGTACTGTGTCTTGTGTGTCTTGTGTCTTGTCTCTCTTGCAGCTAAAGTTAAACTGACCAGCAACCCAGCGTCAAGCGTTACAACAAATAAACCCGAAGCAACAACAAGTCGTAGATAGTCTCATCCGGTGTGGTATGTTATTTCCGGAAGTTTTTAACTTTGATATAAAAGTTAACCGCCACACCACACCACTTTTTTACCACTTTTTTGAATTTTATATTTTTTTTATAATATATTTTTATTATTATCTAAAATTTCTTGTTAATATTAAGTAAATTATTCCGTTTCTTTTTGTATTGGGAGGTACTTTTGTAGTAGTTGTTGTGGTTGTAACAGTGGATGGATATAATACAATTATCCTTTTCTTCTTTTAAAACCTTTATTTTTTGGTTGGTTGTTTTTTATACTCCTCCTCTCCTCTTCTTCCTCTTCCTCTTCTTCTTCCTCCTCCTCTTCTTCTTAATCTTTATCTTCTTCCTCTTCTTCATCAAAATATCTTAAATCATCCATCCATCATCTTTATCTTTATTTTCTATAGATTTTTTATCTTTATCTTGTATTTTTGAGGATTTATTCTTTTTAGGTGGTTGAGTCATGGGCATTGTAGTTTTGTGGTACATGTTGTGTTTATATATACTAAGTTTTAAAAAAAATATAAAAATAAAAAATATTTTCATTTCTGTTGTTGAATGGGTCAAGAGAAATTTTATCTGGTCGAACCCTACAAAATTGTTTAATATTTTGTGGATTTTCAGTATATAATAACACCACCTCATAAATCATTTCCTCCGTCCATTTTCTAAATGTCCGTCGATAGAAATTGATCGAGGAACTCTTTACTTGAAATTAATTTTTCAATTTATCAGCACAGCACACAAAATATCCATTCATTCAGGTGGTAGTACGTTCTGTACGTTCTGTATGAATAACTCCAATTTGAATAAGGTAATGAATTAAATTTAGAGGATTCTTCATATGTTTTGTCATAATCCTATAGATTAGTGTAGTGAATACTTTATTTTTTAAGTAAGTTAATGGTTTACGACATACTCTTATTGGAAGAATAGAATTTTCACTTGGCAGGATATAAGCAACCTCTGGATAAGATGATGAATTACAAAAACTATTATTTATCATCCTGGTCCAAGAAATTGGATGATATATAAATTTCCTATCCTCAAAAAAGAAATAATAGTTTTGTGGAAAAATATGAATCATAGCATCATTTTTATTACGGGTGGGTGATGTGTATACTGCAACTGAATAGGGAATAATTAAATTTTCACTATAATTCTTTTTTAATTGTTTACTTTTTCGTAAAGTTAATAAATTCAAGATTATATTTTTAGGATTAGGTATATATAAAATAAATATTTTTGACCATACAAATAAACAAAAAAACAAAAATATTATATAAACGATTGTATTATTTGTAATCATTTTTTAGGATGTTTAACAAATCTTTTACTATTTATAAAATAAAAAACAGAACAGGAAAATGATTAATAATACACTCTGTATAAATCCTACTTTATCTGATATTCTTGTTGTATATAAAATGGTTAATAGAGTAGTTCAACGCCGGACATTTGAAACATTAAAAACAAGAAATAAAGCTAAATATTTTAAGCATATAATAATTAAGGATATTCCATTGAAAAAAATACCATTAAATATTCCTAAAAGTTTTTTAGAAAAACATCCATATGATTTTGAGGTAGGATATACAATTTTAGGTTGTAATATGATTAGGTGTTACAGAGACACTTTAATTGGGCGTAAAATGGAGGAAAATACACCACCTCCTATCCTAATAAACGAATGTGAGTTTGCTCACAGTGAAGCTTGTACACAAGTCTATCGGGAAGTATTTGATTTTTTAAGGGAACAATTTCCAAAGGTAGATTTGAAAATACAAATGAACGAGGAACTTAATGGGAAACCATTACCTGTATTACCATTTGAGAGTTTATCAATAACTACTACTAATAGTGATAGTGAAACAATAGAGAATTTTTGCGGTGTTCAATTAACATCCCTTAAAACTTTTGCCCTCCGTCCTTCAAGTAGATAGTATCCTGATACGAAGGAAAAAAAAAACAAATATATGAACAAGAACCGGAAACTTATATAGAAAATAAATTAGATACACTTTCAAAGAAAGAAGACAAATTTCAATTTTTAAAGAAAATTGCTGGTCTCATTGATTCCCCACCACTAAAATGGAATTCACAATTACAAAATGTTAATTTTTCTGATGAATATTGTACACGATTTCGGAAATACCTGGACAAACCTTCCGATACGTGTTGTTATACAACAACTCGAAATATATTAAATTTCCTACTGGGTTCCCAATTGGTTAATCAATTTGGAGAGGATATGGTAAATGACGCCGTTATGGGAAAAAATCTCTTTTCTTCATTATCAGTAATAACGCCTCAAATTTTACCTAAGGAATATAACACAAAATCGGTGGCAATTAATCCAGGATATAATGAGAAAATAACTACTCAATATATTTTAGAACAAAGCACTTATACACATACACCCATAATATCTGTTAATAATGTTAAAGTGATAGGTAAAGATGATAATAGTGATCCCATAAAGAATATCACCAGTACTATAGATGAAGTCTCACCAAATTTAGTTACATCCCTTGAGGAAGGACTCATTGCTCTAACTGAAATTGAATTAATAGCAAGATCACCACAATTGGTTTCATTATTACTTAAATATTTTTCCAAAAATGTTTTAAGACATGTAATACAAGACTCTTTTTTGGGTACAACGGAGGCTATTGGATCACGGATTTTATTAATTCGCCTAACTGCTCTCATTATAAAGTCTTCATTGATCGAAATGGGAATTCAAATATCTTTAAATCTCTTAAAGGCACTCTCAAGTACAATATCGGGGATATTTACTATTTCTCTATTAGTATTACCCATTGATATTCTTTTATCAATTTATAATGTGGGTGGTTATGGAAATGAAATTACACGTTCCCATATTGATATTTTACGGAAAGACTGTCTAAATCGTCTAATAAAATCATGCATGAATAACAAAGGGCAAACCTTCATCGATATTCCAGAACCCCATTCATTCACAACTCCAGAAATAACACCTGAATTTACTTATCTTTTGGCTATAAACGAATTTCATCGCATGTATCCTGAATGTATTACAGATATAGGATACACAGGTTTCACCACCGATAACCAAGAAGAATTACGAGTTGTTGAAAAAGTTTTATCCGAAATGGAGGTTAATAGTTTAGGACAGCGAATTGATCGTATAACCCCTGCCTCGGAGGAGGATATGGAAGAGAATAAACGTAAACATCAAGAATTGGCCGATCAAATTTTACGCAAAGCCTAACACTTCCATTATCTTTATCCTACACCGAGAGCCAATATGGATATAACACCTATGGAAAATATTATTACCGAATCTAAACTTGATATTATTCCATTCCTCATAGCTATTTTATTTTTAATTATAAGTTTAATCTTTACAAATATATCATCCATATTTGTAAAAAGAAATATTTATATTTTTTTTATTTTAAATATTATATCAATAATATTTTTCAGTTATTGGACAATGATTACACCGTGGTTAGATAATTTTTAGATTGGTTTGTTGGAGAAGGGAGAAGGGAGGGGAGGGGAGAGGGGGTTTAGGTTATCATAGCTGTAATTGTGGATCGGATCAAGTACAGTATAAAATGCAGTATTCTATAGATTCAGATTTGCCTCCGAGGGGGCTAGTTTATTGGGCACCCCTTACATCCTGTGCAAGGTGAAGCGCAGAAGTGTTTACAGCGCCCACTTGCCTTTATGACTCGTACATTAAGGGCGTAAAAGCCTGAAGGGTCATAGGTTCTGTCAAGTTACATAAAGTGAGAGAATGATGAGTGTGTGGGGGGAAAGTTCCCGGTACATTTTATCTGTTTATGGCAAAGAGTGGCAGGTCCCTAATAATGTCAAATGTCAGGACTGTGACTAGGAGGAGGGATATCTGGTCTGGGAGGGAAGATGTGTTGGTAACGGCTGGGGACCTGTAGGAGGAGGTCTTAGGGCAAGTGAGGATGTAGTGAGAGAGAGTGTGAGAGTCGGGTTGGTCACAAAGTTTACAAACAGTGCGGTGAGGCTCAGGGTTGCCAATGTACTCCCATAGGTACCTGTACCCTAGGCGCAGTTTCATGTATATAAGCTGCTGTTGAGATCCAGTCAGGGATGGATTGATATTCTTTGTAGTCAGTATTCTATAGAGATTAGTGTAGAACAGACCTGTACAGATTTTAAAACAGAAATGCTGAATATATTATACCATAATGATAAAATAAAGAAAAATTTGCTCTATGAAAAACAATATCGCAAGTGTACTTTTGTAAAATCTCCTTTAATAACTGTGGATGTAGAGACCCTTTCAAGAGTCGGGTTTTATTTTTCTCCATGGGAAAATAAAGTAAAATGTTTTCAGTGTAATTTGGAATTCGATACCACTACCAGCGACGGCGCAGCTGCCGAAACTTTTCACAGAGAGAACCGGCCCCAGTGCATATTTTTACGCACTTTAAATCGGTCCAAGACATTCAATGACATCAGTGTATTCAGATTTGAAAAGGAACGACTGGATACGTTCGTAGACTGGCCCCTGTTGTCTTCGTGGATATCTCCCGAAGATTTAGCAGCTGCAGGATTTTATTATCTCAGAAATAAAGATCTCTGCGTCTGTTATTTTTGCCAGGGTATCGTAGGCGATTGGAAAGAGGATGATACGCCCCTCCAAAAACATTGTAGACTTTATCCCCATTGTCCCTTCGTTAAAAATCAACCAACGGCAAACATCAACCTGGGTCAGAGTTGCATTTTAGATCAGATAATTCCAATTCCAGAAACGGGAGAGGAGGATGGTAAGTAATTTTTTGTATGTATAATGAATATTTAAATACAATAATAATACAAAATGACTAATAGGGGTTTGTTTACTTTCAGGATACATCCCAACTGAAAATAGGACACAGTTCAAGACCTATGAAACCAGATTGAAAAGTTTTAGGTTTATGTGGAATAAATGGCCACTAGAATTACGGCAACAACCAACAATCCATGATTTAGCAGAAACAGGTTTTTATTACATTGACATATCAGACATGGTACGATGCTTTTTTTGTGGTATCAGTCTTCACAATTGGGAAGAAAACGACATACCATGGAATGTACACGCCTGTTGGTCACCATCATGTGAATTTGTAATATTAAAGAAGGGGATGGATTTTATAAAAGAGGTAAATGAAATATAAATATTATTATTATTATTATTATTATTATTATTATTATTATTATTATTATTATTATTATTATTATTATTATTATTATTATTATTATTATTATTATTATTATTATTATTATTATCATTTATATATTTATTTAGTATGTATATTAAAATAATATTTCTTTTTTTTTAAAAGGTTCAAGACCAAACTCCTCCTTATCAACAAAGTAATTCTGCTGTAATTAAGCAGCCTAAGAAGATTCATACTTATAAAGTAAATATATCGGATGACGATATGAACTATTTAATGAAAAATCAGAGTATACTAAAGTGTGTTGCCATGGTCTTTCCTTTCGATATTGTAAAGAACACTCTTTATAAAAGGCTCGAAAAGAGGGGTCTCCCCTTTGATAATCTTAAAGATTGTATTGATGCCCTTCCTATCAACAAAAAGGGATCCTCATCTCCTTTTCCTTCTCCTTTCTTCTTCTTCTTCTTCTTTTTCGTCTCCTATTTGTTCTCCTATTCCTAATTCTTCTTCTTTCCCATCTCCTATTTGTCCTCCTCTTCCTAATTCTTCTTCTTCCCCATCTCCTATTTGTCCTCCTCTTTCTACTTTTTCGTCTTCTTTTTCTTCTTCTTCTTCTTCTTCTTTTCCGTCTCTTGCTCCTCCTCCTCTTCCTAATTCTTCCTCTTCTTCTTTTCCGTCTCTTGCTCCTCCTCCTCTTCCTAATTCTTCCTCTTCTTCTTTTCCGTCTCTTGCTCCTCCTCCTTTTCCTCTTCATTCTTCTTTTCTTCTGAATCCTCTTTACTCTCGTCTTCTTCCTGTTTCTCATTCTCCTCATTATCCTCCTCCTCCTCCTCCTCCTCCTCATTATCCTCCTCCTCCTCCTCATTATCCTCCTCCTCGACCTCGACCTCTTCCTTATAATCCTTATTATTCTCCACATCCTTCTCATTCTTATTATTTTCCTCATCCTTCTCAACTTTATCATTTTCCTTCTCCTTCTTTTTCTTTTTCTCCTATTTCCCCCCCTTCTCCTTCTTTTCTCCTCTCCTCCTCCTCCTCCTCCTCCTCCTCCGCCTTCTCCTCCTCCTCCTCCTCCTCCTCCTCCTCCTCCTCCTCCTCCTCCCTCCTCCTCCTCCTCCTCCTCCTCCTCCTCATTCTCCTCCTTCTAATCCTTCTCCTCCTTGTTCTTCTCTTCTTTCTCCATTTCATCCTCTTTTTTCTCCTCCTCTTTTTTCTCCTCTTCTTCCTCCTTCTTCGTCTCCTCCTCCTCCTCTTTCTTCTTCTTCTTCTTCTTCTTCTTCTTCTTCGTCTTCTTCTCTTCCTCTTTCTTCTCTTCCTCCCCTTCCTCCTTCTCTTCCTCTTTCTTCTTCTCCTCCCCTTTCTCCTTCTCCTCCTTATTCTTCTTATTATGCTCCTCCTCCTTATTATTATTAAGAAGATTATTATAACTAAATAGTGTAGAAAATACAGATTGGTACCTGTCCCTAAAGTAACAAGGTTAATAAGAACTTCAGTACTACTCAGTTGCAGTTGAACGTTAGTCCACTACGGACGCAAAGTAGTTGCTCCCTCCTACAATCTACATATCTTAATCTTTTTTGGTGTACGTAGACTAATACCTTCTCATACCACAGGATTAACGTGTGCAATAGGATTATTAACTGATGTGTCAATTGTGTTGAATAATGAAAAACTTTTAAAAACGTTTAATGATATTAACGTTGCTGATTCTACAAGTTATTTTATACAGAAAAAGTTCAATTTCTCTGATGCTAATGACAAAATACAAGACAAAACACAAAGAATCAATGAACAAGTAATATCACAATCAAGAGGAATTATTTCCAACCCATTATTTTTTATGGATGAAATAAATGCAGGTATAAATATAGCAACAAGTTCTGTATTTAATGCCAGAAAGTGGAGTGAAAAGAAAGAATACACTAAAATAATAAATAGAGATTTTTACATGTCTCAAGAAGTATTTTCTAAAACACGTATGATGTGTTTTAAAGCAGATTTTGTAGAACTCGGAACAGACATTAACGGTAGAGGATATATTGTAAGAAAAAGTAATAGTAGTATTATTACGGATGTACACGTATGTGTAGACAAAGAGCAAGATCTTACAATTAGGTTTCCCTATGACAACGAAGGAAATGGAAAATCTTTATATATTTACATGCCGTATAAACCAGCAACCAAAATACAGTTAGTAAAAGTGGCGAGGAAGTTTGCTAACAACCGTGGAGCCCTGGAGAAAAGTTTATTATCCTTCAAAAAAGTGTATTCAAATATTCAACATATTCCCATATTTAATATAAAGAGTTGCTACCGCAATATGAATAACATTGTTCGAAATGTTTCGTTCATTGCTGAGAGCCTAGACTACAGCTATATTGTAAATAATAATTTATCTATAATTAACACTTCAATGTTAATTAATGGAGATTGTGTAGATAGAAAGTTGACTACTACCACCACATATAATAATGTACAAGATGTTCGATGTGGAGTGAACATCTTCATTGATAGACCATTTCTTTTTTGTAGTCTAGATCAGAATAATAAAATAATTAATATAGGTATTTTTGTAAAACCACACATTTAATAAATAGTAATTTACTGTTATATATATAATTTTAGTGTATTACAAATATTCAAATATTCCCATATTTAATATACAGCAGAGTAACATAGAAAAATGTTTTGTTCATTGCTGAGAGCCTGAGATGACAGCTATATTGTAAATAATAATTATTTATCTATAATTAATACTTCAATGTTAAATTTCCCATATTTAATATACAGCAATATGATTAACATAGTTAGAAAAATGTTTTGTTCATTGCTGAGAGCCTTAGATGACAGCTATATTGTAAATAATAATTATTTATCTATAATTAATACTTCAATGTTAAATAATGAGAGATGAAGTAGATAGAAAGTGGACTACTACCACCACATATAATATGTGGAGTGAACATCTTCATTGATAAACCATTTCTTTTTTGTAATCTAGATCAGAATAATAAAATAATTAATATAGGTATTTTTGTGAAACTACACATTAAATAAATAGTAATTGGGTCATATATATAATTTTATTTACCTTATCACTCTACATATTACTAAAGGAGGGACTGCAGTATAAATTATTTTTAATCATTACTATTTAATATGGATATTTTAACAAGAAATGTGATAATGGTATTAAATAGTAAAGTGTAAGGTAATATGAATATTATCAAATCTTTACCCAAGCAACTTAATATTCCTAAACGAGAATATAATTTGAAATATAGCGATATCGGTAAAACTAGGCCAATAAAAAAAACCTTTACATATTATGGTCTTCTCTATATAGACGCAATGGAGTGTAGTTTATATACTAAAAATGAAATTATTGAAAAGTGTAAAATTTTGGTGGTATTTTCACCACCCTATCCTTTTCAGGTACTTATGATGAATAATCGAAATAATAATAGAAATAATGTAATAATTTCAGAACAGAAAATAACTATGGCTGAATATTATAAAATTTTTCATTTTATGTTTGCAAACGAAGGAAACACGACAGAATGTCAATATGTTCCACCTCGTGGTCGTTGTGAAAAGATTGATAAACATAATAAAATGACAACTAAAATTAGAGAATTTATTGAAGAGAGTGGTTGTATACATAAAAGTTTTAGTTATTTTCTTTCATTAGATAATGATACCCTTCCTAAAATTATAGATCAATGGATAGGATTGGACGGTAAAAGTTACAAATGTAATTATAGTTTATTAATAGAAACACGTAAAAAAGATAATTTGATTCGTCTTCATAATAAAAATAGGTTAAATTTTATTTTAAATACATTACAGAGCACTGACCTAGATGCAATCAAAAAATATAAAAAACGTTATTGGTATAATTTTAAATTAGATAAACAGAAGTGGCCTATTTTTGTGAATTTAAAGGAAGCAATACAACATATAAATAATGATCGTCTACCAAACAGTGGTCAATTAAATTTAGAATTAATTGTATTTCATATATTAAAAACAATAGAGGGAAATAGGTATAAATGACAGTTGACAATAATCTCAAACAATTCAGTAATAATGATGATGAAAATATTTCGGATGTAGAAAATGATAGTGATGTCAATATTAATGATAATGATTATATACCTTTACCTGAAAAACCGTCATTAGCGTGCATGCGATTTGCAAATCAATTATTAACTGAATCTTATCCATCACTCACATCTAACACAATTGCTGCTGCTGCTACTTCAACAGGGGCAGGTAATTCTTCAGTTACAACGTACTTGAATCCATACAATAATAATTCTCCTCACAATCTAAGGTCCTTTTCATCACCTTATACAATAATGTTTATATTTTTAATATTTTCATACGTATATATATTTATTTTAAATTTTCTATTTATATTTCCAAAACTAAAAGATTTTATGAATTTTTAAATTTTTAACTATATAAAAATAAAACCGAAAGTATGAATATAATTGTATTTTTAATTCTTTCTGGTACATTTATAATAAATATACTTTATTTTATTTTATATGACAAAGAAAAAATAATAATTTTTTTTAATATATGAACTAGCAACAGTTTATTGGAGAAACAAAAATGGCTATAGTAATAATGTTATTATTCTCCCTGTATCCATACACTACTGCTGAAACTAGAAAAGATTGGATCCCATATATTATAAAAAAACCAGTCCCCTTCGTCACATTTCTGGATTATCACCCACCTTTCGAGAATATCTGGTTGACAAGAAATCCATTTACAAAACAAGAGATTAAGGATAATAAAGCCACATTGAATTTACCACAAGGATCTTATTTTACAATTGCCTGTGGAGCATGTTTTCAAAAAAATTATTTTAAAAATATCATAATACAACCAATAATCATAACAACACCACCTTTGGGTACTCAAAATACAAGCATTGTTATACGGAAGAAGGATTTTTTTTATATACTTGTATAAAAATTGGGTTTTATACAAGAGTGGACTATAAAAACAATGATGGAAATATTGTATGTACACTGAAGAGATTTCATGCAACTCTTATTCAAGAAAGAATTAACTATAAGAAAATTTCAAAGAATCCGAACCACCGCCGCACTGTGACTGTGAAGAAATACACTAAAGGAATGCTACTCTCTTGTTTTTATCCGAATTTCCACAATCGCACAAGACCAATTATTCGTGTGTGGTGGTGCTGGAAAAATACTAGTAACACCACTACAAATGACACTATCATTATTCCAACCTCTGTATCTGTTACATATTTATCCGAGATACTTACGAATAATCCAGAATTAGTGAATAAGGAGAAATTGAAGGAATCCCTCTTTTTTATTTCTTTGGGATG
>NW_024723168.1:0-32088 GCF_018991925.1 Homarus americanus | reverse complement strand
TAACAAAGTCCCCAAATCAAGTATAACAAAGTCCCCTGATCGAGTATAACATATCCCCTGATCGAGTATAACAAAGTCCTCTGATCTAGTATAACAAAGGCCCCTGATCGACTATAACATAGGCCCCTCATCGAGTCCAAAAAATGCCCCTAAACGAGAATAACAAAGTCCTCTGATCTAGTATAACAAAAACCCCTGATTGATTATAACAAAGGCACCTCATCGAGTATAACAAAGTCCCTGGTCGATTATAACAAAGTCCCCTAATCGAGTATAACAAAGTCCCCTGATCGAGTATAACAAAGCCCCCCTGGACGAGTATAACAAAGTCCCCTTATCGAGTATAACAAAGTCCGGTGATCGAGTATAACAAAGGCCCCTGGTCGAGTATAACAAAGTCCCTTGATCGAGTATAACAAAAGTCCCCTGATCGATTATAACAAAGTCCCTTGATCGAGTATAATAAAGCCCCATGGACGAGTATAACAAAGTCCCCTGATCGAGTATAACATAGTCCCTTGATTGAGTATAACAAAAGTCCCCTAATCGAGTATAACAAAGTCCCCTGATCCAGTATAAAAAAGTCCCCTGGCCCAGTACAACAAAGTCCCCATATCGAGCATAACAAAGTCCCCTGGTCGAGTATAGCAAAGGGCCCTGATCGAGTAAGACAAAGTCCCCTGATCGAGTATAACAACGTCCCCTGATCGAGTATAACAAAGCCCCATGGACGAGTATAACAAAGTCCCCTGATCGAGTATAACAAAGTCCCTGATGGAGTATTACAAAATCCCCTGGTCCAGTATAACAAAGTCCCCTGATCGAGTATAACATATCCCCTCATCGAGTATAACAAAGTCTCCTGGTCCAGTATAACAAAGTCCGCTGATCAGTATAAGTCCCTGGCCCGAGAGGTATAACAAAGTCCCCATATCGAGCATAACAAGGTCCCTGATCGATTATAACAAAGGAATCCCCTGGTCGAGGTATAGCAAAGGGCCTGATAGAGTAAGTCCCTGATCCCGAGTATAACCGCGTCCCTGATCGAGTATAACAAAGCCCCATGGACGAGTATAACAAAGTCCCCTGATCGAGTATAACATATCCCCTCATCGAGTATAACAAAGTCTCCTGGCCCAGTATAACAAAGTCCCCAGATCGAGCATGACAAAGTCCCCTGATCGATTATAACATAGTCCCTGACCGAGTATAACAAAGGCCTCTGGTCGAGTATAACAAAGTCCCCTGGTAGAGAATAACAAAGTCCCCTGATACTAGTATAACAAAGTCCCCTGATCGAGTATAAAAAAGTCCCCTGGTCCAGTATAACAAAGTCCCCATATCGAGCATAACAAAGTCCCCTGATCAATTATAACAAAGTCCCCTGGTAGAGTATAGTAAAGGGCCCTCATCGAGTAAGACAAAGTCCCCTGATCGAGTATAACAACGTCCCCTGATCGAGTATAACAAAGCCCCATGGACGAGTATAACAAAGTCCCCTGATCGATTATAACAAAGTCCCCTGGTCCAGTAAAACAAAGCCCCCTGATCGATTATAACAAAGTCCCCTGGTCCAGTATAACAAAGTCCCCTGATCGAGTATAACATATCCACCTGATCGAGTATAACAAATTCCCCTGACCGAGTATTACAAAGGCACCTGAGCGAGTATAACAAAGTCCCCTGATCGAGTATAACAAAGTCCCTGGTCGAGTATAACAAAGGGCCCTGTTCGAGGCAAGACAAAGTCCTGATCGAGTAAAACAAAGTCCCCTGATACTACTATAACAAAAGCCCACTGGACAAGTATACGAGTCCTGAACCGAGTACAACAAAGTCCCCTGATCGAGTATAACATATCCCTGATCGAGTATAACAAAAGTCACTCTGATCGAGTATAACAAAGTCCCTGATCAGTATAAGCAAGTCCTAATCAAGTATAACAAAGTCACCTGATCGAGTAAAACCTATCCCTGATCGAGTATAACAATGTCCTCTGGTCGAATATAACAAAAGTCCACTGATGAGTATAACCAAAAGTCCCCTGGTCCAGTATAACAAAGTACTCAGATCGAGAGTATAACAAAGGCCCTCATCAGTATAACAAATTCCACTTATCAGTATAGCAAGTCCCCTTAACGAGAGTATAACAAAGTCCGGTGATCGAGTATAACAAAGGACCCTTGTCGAGTATAACAAAGTCCTCTGATCGAGTATAACAAAAGTCCCCTGATCGAGTACAAAAAAGTCCCATGGTCCAGTATAACAAAGTCCGCTGATCGAGTATAAAAAAGTCCCCGGGCCCAGTATAATAAAGTCCGCATATCGAGAATAACAAAGTCCCCTGATCGATTATAACAAAGTCTCCTGGACGAGTATAGAAAAGGGCCCTGATCGAGTAGGACAAAGTCCCCTGATCGAGTATAACAATGTCCCCTGACCGAGTACATCAAAGCCACCTGGACGAGTATAACAAAGTCCCCTGACCGAGTATAACAAAGTCCCTGATCGAGTATAACAAAGTCCCCTGGACCAGTATAACAAAGTCCCCTGATCGAGTATAACAAAAGTCCCCTGATCGAGTATAACAAAGTCCCCTGATTGAGTATACCAAAGTCCCCTGATCGAGTATAACAAGGTCCTCTGATCGAGTATAACATATCCCCTGCTATAGTATAACAACGTCTCCTGGCCCAGTATAACAAAGTCCCTAGATCGAGCATAACAAAGTTCCCTAATCGATTATAACAAAGTCCCCAGGTCGAGTATAGCAAAGGGCCCTGATGGAGTAAGACAAAGTCCCTGATCGAATATAACAAAGTCCCCTGACCGAGTATAACAAAGACCCTGGACGAGTATAACAAAGTCCCCTGATCGAGTATAACAAAGTCTCCTGATCGAGTATAACAAAGTCCCCTGGTCCAGTATAACAAAGTCCCAGATCGAGCATAACAAAGTCCTCTGATCGAGTATAACAAAGTCCCCTGGTCGAGTATAACATATCCCCTAACCGAGTATAACAAAGTCCTCTGATCGAGTATACCAAAGTCCCCTGATCGCGTATAACAAAGTCCCCTAATCAAGTATAACAAATTCCCCTTATCGAATATAACAAAGTCCCTTGATCGAGTATATGAAAATCCCCTGGTCGAGTATAACAAAGTTTTCTAATCGAGTGTAACAAAGTCCTCTGATCGAGTATAACAAAGTCCCCTTATCGAGTATAACAAATTCCCCTAATCGAATATAACAAAGTCCCTTGATCGAGTATAACAAAATCCTCTGGTCGACTATAACAAAGTTTTCTAATCGAGTATAACAAAGTCCTCTCATCGAGTATAACAAAGTCCCCTGATCGAGTATAACAAAGTCCACTAATCAAGTATAACAAAGTCCGCTGATCGTGTGTAACAAAGTCCTCTGGTCGAGTATAACAAAGTCCCCTGATCGAGTATAACAAAGTCCCCTGGTCGAGTACAACAAAGTCCCCTCATCGTTTATAACAGAAGCCGCTCATCGAGTATAGCAAAGTCCATTGTTCAAATATAGGAAAGTCAACTGATCGAGTATGACAAAGTTCCCTTACTAATTATAAAAAAGTTCCCTGGTCGAGTATAACAATGTTCCGTGATCGAGTATAACAAAGACCCCTGGTCAAGTATAACAAAGCCCCCTCATCGAGTATAACAAAGGCCCCTAATCGAGTATAACAAAGTCCCCTGATTGACTATAACATATCCCCTGATCGAGTATAAGAAAGTCCCCTGATCGAGTATAACAAAGCCTCCTAATCGAGTATAACAAAGTCCCCTGATCGAGTATACGAAAGTACCCTGATCGAGTATATGAAAGTCCCTAGATCGAGTATAACAACGGCACCTCATCGAGTATAACAAAGTCCATTGGTCAAGTATAAAAAAGTCCCCTGGTCGAGTATAACAAAGTCCCCTGATCGAGTATAACAAAGTCCCCTCTTCGAGTATAGCAAAGTCCCCTGATCGAGTATAACAAAGCCTCCTGATCGAGTATAACAAAGTCCCCTGATCGAGTATAACAAAGCCCCCTGCTCGAGTATAAGAAAGTCTCCTCATCGAGTATAACAAAGTCCCCTTCTCGAGCATAACAAAGTCCCTAGATCGAGTATAACAAAGGCCCCTCATCGAGTACAACAAAGTCCATTGGTCAAGTATAAAAAAGTCGCCTGGTCGAGTATAACAAAGTCCCCTGATCGAGTATAACAAAACCTCCTGATCGAGTATAACAAAGTCCCCTGATCGAGTATTAAAAGCCCCCTGCTCGAGTATAAGAAAGTCCCTTGATCGAGTATAACAAAGTCCCCTGATCGAGTATAACAAAGTCCCCTGGTCGAGTATAACAAAGGCCCCTCATCGATTATAACAAAGTCCATTGGTCAAGTATAAAAAAGTCCCTGGTCGAGTATAACAAAGCCCCCTCATCGAGTATAACAAAGGCCCCTAATCCAGTATAACAAAGTCCCTGATTGAGTAGATCAAAGTCCCCTGATCGAGTATAACAAAGTCCTCTGGTTGAGTATAACAAAGTTCCCTGATCGAGTATAACATATCCCCTGATCGAGTATAACAAAGTCCTCTGGTCGAGTATAAAAAAGTCCCCTGATCGTGTATAACAAAGTCCCCTTCTCAAGTATAACAAAGTCCCTAGATCGAGCATAACAAAGACCCCTCATCGAGTATAACAAAGTCCATTGGTCAAGTATAAAAAAGTCCCCTGGTCGTGTATAACAAAGTCCCCTGATCGAGTATAACAAAGTCCCCTGGTCGAGTATAGCAAAGTCCCCTGATCGAGTATAACAAAGCCTCTTGATCGAATATAACAAAGTCCCCTGGTCCAGTATAACAAAGTCCCCTGACCGAGTATAACATATCCCCTGCTTGAGCATAACAACGTCTCCTGGCCCAGTATAACAAAGTCCCCAGATCGAGCATAACAAAGTCCCCTTATCGATTATAACATAGTCCCTGACCGAGTATAACAAAGGCCTCTGGTCGAGTATAACAAAGTCCCCGGGTCGAGAATAACAAAGTCCCCTGATACTAGTATAACAAAGTCCCCTGATCGAGTATAAAAAGTCCCCTGGCCCAGTATATCAAAGTCCCCATATCGAGCATAACAAAGTCCCCTGATCGATTATAACAAAGTCCCCTGGTCCAGTAAAACAAAGCCCCCTGATCGATTATAACAAAGTCCCCTGGTCCAGTATAACAAAGTCCCCTGATCGAGTATAACATATCCACCTGATCGAGTATAACAAAGTCCCCTGATCCAGTACAACAAAGTCCCCTGGTCCAGTAAAACAAAGCCTCCTGATCGATGATAACAAAGTCCCCTGGTCCAGTATAACAAAGTCCCCTGATCGAGTATAACATATCCACCTGACCGAGTATTACAAAGGCCTCTGAGCGAGTATAACAAAGTCCCCTGATCGAGTATAACAAAGTCCCCTGATCGAGTATAACTAAGTCCCCTGGTCCAGTATAACAAAGTCCCCTGATCGAGTATAACAAAGTCCCCTGATCGATTATAACAAAGTCCCCTGGTCGAGTATAACAAAGGGCCCTGATCGAGCAAGACAAAGTCCCCTGATCGAGTAAAACAAAGTCCCCTGATCCTAGTATAACAAAGCCCACTGGACAAGTATACGAAAGTCCCCTGAACCGAGTACAACAAAGTCCCCTGATCGAGTATAACATATCCCCTGATCGAGTATAACAAAGTCCTCTGATCGAGTATAACAAAGTCCCCTGATCGAGTATAAGAAAGTCCCCTAATCAAGTATAACAAAGTCACCTGATCGAGTAAAACCTATCCCCTGATCGAGTATAACAATGTCCTCTTGTCGAATATAACAAAGTCCACTGATCGAGTATAACAAAGTCCCCTGGTCCAGTATAACAAAGTACTCAGATCGAGTATAACAAAGGCCCCTCATCGAGTATAACAAATTCCCCTTATCGAGTATGACAAAGTCCCCTTAACGAGTATAACAAAGTCCGGTGATCGAGTATAACAAAGGCCCCTTGTCGAGTATAACAAAGTCCCCTGATCGAGTATAACAAAAGTCCCCTGATCGAGTATAAAAAAGTCCCATGGTCCAGTATAACAAAGTCCGTTGATCGAGTATAAAAAAGTCCCCTGGCCCAGTATAATAAAGTCCGCATATCGAGCATAACAAAGTCCCCTGATCGATTATTACAAAGTCCCCTGGACTATTATAGAAAAGGGCCCTGATCGAGTATAACAATGTCCCCTGACCGAGTATAACAAAGCCCCCTAGACGAGTATAACAAAGTCCCCTGGACGAGTATAACAAAGTCCCCTGACCGAGTATAACAAAGTCCCTGATCGAGTATAACAAAGTCTCCTGGACCAGTATAACAAAGTCCCCTGATCGAGTATAACAAAGTCCCCTGATTGAGTATACCAAAGTCCCCTGATCGAGTATAACAAGGTCCTCTGGGTGAGTATAACAAAGTCCCCTGATCGAGTATAACATATCCCCTGATCGAGTAAAACAAAGTCCTCTGGTCGAGTATAAAAAAGTCCCCTTCTCGAGTATAACAAAGTCTCTAGATCGAGTATAACAAAGGCCCCTCATCGAGTATAACAAAGCCCATTGGTCAAGTATAAAAAAGTCCCGTGGTCGAGTATACAAAGTCCACTTATCGAGTTTAACAAAGTCCCATGGTCGAGTATAGCAAAGTCCCCTGATCGAGTATAACAAAGCCTCCTGATCGAGTATAACAAAGTCCCCTGGTCGAGTATAACAAAGTCCCCTGGTCCAATATAACAAAGTCCCCTGATCGAGTATAACATATCCCCTGCTCGAGTATAACAACGTCTCCTGGCCTAGTATAACAAAGTCCCCAGATCGAGCATAACAAAGTCACCTGATCGATTATAACAAAGTCCCCTTGTCGAGTATAGCAAAGGGCCCTGATCGAGTAAGACAAAGTCGCCTGATCGAATATAACAAAGTCCCCTGACCGAGTTTAACAAAGCCCCCTGGACGAGTATAACAAAGTCCCCTGACCGAGTATAACAAAGTCCCTGATCGAGTATAACAAAGTCCCATGGTCCAGTATAACAAAGTCTCCTGATCGAGTATAACAAAGTCCCCTGGTCCAGTATAACAAAGTTCCAGATCGAGCATAACAAAGTCCTCTGATCGAGTAAAACAAAGTCCCCTGGTCGAGTATAACAAAGGGCCCTGATCGAGTAAGACAAAGTCCCCTCATCGAGTAAAACAAAGTCCCCTGATCCTAGTATAACAAAGCCCACTGGACAAGTATAGCAAAGTCCCCTGAACCGAGTATAACAACGTCCCCTGATCGAGTATAACATATCCCCTAATCGAGTATAACAAAGTCCTCTGATCGAGTATACCAAAGTCCCCTGATCGAGTATAACAAAGTCCCCTAATCAAGTATAACAAAGTCCCCAGATCGAGTATAACCAAGTCCCCTGATCGAGTATAACAAAGTCCACTAATCAAGTATAACCAAAGTCCGCTGATCGAGTGTAACAAAGTCCTCTGGTCGAGTATAACAAAGTCCCCTGATCGAGTATAACAAAGTCTCCTGGTCGAGTACAACAAAGTCCCCTCATCGTTTATAACAAAAGCCCCTCATCGAGTATAGCAAAGTCCATTGGTCAAATATAGGAAAGTCAACTGATCGAGTATGACAAAGTTCCCTGATTAATTATAAAAAAGTTCCCTGGTCGAGTATAACAATGTTCCCTGATCGAGTATAACAAAGCCCCCTCATCGAGTATAACAAAGGCCCCTAATCGGGTATAACAAAGTCCCCTGATTGAATATAACATATCCCCTGATCGAGTATAAGAAAGTCCCCTGATCGAGTATAACAAAGCTTCCTAATCGAGTATAACAAAGTCCCCTGATCGAGTATAAGAAAGCCCTTGCTCGAGTATAAGAAAGTCCCCTGATCGATTATAACAAAGTCACTAGATCGAGTATAACAAAGGCCCCTAATCGAGTATAACAAAGTCCCCTGATTGACTATAACATATCCCCTGATCGAGTATAAGAAAGTCCCCTGATCGAGTATAACAAAGCCTCCTAATCGAGTATAACAAAGTCCCCTGATCGAGTATAAGAAAGCCCTTGCTCGAGTATAAGAAAGTCACCCTGGTCGAGTATAAGAAAGTCCCTTGATCGAGTATAACAAAGTCCCCTGATCGAGTATAGCAAAGTCCCCTGATCGAGTATAACAAAGCCTCCTGATCGAGTATAACAAAGTCCCCTGATCGAGTATAACAAAGCCCCCTGCACGAGTATAAGAAAGTCTCCTCATCGAGTATAACAAAGTCCCCTTCTCAAGCATAACAAAGTCCCTAGATCGAGTATAACAAAGGCCCCTCATCGAGTACAACAAAGTCCATTGGTCAATTATAAAAAAGTCCCCTGGTCGAGTATAACAAAGTCACCTGATCGCGTATAAAAAAGTCCCCTGATCGAGTATAACAAAACCTCCTGATCGAGTATAACAAAGTCCCCTGATCGAGTATTAAAAGCCCCCTGCTCGAGTATAAGAAAGTCCCTAGATCGAGTATAACAAAGTCCCCTGATCGAGTATAACAAAGTCCCCTGGTCGAGTATAACAAAGGCCCCTCATCGATTATAACAAAGTCCATTGGTCAAGTATAAAAAAGTCCCCTGGTCGAGTATAACAAAGTCCCTGATTGAGTGTAACAAAGTCCCCTGATCGAGTATAACAAAGTCCTCTGGTTGAGTATAACAAAGTTCCCTGATCGAGTATAACATATCCCCTGATCGAGTATAACAAAGTCCTCTGGTCGAGTATAAAAAAGTCCCCTGATCGAGTATAACAAAGTCCCCTTCTCAAGTATAACAAAGTCCCTAGATCGAGCACAACAAAGACCCCTCATCGAGTATAACAAAGTCCATTGGTCAAGTATAAAAAAGTCCCCTGGTCGTGTATAACAAAGTCCCCTGATCGAGTATAACAAAGTCCCCTGGTCGAGTATAGCAAAGTCCCCTGATCGAGTATAACAAAGCCTCTTGATCGAATATAACAAAGTCCCCTGGTCCAGTATAACAAAGTCCCCTGACCGAGTATAACATATCCCCTGCTTGAGTATAACAACGTCTCCTGGCCCAGTATAACAAAATCCCCAGATCGAGCATAACAAAGTCCCCTGATCGATTATAACAAAGTCCTCTGGTCGAGTATAACAAAGGGCCCTGAATCGAGTAAGACAAAGTCCCCTAATCGAGTATAACAAAGTCCCCTGATCCTAGTATAACAAAGCCCCCTGACGAGTATAACAAAGTCCCCTGATCGAGTATAACAAAGTCTCCTGGCCCAGTATAACAAAGTCCCCAGATCGAGCATAACAAAGTCCCCTGATCGATTATAACAAAGTCCCCTGGTCGAGTATAACAAAGGGCCCTCATCGAGTAAGACAAAGTCCCCTGTTCGAGTATAACGAAGTCCCCTGATCCTAGTATAACAAAGCCTACTAGACGAGTATAACAAAGTCCCCTGAACCGAGTATAACAAAGTCCCCTGATCGAGTATAACATATCCCCTGATCGACAATAACAAAGTCCCTGGTGGAGTATAACAAAGTCCCCTGGTCGAGTATAACAAAGTTTTCTAATCGAGTATAACAAAGGCCCCTGGTCAAGTATAACAAAGGCCCCTGGTCAAGTATAACAAAGGCCCCTCATAGAGTATAACAAAGCCTCCTCATAGAGTATAACAAAGTCTCCTGATCGAGTATAACAAAGCCTCCTGAGCGAGTATAACAAAGTCCCCTGATCGAGTATAACAAAGCCCACTGCTTGAGTATAAGTAAGTCCCCTGATCGAGTAGAACAAAGTCCCCTGATTGAGTATAACAAAGGCCCGTAATCGATTCTAAAAAAGGCCCCTAATCGAGTATAACAAGGTCCCCTGATCTAGTATAAATAAGGCCCCTCATCGAGTATAACAAAGGCCCCTCATCGAGTATAACAAAGTCCATTGGTCAAGTATAAACAAGTCCCTAGGTCGAGTATAACAAAGTCCCCTGGTCGAGTTAGGCAAAGTCACCTGATCGAGTATAACAAAGCCTCCTCATCGAGTATAACAAAGTCCCCTGATCGAGTATAACACAGCCCCCTGCTCAAGTAAAAGAAGTCCCCTGATCGAGTATAACAAAATCCCCTGATCGAGTAAAACAAAGGCCCCTGATCGAGTCCAAAAAAGGCCCCTCATCGAGTATAACAGAGTCCACTGATCTAGTATAACAAAGGCCCCCGATCGAGTTTAACAAAGCCGCCTAATCGAGTATAACAAAGTCCCCTGGTCGAGTATAACAAAGTCCTCTGGGCGAGTGTAAGAAAGTCCTCTGATCGAGTATAACAATGGCCCCTCATCTAGTACAACAATGTCGATTGGTCAAGTATAAAACAGACCCCTGGTCGAGTATAGCAAAGTCCCCTGATCGAGTATAACAAAGCCTCCGGATCGATTTCAACAAAGTCCCCTGATCGAGTATAACAAAGCCCCCTGCTCGAGTATACGAAAGTCCCCTGATCGAGTATAACAAAGCCTCCTGAGCGAGTATAACAAAGTCCCCTGATCGAGTGTAACAAAGTCTCCTGGCCCAGTATAACAAAGTCCCCAGATCGAGCATAACAAAGTCCCCTGATCGATTACAACAAAGTCCCCTGGTCGAGTATAACAAAGGGCCCTGATCGAGTAAGACAAAGTCCCCTGTTCGAGTATAACACATCCCCTGATCGAGTATAACAAAGTCTCCTGGCCCAGTATATCAAAGTCCCCAGATCGAGCATAACAAAGTCCTCTGATCGATTATAACAAAGTCCCCTGACCGAGTATAACAAAGGCCTCTGGTCGAGTATAACAAAGTCCCCTGGTCGAGAATAACAAAGTCCCCTGATATTAGTATAACAAAGTCCTCTGGTCGAGTATAAAAAAGTCCCCTGATCGAGTATAACAAAGTCCCCTGGTCGAGTATAACAAAGTCCCCTGATCGAGTATAACAAAGGCCCCACATCGAGTATAACAAAAGCCCCTCATTGAGTATAGCAAAGTCCATTGGTCAAATATAGGAAAGTCCACTGATCGAGAATGACAAAGTCCCCTGATTAATTATAAAAAAGTCCCCTGGTCGAATATAACAAAGTTCCCTGATCGAGTATAACAAAGTCCCCTGGTCGAGTATAAGAAAGCCACCTCATCGAGTATAACAAAGGCCCCTAATCGAGTAAAACAAAGTCCCCTGATTGAGTATAACAAAGTCCCCTGATCGAGTATAACAAAGTCCTCTGGTTGAGTATAACAAAGTCCCCTGATCGGGTATAACATATCCCCTTGATCGAGTATAACAAAGTACTCTGGTCGAGTATAAAAAAGTCCCCTGATCGAGTATAACAATGGCCCCTCATCGAGTACAACAAAGTCGATTGGTCAAGTATAAAACAGACCCCTGGTCGAGTATATCAAAGTCCCCTGATCGAGTATAACAAAGCCCCCTGCTCGAGTATACGAAAGTCCCCTGATCGAGTATAACAAAGCCTCCTGAGCGAGTATAACAAAGTCGCCTTATCGAGTATAACAAAGTCTCCTGGCCCAGTATAACAAAGTCCCCAGATCGAGCATAACAAAGTCCCCTGATCGATTACAACAAAGTCCCCTGGTCGAGTATAACAATGGGCCCTGATCGAGTAAGACAAAGTCCCCTGTTCGAGTATAACGAAGTCCCCTGATCCTAGTATAACAAAGCCCACTAGACGAGTATAACAAAGTCCCCTGAACCGTGTATAACAAAGTCCCCTGATCGAGTATAACATATCCCCTGATCGACAATAACAAAGTCCCTGGTGGAGTATAACAAAGTCTCCTGGTCGAGTATAACAAAGTTTTCTAGTATAACAAAGGCCCCTGGTCAAGTATAACAAAGGCCCCTGGTCAAGTATAACAAAGGCCCCTCATAGAGTATAACAAAGCCTCCTCATAGAGTATAACAAAGTCTCCTGATCGAGTATAACAAAGCCTCCTGAGCGAGTATAACAAAGTCCCCTGATCGAGTATAACAAAGCCCACTGCTTGAGTATAAGTAAGTCCCCTGATCGAGTATCACAAAGTCCCCTGATTGAGTATAACAAAGGCCCCTGATCTAGTATAAATAAGGCCCCTCATCGAGTATAACAAAGGCCCCTCTTCGAGTATAACAAAGTCCATTGGGCACGTATAAAAAAGTCCCTAGGTCGAGTATAACAAAGTCCCCTGGTCGAGTATAACAAAGCCTCCTCATCGAGTATAACAAAGTCCGCTGATCGAGTATAACACAGCCCCCTGCTCAAGTATAAAAAAGTCCCCTGATCGAGTATAACAAAATCCCCTGATCGAGTATAACAAAGTCCCCTGATCGATTAAGGCAAAGTCCCCTGACCGAGTAAAACAAAGGCCTCTGTTCGAGTATAACAAAGTCCCCTGGTCGAGAATTTCAAAGTCCCCTGATGTTAATATAGCAAAGTCCTCTGGTTGAGTATAAAAAAGTCCCCTGATCGAGTATAACAAAGTCCCCTGCTCGAGTATAACAAAGTTCCCTGATCGAGTATAACAAAGGCCCCTCATCGAGTATAACAAAGCCCCTTCATCGAGTATAACAAAGGCCCCTAATCGAGTAAAACAAAGTCCCCTGATTGAGTATAACAAAGTCCCCTGGTCGAGTATAACAAATTCCTCTGGCTGAGTATAACAAAGTCCCCTGATCGGGTATAACATATCCCCTGATCCAGTATAACAAAGTACTCTGGTCGAGTATAAAAAAGTCCCCTAATCGAGTATAACAAAGGCCCTTCATCGAGTACAACAAACTCCATTGGTCAAGTATAAAATAGTCCCCTGGTCGAGTATAACAAAGTCCTCTGGTTGAGTATAACAAAGTCCCCTGGTCAAGTATAGCAAAGTCCCCTGATCGAGTGTAACAAAGCCTCTTGATCGAGTATAACAAAGTCCCCTGATCGAATATAACAAAGACCCCTGCTCGAGTATAAGAAAGTCCCCAGGTCGAGTATAACAAATTCCCCTTATCAAGTATAACAAAGTCCCCTTATCGAGTATAACAAAGTCCATTGATCGAGTATAACAAAGTCTAGTGGTCCAGTATAACAAAGTCCCCAGATCGAGCATAACAAAGTCCCCTGATCGATTACAACAAAGTCCCCTGGTCGAGTATATGTGCCGCCTAATCAAGTATAACAAAGTCCCCTGGTCGAGTATAACAAAGTCCCCTGTTCCAGTCTAACAAAGTCCTCTAATCGAGTATAACAAATTCAACTTATCGAGTATAACAAAGTCCCCTTATCGAGTATAACAAAGGCCCCTGGTCGAGTATAACAAAGTCCTCTGATCGAGTATAACAAAATTCCCCTGATCGAGTATAACAAAGTCCCCAAATCAAGTATAACAAATTCCCCTGATAGAGTATATCATATCCCCTGACCGAGTATAACAAAGTCCTCTGGTCGAGTATAACAAAGTCCCCTGATCGAGTATAACAAAGTCCCCTGGTCGAGTATAACAAAGTACCCATTGTCGAGTATAACAAAGCCCCTCATCGAGTATAACAAAGGCCCCTCATGGAGTATAACAAAGTCCCCTGATTGAGTATAACAAAGTCCCCTGATCGAGTATAGCAAAGTCCTCTGGTTGAGTATAATAAAGTCCCCTGGTCCAGTATAAAAAAGTCCCCTGATCGAGTATAACAAAGGTCCCTCATTGAGTATAACAAAGTCCATTGGTCAAGTATAAAAAAGTCCCCTGGTCGAGTATAACAAAGTCCCCAGATCGAGTATAACAAAGGCCAATCATTGAGTATAACAAAGTCCATTGGTCAAGTATAAAGAAGTCCCCTTGTCGAGTATTACAAAGTCCCTAATCGAGTATAACAAAGTCCCCTGATCGAGTATAACAAAGCACCCTGGACGAGTATAACAAAGTCCCCTGATCGAGTATAACAAAGTCCCTAATCGAGTATAACAAAGTCCCCTGGTCCAATATAACAAAGACTCTGATCGAGTATAACATATCCCCTCATCGAGTATAACAACGTCTCCTGGCGCAGTATAACAAAGTCCCCTGGTCGAGTATAACAAAGCCCACTGGACGAGTATAACATAGACCCCTGATCCAGGTGTATTAAAGTCCCCTGATCGAGTATAACATATCCCTGATCGAGTATAACAAAGTCCCTGCTGGAGTATAACAAAGTCCCCTGGTCGAGTATAACAAAGTTTTCTAATCGAGTATAACAAAGGCCCCTGATCGAGTATAACAAAGTCCCCTTATCAAGTACAACAAAGTCCCCTGATCGAGTATAACATATCCCCTGATCGAATATACCAAAGTCCTCTGCTTGAGTATAACAAAGTCCCCTGGTCCATATAACAAAGTCCCAGATCGAGCAAAACAAAGTCCTCTGATCGAGTATAACAAAGTCCCCTGCTCGAGTAGAACAAAGTCCCCAGATCGAGTATAACAAAGGCCCTTCATCGAGTATAACAAAGTCCATTGGTCAAGTATAAAAAAGTCCCCTGGTCGAGTATAACAAAGTCCCCTGATCGAGTATAACAAAGTCCCCTGGTCGAATATAGCAAAGTCCCCTGATCGAGTATAACAAAGCCTCCTCATCGAGTATAAGAAAGTCCCCTGATCGAGTATAACACAGCCCCCTGCTCGAGTATAAGAAAGTCCCCTGATCGAGTATAACAAAGTCCACTGTTCGAGTCTATCAAAGTCCCCTTATCGAGTATAAAAAATTCCCCTTATCGAGAATAAGAAAGTCCCCTTATCGAGTATAACAAACTCCGGTGATCGAGTATAACAAAGTTTTCTAATCGAGTATAACAAAGGCCCCTGGTCGAGTATAACAAAGTCCCCTGTTCGAGTCTAACAAAGTCGCCTAATGGAGTATAACAAAGTCCCCTGGTCGAGTATAACAAAGTCCCCTGTTCGAGTCTAACAAAGTCCCCTTATCGAGTATAACAAATTCCCCTTATCGAGTACAACAAAGTCCCCTTATCGAGTATAACAAAGTCTGGTGATCGAGTATAACAAAGGCCCCTGGTCGAGTATAACAAAGTCGCTAATCGAATATAACAAAACTCCCCTGATCGAGTTTAACAAAGTCCACTGATCGAGTATAAAAAGTCCCATGGTCCAGTAGGACAAAGTCCGCTGATCGAGTATAAAAAAGTCCCCTGGCCCAGTGTAACAAAGTCCCCATATCGAGCATAACAAAGTCCCCTGATCGATAATAACATAGTCCCTGACCGAGTATAACAAATTCCCTTGGTCGAGTATAGCAAAGGGCCCTGATCGAGTAAGACAAAGTCCCCTGATCGAGTATATGAAAGTCCCCTGACCGAATATAACAAAGCCCCCTGGACGAGTATAACAAAGTCCCCTGACCGAGTATTAAAAAGGCCTCTGGTCGAGTATAACAAAGTCCCCTGGTCGAGAATAACAAATTCCCCTGATCCTAGCATAACAAAACCCCCTGGACGAGTATAACAAAGTCCCCTGATCGAGTATAACAAAGTCCACTGATCGAGTTTAACAAAGTCCCTTGGTCCAGTATAACAAAGTCCCCTGATCGAGTATAACATATCCCCTGATCGAGTATAACATCGTCTCCTGGCCCAGTATAACAAAGTCCCCAATTCGAGCATAACAAAATCCCCTGATCATTTACAACAAAGTCCCCTGGTCAAGTATAACAAAGGGCCCTGATCGAGTATAAGTTTCTGGCCCAGTATAACAAAGTCCCCATATCGAGCATAACAAAGTCCCCTGATCGATTATAACAAAGTCCCCTGGTCGAGTATAGCAAAGGGCCCTGATGGAGTAAGACAAAGTCCCCAGATCGAGTATAACAACGTCCCCTGATCGAGTATAACAAAGCCCCATGGACGAGTATAACTAAGTTCCCTGATCGAGTATAACATATCCCCCCATCGAGTATAACAAAGTCTTCTGGCCCAGTATAACAAAGTCCCCAGATCTAGCATAACAAAGTCCCCTGATCGATTATAACATAGTCCTTGACCGAGTATAACAAAGGCCTCTTGTCGAGTATAACAAAGTCCCCCGGTCGAGAATAACAAATTCCTCTGATACTAGTATAACAAAGTCCCCTGATCGAATATAAAAAAGTCCCCTGGCATAGTATAACAAAGTCCCCATATAGAGCATAACAAAGTCCCCTGATCGATTATAACAAAGTCCCCTTTTCGAGTATAGCTAAGGGCCCTCATCGAGTATAACAAAGTTTCCTTGTCGAGAATAACAAAATCCCCTGATCCTAGTATAACAAAGCCCCCTGGACGAGTACAACAAAGTCTCCTGATCCTAGTATAACAAAGCCCCCTGGACGAGTATAACAAAGTCCCCAGATCGAGCATAAAGAAGTCCCCCTGATCGATTATAAAAAAGTCCCCTGGTCGAGTATAGCAAAGGGCTCTGATCGAGTAAGACAAAGTCCCCTGATCGAGTATAACAACGTCCCCTGAAAGAGTATAACAAAGCCCCATGGACGAGTATAACAAACTCCCCTGTTCGAGTATAACATAGTCCCTTGATTGAGTATAACAAAAGTCCCCTGATCGTGTATAACAAAGTCCCCTGATCGAGTATAACAAAGTCACTGATGGAGTATAACAAAATCCCCTGGTCCAGTATAACAAATTCCCCTGATCGAGTATAACATATCCCCTCATCGAGTATAACAAAGTCTCCTGGCCCAGTATAACAAAATCCCAGATCGAGCATAAGAAAGTCCCCTGATCGATTATAACAAAGTCCCCTGGTCGAGTATAACAAAGCCCCCTGCTCGAGTATAACAAAGCCCCCTGCTCGAGTATAAGAAAGTCCCCTGATCGAGTATAACAAAGTCCCCTGATCGAGTATAACAGAGGCCCCTGATCGAGTCCAAAAAATGCCCCTAATCGAGTATAACAAAGTCCTCTGATCTAGTATAGCAAAGGCCCCTGATCGATTATAACATAGTCCCTAACCGAGTATAACAAAGGCCTCTGCTCGCTTATAACAAAGTCCCCTGATCGAGTATAACATAGGCCCCTGATCGAGTCCAAAAAATGCCCCTAAACGAGTATAACAAGGTCCACTGATCTAGTATAACAAAGGCCCCTGATCGAGTATAAAAAAGTCCCCTGGTCCAGTATAACAAAGTCCGCTGATTGAGTATAAAAAAGTCCCCTGGCCCAGTATAAGAAAGTCCCCATATCGAGCATAACAAAGTTCCCTGATCGATTATAACAAAGTCCCCTGGTCGAGTATAGCAAAGGGCCCTGACAGAGTAAGACAAAGTCCCCAGATCGAGTATAACAACGTCCCCTGATCGAGTATAACAAAGTCCCATGGACGAGTATAACAAAGTCCCCTGATCGAGTATAACATATCCCCTCATCGAGTATAACAAAGTCTCCTGGCCCAGTATAACAAAGTCCCCAGATCTAGCATAACAGAGTCCCTGATCGATTATAACATAGTCCCTGACCGAGTATAACAAAGGCCTCTGGTCGAGAATAACAAAGTCCCCTGGTCGAGAATAACAAATTCCTCTGATACAAGTATAACAAAGTCCGCTGATTGAGTATAAAAAAGTCCCCTGGCCCAGTATAACAAAGTCCCCATATCGAGTATAACAAAGTTCCCTGATCGATTATAACAAAGTCCCCTGGTCGAGTATAGCAAAGGGCCCTGATCGAGTAAGACAAAGTCCCCAGATCGAGTATAACAACGTCCCCTGATCGAGTATAACAAAGCCCCATGGACGAGTATAACAAAGTCCCCTGATCGAGTATAACATATCCCCCCATCGAGTATAACAAAGTCTCCTGGCCCAGAATAACAAAGTCCCCAGATCTAGCATAACAAAGTCCCCTGATCGATTATAACATAGTCCCTGACTGAGTATAACAAAGACCTCTGGTCGAGTATAACAAATTCCCCTGGTTTAGAATAACAAATTCCTCTGATACTAGTATAACAAAGTCCCCTGATCGAATATATAAAAGTCCCCTGGCCCAGTATAACAAAGTCCCCATATAGAGCATAACAAAGTCCCCTGATCGATTATAACAAAGTCCCCTGGTCGAGTATAGCTAAGGGCCCTGATCGAGTATAACAAAGTCCCCTTGTCGAGAATAACAAAGTCCCCTGATCCTAGTATAACAAAGCCCCCTGGACGAGTACAACAAAGTCTCCTGATCCTAGTATAACAAAGCCCCCTGGACGAGTATAACAAAGTCCCCAGATCGAGCATAAAAAAGTCCCCTGATCGATTATAACAAAGTCCCCTGGTTCGAGTATAACAAAGGGCCCAGATCGAGTAAGACAAAGACCCATGATCGAGTATAACAAAGTCCCTGGTGGAGTATAAAAAAATTTCTAATCGAGTATAACAAAGGCCCCTGGTCGAGTATAACAAAGTCCTCTGACCGAGTATAACAAAGTCCCCTAATCAAGTATAACAAAGTCCCCTGATCGAGTATAACATATCCCCTGATCGAGTATAACAAAGTCCTCTGGTCGAGAAGAACAAAGTCCCCAGATCGAGTATAACAAAGTCCGCTGGCCCAGTATAAGAAAGTCCCCAGATCGAGCATAACACATGCCCTTCATCGAGTATAACAAAGTCCGTTGGTCAAGTATAAAAAAGTCCCTGGTCGAGTATAACAAAGTCCCCTGATCGAGTATAACAAAGTCCCCTGGTCGAGTATAGCAAAGTCCCCTGATCAAGTATAACAAAGCATGTTGATTGAGTATAACAAAGTCCCCTGATCGAGTATAACAAAGCCCCCTGCTCGAGTATAAGAAAGTCCCTTGATCGAGTATAACAAAGTCCTCTGATCTAGTATAACAAAGGCCCCTGATCGATTATAACATAGTCCCTGACTGAGTATAACAAAGGCCTCTGGTCGAGTATAACAAAGTCCCCTGATCGAGTATAACAAATAGTCCCTGACTGAGTATAACAAAGGCCTCTGGTCGAGTATAACAAAGTCCCCTGATCGAGTATAACATAGGCCCCTGATCGAGTCCAAAAAATGCCCCTAAACGAGAATAACAAAGTCCTCTGATCTTGTATAACAAAGGCCCCTGATCGAGTATAACAAACGTACCTCATCGAGAATAACAAAGTCCCCTGATCGAGTATAACAAACCCCCCTGGACGAGTATAACAAAGTCCCCTTAACGAGTATAACAAATTCCCTTGATCGAGTATAAAAAAGTCCCCTGGTCCAGTATAACAAAGTCCGCTGATCGAGTATAAAAAAGTCCCCTGGCCCAGTATAACAAAGTCCCCATATCGAGCATAACAAAGTCCCCTGATCGATTATAACAAAGTCCCCTGGTCGAGTATAGCAAAGGGCCCTGATCGAGTAAGACAAAGTCCCCTGATCGAGTATAACAACGTCCCCTGATCGAGTTTAGCAAAGCCCCATGGACGAGTATAACAAATTCCCCTGATCGAGTATAACACAGTCCCTTGATTGAGTATAACAAAAGTCCCCTGATCGAGTATAACAAAGTCCCCTGATCGTGTATAAAAAATTCCCCTGGCCCAGTACAACAAAGTCCCCATATCGAGCATAACAAAGTCCTCTGATCGATTAACAAGGTCTCCTGGTCGAGTATAGCAAAGGGCCCTTATCGAGTAAGACAAAGTCACCTGATCGAGTATAACAACGTCCCCTGATCGAGTATAACAAAGCCCCATGGACGAGTATAACAAAGTCCCCTGATCGAGTATAACAAAGTCCCTGATGGAGTATAACAAAATCCCCTGGTCCAGTATAACAAAGTCCCCTGATCGAGTATAACATATCCCCTCATCGAGTATAACAATGTCTCCTGGCCCAGTATAACAAAATCCCAGATCGAGCATAACAAAGTCCCCTGATCGATTATAACAAAGTCCCCTGGTCGAGTATAACAAAGGGCACTGATCGAGTATAACAAACCCCCTGCTCGAGTATAAGAAAGTCCCCTGATCGACTATAACAAAGTCCCCTGATCGAGTATAACAAAGGCCCCTGATCGAGTCCACAAAATGCCCCTAATCGAGTATAACAAAGTCCTCTGATCTAGTATAACAAAGGCCCCTAATCGATTATAACATAGTCCCTAACCGAGTATAACAAAGGCCTCTGATCGAGTATAACAAAGTCCCCTGATCGAGTATATCATAGGCCCCTGATCGAGTCCAAAAAATGCACCTAAACGAGTATAACAAAGTCCACTGATCTAGTATAACAAAGGCCCCTGATCGAGTATAACAAAGGCACCTCATGGAGTATAACAAAGTCCCTGGTCGAGTATAACAAAGTCCCCTGATAGAGTATAACAAAGTCCTCTGATCGAGTATAACAAAGCCCCCCTAGACGAGTATAACAAAGTCCCCTTATCGAGTATAACAAATTCCGGTGATCGAGTATAACAAAGGCCCCTGGTCGAGTATAACAAAGTCCCTTGATCGAGTATAAGAAAAAGACCCTGATCGGGTATAACAAAGTCCGCTGATTGGTATAAAAAAGTCTCCTGGCCCAGTATAACAAAAAGTCCTATATCCAGGCATAACAAAGTTTCTGAATCGATTATAACAAAGTCACTAAATCGAGTATAGCAAAGGGGCCCTGATCGGGTATGAACAAAGTCCCCAAGATCGGTATAACAACGTCCCCTGATCGAGTATAACAAAGCCCCATGGGCCGAGTATAGCAAAAGTCCCCTGATCGAGTATAACATATCCCCTCATCGGGTATAACAAAAGTCTCCTGTTGAGTATAACAAAGTCCCAGATCTAGCATAACAGAGTCCCTGTTCGATTATAACATAGTCCCCTGACCGAGTATAACAAAAGGCCTCTGGTCGAGAATATAAAAGTCCCTGGTCAAAAGGGCAACAAGATTTATAGGTAAATGTATAAAGTCTATTTGATTGGTATAAAAGTCCTGACTGATATATAAGTCCCCATATCGAGTATAACAAAGTTCCCTGATCGATTATAACAAAGTCCCCTGGTCGAGTATAGCAAAGGGCCCTGATCGAGTAAGACAAAGTCCCCAGATCGAGTATAACAACGTCCCCTGATCGAGTATAACAAAGCCCCATGGACGAGTATAACAAAGTCCCCTGATCGAGTATAACATATCCCCCCATCGAGTATAACAAAGTCTCCTGGCCCAGAATAACAAAGTCCCCAGATCTAGCATAACAAAGTCCCCTGATCGATTATAACTTAGTCCCTGACTGAGTATAACAAAGACCTCTGGTCGAGTATAACAAATTCCCCTGGTTTAGAATAACAAATTCCTCTGATACTAGTATAACAAAGTCCCCTGATCGAATATATAAAAGTCCCCTGGCCCAGTATAACAAAGTCCCCATATAGAGCATAAAAAAGTCCCCTGATCGATTATAACAAAGTCCCCTGGTCGAGTATAGCTAAGGGCCCTGATCGAGTATAACAAAGTCCCCTTGTCGAGAATAACAAAGTCCCCTAATCCTAGTATAACAAAGCCCCCTGGACGAGTACAACAAAGTCTCCTGATCCTAGTATAACAAAGCCCCCTGGACGAGTAAAACAAAGTCCCCAGATCGAGCATAAAAAAGTCCCCTGATCGATTATAACAAAGTCCCCTGGTTCGAGTATAACAAAGGGCCCAGATCGAGTAAGACAAAGACCCATGATCGAGTATAACAAAGTCCCTGGTGGAGTATAAAAAAATTTCTAATCGAGTATAACAAAGGCCCCTGGTCGAGTATAACAAAGTCCTCTGACCGAGTATAACAAAGTCCCCTGATCGAGTATAACAAAGTCCCCTAATCAAGTATAACAAAGTCCCCTGATCGAGTATAACATATCCCCTGATCGAGTATAACAAAGTCCTCTGGTCGAGAATAACAAAGTCCCCAGATCGAGTATAACAAAGTCCGCTGGCCCAGTATAAGAAAGTCCCCAGATCGAGTATAACACATGCCCTTCGTCGAGTATAACAAAGTCCGTTGGTCAAGTATAAAAAAGTCCCTGGTCGAGTATAACAAAGTCCCCTGATCGAGTATAACAAAGTCCCCTGGTCGAGTATAGCAAAGTCCCCTGATCAAGTATAACAAAGCCTGCTGATCGAGTATAACAAAGTCCCCTGATCGAGTATAACAAAGCCCCCTGCTCGAGTATAAGAAAGTCCCCTGATCGAGTATAACAAAGTCCCCTGATCGAGTATAACAAAGGCCCCTGATCGAGTCTAAAACATGACCCTAATCGAGTATAACAAAGTCCTCTGATCTAGTATAACAAATGCCCCTGATCGATTATAACATAGTCCCTGACTGAGTATAACAAAGGCCGCTGGTCGAGTATAACAAAGTCCCCTGATCGAGTATAACATAGGCCCCTGATTGAGTCCAAAAAATGCCCCTAAACGAGAATAACAAAGTCCTCTGATCTTGTATAACAAAGGCCCCTGATCGAGTATAACAAACGTACCTCATCGAGTATAACAAAGTCCCTTGTCGATTATAAAAAAGTCCCCTGATCGAGAATAACAAAGTCCCCTGATCGAGTATAACAAAGCCCCACTGGACGAGTATAACAAAGTCCCCTTATCGAGTATAACAAATTCCCTTGATCGAGTATAAAAAAGTCCCCTGGTCCAGTATAACAAAGTCCGCTGATCGAGTATAAAAAAGTCCCCTGGCCCAGTATAACAAAGTCCCCATATCGAGCATAACAAAGTCCCCTGATCGATTATAACAAAGTCCCCTGGTCGAGTATATCAAAGGGCCCTGATCGAGTAAGACAAAGTCCCCTGATCGAGTATAACAACGTCCCCTGATCGAGTTTAACAAAGCCCCATGGACGAGTATAACAAATTCCCCTGATCGAGTATAACACAGTCCCTTGATTGAGTATAACAAAAGTCCCCTGATCGTGTATAAAAAATTCCCCTGGCCCAGTACAACAAAGTCCCCATATCGAGCATAACAAAGTCCTCTGATCGATTAACAAGGTCTCCTGGTCGAGTATAGCAAAGGGCCCTTATCGAGTAAGACAAAGTCCCCTGATCGAGTATAACAACGTCCCCTGATCGAGTATAACAAAGCCCCATGGACGAGTATAACAAAGTCCCCTGATCGAGTATAACAAAGTCCCTGATGGAGTATAACAAAATCCCCTGGTCCAGTATAACAAAGTCCCCTGATCGAGTATAACATATCCCCTCATCGAGTATAACAATGTCTCCTGGCCCAGTATAACAAATTCCCAGATCGAGCATAACAAAGTCCCCTGATCGATTATAACAAAGTCCCCTGGTCGAGTATAACAAAGGGCACTGATCGAGTATAACAAACCCCCTGCTCGAGTATAAGAAAGTCCCCTGATCGACTATAACAAAGTCCCCTGATCGAGTATAACAAAGGCCCCTGATCGAGTCCAAATACTGATAAGTATAACAAAGTCCTCAGTCTAGTATAACAAGAGGCCCCTAATCGATTATAACATGGTCCCCTAACCGGGCATAACAAAGGCACTCTGATCGAGTATAACAAAGTCCCCTGATCGAGTATATCATAGGCCCCTGATCGAGTCCAAAAAATGCACCTAAACGAGTATAACAAAGTCCACTGATCTAGTATAACAAAGGCCCCTGATCGAGTATAACAAAGGCACCTCATGGAGTATAACAAAGTCCCTGGTCGAGTATAACAAAGTCCCCTGATAGAGTATAACAAAGTCCTCTGATCGAGTATAACAAAGCCCCCCTAGACGAGTATAACAAAGTCCCCTTATCGAGTATAACAAATTCCGGTGATCGAGTATAACAAAGGCCCCTGGTCGAGTATAACAAAGTCCCTTGATCGAGTATAACAAAAGACCCCTGATCGAGTATAACAAAGTCCGCTGATTGAGTATAAAAAAGTCTCCTGGCCCAGTATAACAAAGTCCCTATATCGAGCATAACAAAGTTCCCTGATCGATTATAACAAAGTCCCTTCGTCGAGTATAGCAAAGGGCCCTGATCGAGTATAACAAAGTCCCCAGATCGAGTATAACAACGTCCCCTGATCGAGTATAACAAAGCCCCATGGACGAGTATAGCAAAGTCCCCTGATCGAGTATAACATATCCCCTCATCGAGTATAACAAAGTCTCCTGGCCCAGTATAACAAAGTCCCCAGATCTAGCATAACAGAGTCCCCTGTTCGATTATAACATAGTCCCTGACCGAGTATAACAAAGGCCTCTGGTCGAGAATAACAAAGTCCCCTGGTCGAGAATAACAAATTCCTCTGATACAAGTATAACAAAGTCCGCTGATTGAGTATAAAAAAGTCCCCTGGCCCAGTATAACAAAGTCCCCATATCGAGTATAACAAAGTTCCCTGATCGATTATAACAAAGTCCCCTGGTCGAGTATAGCAAAGGGCCCTGATCGAGTAAGACAAAGTCCCCAGATCGAGTATAACAACGTCCCCTGATCGAGTATAACAAAGCCCCATGGACGAGTATAACAAAGTCCCCTGATCGAGTATAACATATCCCCCCATCGAGTATAACAAAGTCTCCTGACCCAGAATAACAAAGTCCCCAGATCAAGCATAACAAAGTCCCCTGATCGATTATAACATAGTCCCTGACTGAGTATAACAAAGACCTCTGGTCGAGTATAACAAATTCCCCTGGTTTAGAATAACAAATTCCTCTGATACTAGTATAACAAAGTCCCCTGATCGAATATATAAAAGTCCCCTGGCCCAGTATAACAAAGTCCCCATATAGAGCATAACAAAGTCCCCTGATCGATTATAACAAAGTCCCCTGGTCGAGTATAGCTAAGGGCCCTGATCGAGTATAACAAAGTCCCCTTGTCGAGAATAACAAAGTCTCCTGATCCTAGTATAACAAAGCCCCCTGGACGAGTATAACAAAGTCCCCAGATCGAGCATAAAAAAGTCCCCTGATCGATTATAACAAAGTCCCCTGGTTCGAGTATAACAAAGGGCCCAGATCGAGTAAGACAAAGTCCCATGATCGAGTATAACAAAGTCCCTGGTGGAGTATAAAAAAATTTCTAATCGAGTATAACAAAGGCCCTGGTCGAGTATAAAAAAGTCCTCTGATCGAGTATAACAAAAATTACGATCGAGAGTATAGCAAAAAGCCCTGGACAGGTATAACAAAATCCCTTATCCAGAATATAACAAAGTCCGGTGATCAGGTATAACAAAAGGCCCCTGGTCGGGATATAACAAGTCCCTTGATCGAGAGTATAACAAAAAGTCCTAATCGATTATAACAAAGTCCCTTGATCGGAGTATAACAAATCCCCATGGTCCCAGTATATAAAGTCCCTTGATCAATTATAACAAGACCACTTAGGGTCGAGGTATAACAAAGTCCCCTGGTCGAGTATAACAAAAGCCCCCTCATCGAGAATAACAAAGGCCCCTCATCGAGTATAACAACGTCCCCTGATTGAGTATAACAAAGTCCCATGATCGAGTATAGTAAAGTACTCTGGTTGAGTATAACAAAGTCCCCTGGTCGAGTATAACAAAGTCCCCTGATCGAGTATAACAAAGTTCTCTGGTCGAGTATAAAAAAGTCCCCTGATGGAGTATAACAAAGCCTCCTCATCGAGTATAACAAAGTCCCCTGATCGAGTATGACACAGCCCCCTGGTCGAGTATAAGAAAGTCCCCTGATCCCCAGAGTATATAAAGGTCCCTCATCGAGAGTATAACAAAATCCATTGGTCAAGTATAAAAAGTCCCCTGGTCGAGTATAACAAAGGTCCCCAGATCGGAGAATTATAACAAGGCCCTCATTGGAGTATAACAAGAATCCATTGGTCAAGTATAAAAAGTCCTTGTCGAGTATTACAAAGTCCCTAATCGAGTATAACAAAGTCCCCTGATCGAGTATAACAAAGCACCCTGGACGAGTATAACAAAGTCCCCTGATGGAGTATAACAAAGTCCCTAATCGAGTATAACAAAGTCCCCTGGTCCAATATAACAAAGACTCTGATCGAGTATAACATATCCCCTCATCGAGTATAACAACGTCTCCTGGCGCAGTATAACAAAGTCCCCTGGTCGAGTATAACAAAGGGCCCTCATCAAGTAAGACAAAGTCCCTTGATCGAGTATAACAAAGTCCCCTGATCCTAGTATAACAAAGCCCACTGGACGAGTATAACAAAGACCCCTGATCCAGGTGTATTAAAGTCCCCTGATCAAGTATAACATATCCCTGATCGAGTATAACAAAGTCCCTGCTGGAGTATAACAAAGTCCCCTGGTCGAGTATAACAAAGTTTTCTAATCGAGTATAACAAAGGCCCCTGATCGAGTATAACAAAGTCCCCTTATCAAGTATAACAAAGTCCCCTGATCGAGTATAACATATCCCCTGATCGAATATACCAAAGTCCTCTGCTCGAGTATAACAAAGTCCCCTGGTCCAGTATAACAAAGTCCCAGATCGAGCATAACAAAGTCCTCTGATCGAGTATAACACAGTCCCCTGCTCGAGTACAACAAAGTCCCCAGATCGAGTATAACAAAGGCCCTTCATCGAGTATTCAAAGTCCATTGGTCAAGTATAAAAAAGTCCCCTGGTCGAGTATAACAAAGTCCCCTGATCGAGTATAACAAAGTCCCCTGGTCGAGTATAACAAAGTCCCCTGATCGAGTATAATAAAGCCTCCTCATCGAGTATAAGAAAGTCCCCTGATCGAGTATAACACAGCCCCCTGCTCGAGTATAAGAAAGTCTCCTGATCGAGTATAACAAAGTCCCCTGACCGAGCATAACAAAGGCCCCTGATCGAGTCCAAAAAAGGCCCCTCATCGAATATAACAAAGTCCCCTGATCTAGTATAACAAAGGCCCCAGATTGTGTATGACACAGGCCCTTATCGAGTATAACAAAGTCCCCTCATCGAGTATAACAAAGCCGCCTAATCGAGTATAACAAAGTCCCCTGGTCGAGTATAACAAAGTCCACTGTTCGAGTCTACCAAAGTCCCCTTATCGAGTATAAAAAATTCCCCTTATCGAGAATAACAAAGGCCCCTTATCGAGTATAACAAACTCCGGTGATCGAGTATAACAAAGTCCCCTGGTCGAGTTTAACAAAGTCCCTTGATCGAGTGTAACAAAGTCCCTTGGTCGAGTATAACAAAGTTTTCTAATCGAGTATAACAAAGTCCCCATATCGAGCATAAGAAAGTCCCCTGATCGATTAACAAAGTCTCTTGGTCGAGTATAGCAAAGGTCCCTGATCGAGTAAGACAAAGTCCCCTGATCGAGTATAACAACGTCCCCTGATCGAGTATAACAAAGCCCCATGGACGAGTATAACAAAGTCCCCTGATCGAGTATAACAAAGTCCCTGATGGAGTATAACAAAATCCCCTGGTCCAGTAAAACAAAGTCCCCTGATCGAGTATAACATATCCCCTCATCGAGTATAACAAAGTCTCCTGGCCCAGTATAACAAAATCCCAGATCGAGCATAACAAAGTCCCCTGATCGATTATAACAAAGTCCCCTGGTCGAGTATAACAAAGGGCCCTGATCGAGTAAGACAAAGTCCCCTGATCGAGTAAAACAAAGTCCCCTAATCGAGTATAAGAAAGTCCCCTGATCGAGTATAACAAAGTCCTCTGATCTAATATAGCAAAGGCCCCTGATCGATTATAACATAGTCCCTAACCGAGTATAACAAAGGCCTCTGGTCGCGTATAACAAAGTCCCCTGATCGAGTATAACATAGGCCCCTGATCGAGTCCAAAAAATGCCCCTAAACGAGTATAACAAAGTCCCCTGATCTAGTATAACAAAGGCCCCTGATCTAGTATAAAAAAGTCCCCTAGTCCAGTATAACAAAGTCCGCTGATTGAGTATAAAAAAGTCCCCTGGCCCAGTATAAGAAAGTCCCCATATCGAGCATAACAAAGTTCCCTGATCAATTATAACAAAGTCCCTTGGTCGAGTATAGCAAAGGGCCCTGATAGAGTAAGACAAAGTCCCCAGATCGAGTATAACAACGTCCCCTGATCGAGTATAACAAAGCCCCATGGACGAGTATAACAAAGTCCCCTGATCGAATCTAACATATCCCCTCATCGAGTATAACAAAGTCTCCTGGCCCAGTATAACAAAGTCTCCTGGCCCAGTATAACAAAGTCCCCAGATCTAGCATAACAGAGTCCCCTGATCGATTATAACATAGTCCCTGACCGAGTATAACAAAGGCCTCTGGTCGAGAATAACAAAGTCCCCTGGTCGAGAATAACAAATTCCTCTGATACAAGTATAACAAAGTCCGCTGATTGAGTATAAAAAAGTCCCCTGGCCCAGTATAACAAAGTCCCCATATCGAGTATAACAAAGTTCCCTGATCGATTATAACAAAGTCCCCTGGTCGAGTATAGCAAAGGGCCCTGATCGAGTAAGACAAAGTCCCCAGATCGAGTATAACAACGTCCCCTGATCGAGTATAACAAAGCCCCATGGACGAGAATAACAAATTCCTCTGATACTAGTATAAAAAAGTCCCCTGATCGAATATACAAAAGTCCCCTGGCCCAGTATAACAAAGTCCCCATATAGAGCATAACAAAGTCCCCTGATCGATTATAACAAAGTCCCCTGGTCGAGTATAGCTAAGGGCCCTGATCGAGGATAACAAAGTCCCCTTGTCGAGAATAACAAAGTCCCCTGATCCTAGTATAACAAATCCCCCTGGACGAGTACAACAAAGTCTCCTGATCCTAGTATAACAAAGCCCCCCTGGACGAGTATAACAAAGTCCCCAGATCGAGCATAAAAAATCCCCTGATCGATTATAACAAAGTCCCCTGGTTCGAGTATAACAAAGGGCCCAAATCGAGTAAGACAAAGTCCCATGATCGAGTATAACAAAGTCCCTGGTGGAGTATAAAAAAATTTCTAATCGAGTATAACAAAGGCCCCTGGTCGAGTATAACAAAGTCCTCTGATCGAGTATAACAAAGTCCCCTGATCGAGTATAACATATCCCCTGATCGAGTATAACAAAGTCCTCTGGTCGAGAATAACAAAGTCCCCAGATCGAGTATAACAAAGTCCGCTGGCCCAGTATAAGAAAGTCCCTAGATCGAGTATAACACATGCCCTTCATCGAGTATAACAAAGTCCGTTGGTCAAGTATAAAAAAGTCCCTGGTCGAGTATAACAAAGTCCCCTGATCGAGTATAACAAAGTCCCCTGGTCGAGTATAGCAAAGTCCCCTGATCAAGTATAACAAAGCATGTTGATCGAGTATAACAAAGTCCCCTGATCGAGTATAACAAAGCCCCCTGCTCGAGTATAAGAAAGTCCCCTGATCGAGTATAACAAAGTCCTCTGATCTAGTATAACAAAGGCCCCTGATCGATTATAACATAGTCCCTGACTGAGTATAACAAAGGCCTCTGGTCGAGTATAAAAAAGTCCCCTGATCGAGTATAACAAAGGCCCCTGATCGAGTCCAAAAAATGCCCCTAAACGAGAATAACAAAGTCCTCTGATCTTTTATAACAAAGGCCCCTGATCGAGTATAACAAAGGCACCTCATCGAGTATAACAAAGTCCCTTGTCGATTATAAAAAAGTCCCCTGATCGAGAATAACAAAGTCCCCTGATCGAGTATAACAAAAAAACCCTGGACGAGTATAACAAAGTCCCCTTATCGAGTATAACAAAGTCCGGTGATCGAGTATAACAAAGGCCCCTGGTCGAATATAACAAAGTCCCTTGATCGAGTATAACAAAAGTCCCCTGATCGATTCTAACAAAGTCCCTTGATCGTGTATAAAAAAGTTCCCTGGTCCAGTATAACAAAGTCCTCTGGTAGAGCATAACAAAAGTCCCCTGATCGAGTATAACAAAGTCCCCTGGTCGAGTATAGCAAAGTCCCCTGATCAAGTATAACAAAGCCTGTTGATCGAGTATAACAAAGTCCCTGATCGAGTATATAAAGCCCCCTGCTCGAGGTATAAAGAAGTCTGATCCCGAGTATAACAAGTCCCTGATCGAGTATAACAAAGGCCCTGATCGAGTCTAAAAAATGCCCCTAATCGAGTATAACAAAGTCCTCTGATCTAGTATAACAAAGGCCCCTGATCGATTATAACATAGTCCCTGACTGAGTATAACAAAGGCCTCTGGTCGAGTATAACAAAGTCCCCTGATCGAGTATAACATAGGCCCCTGATCGAGTCCAAAAAATGCCCCTAAACGAGAATAACAAAGTCCTCTGATCTTGTATAACAAAGGCCCCTGATAGAGTATAACAAAGGCACCTCATCGAGTATAACAAAGTCCCTTGTCGATTATAAAAAAAGTCCCCTGATCGAGAATAACAAAGTCCCCTGATCGAGTATAACAAAAACCCCCTGGACGAGTATAACAAAGTCCCCTTATCGAGTATAACAAAGTCCGGTGATCGAGTATAACAAAGACCCCTGGTCGAATATAACAAAGTCCCTTGATCGAGTATAACAAAACTCCCCTGATCGATTATAACAAAGTCCCTTGATCGAGTATAAAAAAGTGTCCTGGTCCAGTATAACAAAGTCCGCTGATCGAGTATAAAAAAGTCCCCTGGCCCAGTATAACAAAGTCCCCATATCGAGCATAACAAAGTCCCCTGATCGATTATAACAAAGTCCCCTGCTCGAGTATAGCAAAGGGCCCTGATCGAGTAAGACAAAGTCCCCTAATCGAGGCCTGTAACATACTTGATCGGGTTAACAAAACCCCATGGACAGGTATAACAAATTCCCTGATCGAGTATAACATAGTCCCTTGATTGAGTATAACAAAAGTCCCCTGATCGAGTTTAACAAAGCCCCATGGACGGGTATAACAAATTCCCCTGATCGAGTATAACAAAGTCCCCTGATCGAGTATAACAAAGGCCCTGATCGAGTCTAAAAAATGCCCCTAATCGAGTATAACAAAGTCCTCTGATCTAGTATAACAAAGGCCCCTGATCGATTATAACATAGTCCCTGACTGAGTATAACAAAGGCCTCTGGTCGAGTATAACAAAGGCCCCTGATCGAGTATAACATAGGCCCCTGATCGAGTCCAAAAAATGCCCCTAAACGAGAATAGCAAAGTCCTCTGATCTTGTATAACAAAGGCCCCTGATCGAGTATAACAAAGGCACCTCATCGAGTATAACAAAGTCCCTTGTCGATTATAAAAAAGTCCCCTGATCGAGAATAACAAAGTCCCCTGATCGAGTATAACAAAAAACCCCTGGACGAGTATAACAAAGTCCCCTTATCGAGTATAACAAAGTCCGGTGATCGAGTATAACAAAGGCCCCTGGTCGAATATAACAAAGTCCCTTGATCGAGTATAACAAAAGTCCCCTGATCGATTATAACAAAGTCCCTTGATCGAGTATAAAAAAGTCCCCTGGTCCAGTATAACAAAGTCCGCTGATCGAGTATAAAAAAGTCCCCTGGCCCAGTATAACAAAGTCCCCATATCGAGCATAAAAAAAGTCCCCAGATCGATTATAACAAAGTCCCCTGCTCGAGTATAGCAAAGGGCCCTGATCGAGTAAGACAAAGTCCCCTGATCGAGTATAACAACGTCCCCTGATCGAGTTTAACTAAGCCTCATGGACGAGTATAACAAATTCCCCTGATCGAGTATAACATAGTCCCTTGATTAAGTATAACAAAAGTCCCCTGATCGAGTTTAACAAAGCCACATGGACGAGTATAACAAATTCCCCTGATCGAGTATAACAAAGTCCCCTGATCGAGTATAACAAAGGCCCTGATCGAGTCTAAAAAATGCCCCTAATCGAGTATAACAAAGTCCTCTGATCTAGTATAACAAAGGCCCCTGATCGATTATAACATAGTCCCTGACTGAGTATAACAAAGGCCTCTGGTCGAGTATAACAAA
>NW_024723167.1:0-15011 GCF_018991925.1 Homarus americanus | reverse complement strand
AGTATTTGTTCTACCAATATTAAGTACGCTGCACTTGCTGATGCTGAATTTCATTTGCCATTTCTCTCTGACCACTCCTGCAGCTTTATTTAAATCCTCCTGTGCATTTGGCATCCCGCCCTGAATTAATCTGCCGTCTCATTTTGGTGCCTTTCATCCGCAAACTTGCTTATGTCAATGCTGATCCCAGTATCTAGATCGTTTATAGATTATGAAATGTGAAGAGGGACCAGCATCGACCCCCAGGGAACCCCACCGGTTACACGGCCCCACTCAGATTTAACACCATCTACGCTGATCCTCTGCGTTCTATCGGTGGAGCCAATGATTTATCCAATTTAAAACTTTCCCTCGATACCAGGAGCCTTAGGCAGGCTTCAGAAGCCTTTTGGATGTGGTACTCTGTCAAACGCTTTACAAAGTCTAAGTAAATAACATCGTAATTATCGTTTTATCTACCACCTCGAAGACTTTCCTAAAACCGTCAGCAGATAATACACAATAATAATATAATAATAATAAGGAACCATAAAGAAATAAAAATACCTTGGATTTTGAAAATGTTTCATAATACGGATGAACATAGTGGCACCATTCATGCTTTTAAATTTCTTTTAAGTCGGCGCTACTAATTTGGGTAGCTCTCAGCAGTTCCCCGTTGTCGACTATTCGCCTTTAGTCGGCGACGAGCCCCACCACGGCTTTCACAGTACTGTCGGCGATAACGGAATCCACGCAACTCCACAAAATAGATGAGCGGAGTACAGATCGGTGGCGGGGCTGCAGGTTCCTCCCCGGTCAAGAAAGCACATCCAAGGACATATGTCTTCATCCTCGGGGTTCACGGACAAGTGACGCACAGATTTATGCCACTCAGACCTAGGTCTATGATATTTATTTTAATTCCATTACCTATATCCTGTATTAAGATGTTATCGGGTTTAAGATCATTATGTATAATTTTTTTTTTATTCAGTTTTGTGAAGCTCGTAAGCGACGGAGGAGAGAATATTATATAGAGCCCCATCCGGTGGGTTTAGTGAAATATACTCCCAAGGTTTTGGTGCCTGACGAACAACATTAAGAGAGCGAGGGGCTCTTGCCACATTCCACACAAGGACTGGGGTACCGCCTGCTCCGCCAGCAATCATATGTAACTTTGCCTCCAGTTCATAATTGTCGACGTTTTCATGCATAGCGGCGAGTTTTTAAACAAAATTTGTTTCGTCACATTCGACGAGGCTAGCGGTGCCGTGAGAGCCCTTCCTCAGTTTTTTTATTAAATTGAAAATCCTTTTATATCTTCAAAGCACTACAAAAATACATGAAGCCTGTGACGCTTCCACCCTTTTAAGATTCCTTAGACTTGTTATCTTGGGCTTCCAGAGACTTTGGGGTAGACAGCTTTCTGTGGCTAAGTTGGCCTTCAATTGTTTGTCCTCCAGGCCCCGCCCGGCGTGCACCTCGGCGTCTCAAAAGCCGCTTTATCTCTTCCACTAACCGTTGCTAAAATATTACGTAGAACAATGTGTTTGAACATATTTGTGTAAATCTCACAATATATTATATAAAAAGATCTCTTGAGACGTAAAGTAAGAAATCAGAGGTACAAGCTGTTTTTGATGTTTTCAACAAAAAATACATTAGGTTGAACATTGATATAGCAGGAAATAGAAAGTGTAGAGAACATCTAGTGTAGTGAAGATCTTGTGTAGTGAACATATGATGTACTGTTGTAGTAAACATGTGGTGTAGTGGTGTAGTGAACATGTGGCGTACTGTTGTAGTAAACATGTGGTGTAGTGAACATGTGGCGTACGCACAGTGAACATGTGGTGTACTGCTAGAAGTAAACATGTGGTGTAGTGAACATGTGGCGTACCGTTGTAGTGAACATGTAGTAGTGGGTGTAGTGAACATGTGGTGTACTGTTGTAGTGGAATACGGTGTAGTGGGTGTAGGAATATGTGGTACTGTTGTAGTAAACATGTGGTGTAGTGAACATGTGGCGTACTGTTGTAGTGAACATGTGGTGTAGTGGTGTAGTGAACATGTGGTGTACTCGTTGTAGTGAACATGTGGTGTAGTGGTGTAGTGAACATGTGGTGTACTGCTGTAGTGAACATGTGGTGTAGTGGGTGTAGTGAACATGTGGTGCAATTGTTGTAGTGAACATGTGGTGTAGTGTGGTGAAGTGAACATGTGGTGTAGTGAACATGTGGTGTACTGTTGTAGTGAACATGTGGTGTAGTGGTGTAGTGAACATGTGGTGTACTGTTGTAGTAAACATGTAGTGTAGTGGTGTAGTGAACATGTGGTGTAGTGGTGTAGTGAACATGTGGTGTACTGTTGTAGTAAACATGTGGTGTAATGGTGTAGTGAACATGTGGTGTACTGTTGTAGTAAACATGTGGTGTAGTGGTGTAGTGAACATGTGGTGTACTGTTGTAGTAAACATGTGGTGTAGTGGTGTAGTGAACATGTGGTGTACTGCTGTAGTGAACATGTGGTGTAGTGGTGTAGTGAACATGTGGTGTACTGTTGTAGTAAACATGTGGTGTAGTGGTGTAGTGAACATGTGGTGTACTGTTGTAGTGAACATGTTGTGTAGTGGTGTAGTGAACATGTGGTGTACTGTTGTAGTGAACATGTGGTGTAGTGGTGTAGTGAACATGTGGTGTAGTGAACATGTGGTGTAGTGAACATGTGGTGCAGTGGTGTCATGTGGTGTAGTGATGTAGTGAACGCATGGTGTACTGTTGTAGTGAACATGTGGTGTAGTGGTGTCATGTGGTGTACTGCTGTAGTGAACATGTGGTGTACGTTACGATACTAACCTAACCTAACCTGACCTAACCTAACCTAGCCTGAACGCTTACAAACTTCTTAACATCTTAACAAAGTAGATCTTATTAAGTCAGGACGAGGGAAGAACCAGTTCAAGCTCACCAAACTTAAGCTTTGTTCACGAACTTATCACATCAAACTTAGGTAAAAAACAAACACAAAACTTTGAGTGTATGGAACAGATGGCGGGGGGGGGGGTGATTGGCCAGTTGTAAAGATTGGGGATTGTATTAAGACCGGAGGGTTGTATAAGTTTTCAGGGTTGTATTAAGATTGGAAAGAACATAAGAACATAAGAATGGAGGAAACTGATTATTATTCCCGACACGATGATAACCCGTAAAGGCAGACAACCGTTCTCAGGCACCACACCTAACAAGGAACAGTTTATCGAGGTAGTTAGAAGATAATTACACTAAGGCAATTAATGGATGAGATGTAGATGTTATTGTAGTGACATCAGCGGTGGAGTCTGCCCTGTTATGTTGATGTCCTTGGTCACGGGGTCAGGTTAGGTCAAGTCAGGTCAGGTCAAAGCTTTTGGAGAGGAAGCAAGAATATTCCGTCTTTCCATACAGACGTTCATCAAAAAATTATCTTAGATTACTTGGACTCTAAACCGAATCATACATTATCCCAAGATTTATCCGAATCATACATTATCCCAAGACTTATCCGAATCATACATTATCCCAAGACTTACCCGAATCATACATTATCCCAAGACTTATCCGAATCATACATTATCCCAAGACTTATCCGAATCATACATTATCCCAAGACTTATCCGAACCGCATATTATTCTCCCAAGACTAAACCAAATTATTGATTATATGTTCATTAAAATCATCTCAGGATTAAACCAAGTCACGGTTTATCCCAGAACCAAACCGAATCACACATTACCTCGTGGATGGAGACCCTTGGGAGGCTGGGAAATGGAACTACTTGTGCATGAAATAATGTTCTAGGCACGACAGCAATGGACCTTTGGTGGCCTGCTTATGTACCGCCACCCCCTCCTTCATTCACCATACCGCCCCCCTCACTATACCGCCCTCACTATACCTCCCTCACCATACCTTCCTCACCACACCTCCCTCACTATACCTCCCTCACTATACCGCCCTCACTATACCGCCCTCACTATTCCTCCCTTACCACACCTCCCTGACATAAGCAAGTTTGCGGATGACACCAAAATAGGGCGGCAAATTAATTCAGGGCAGGATGCAAATGCATTACAGGAGGATCTAAATAAACTGCAGGGGTGGTCTGAAAAATGGCAAATGAAATTCAACACCAGCAAGTGCAGCGTACTTAATATTGGAAGAACAAATACTTATAATGTATACAGCCTTAACAACATCAACCTAGAGAAGTCGACTTGTGAAAGAGACCTAGGGGTACTTGTAAGCCCGGACCTACGGCCTAGAAAAAAGTGCGTTAATGTTCGTAATAAGGCAAACAGAGTATTGGGTTTTATATCTAGAAGTGTAAGTAACAAGAGTGCAGAGGTCTTATTGCAACTATATCTTGCGCTAGTCAGGCCGCACCTCGATTATGCGGTTCAGTTCTGGTGCCCTTATTATAGAATGGATATCAATTCACTAGAGTCGGTGCAGCGAAGAATGACAAAAATGATTCCGGGACTTAGAAACCTTCCATATCAGGATAGGTTAAAGAAACTTAACTTGCATTCCCTAGAAAGACGAAGAGTGCGGGGAGATATGATAGAAGTATTTAAGTGGGTGAAAGGAATCAATAAAGGGGATATAGATAAAGTTCTTATAATATCCGAGCAGGATAGGACTCGGAGCAACGGATATAAGTTGGATATAGGGTGGTGGACGAGTGGAACAAGCTTAGCAACTTTGTAGTAAGTGCGGGAACTCTGGAAAGTTTCAAAAGGAGGCTAGATAGATTCATGGATGATAGAGAGTGGTAGTAACTCTCGACAGGAGCTGCCATGCACAGGCCAACCGGCCTATTGCAGACTCCTTATTTTCTTATGTTCTTATGTTGTATTGTGTAGTGTTGTGTAGTGGTGGGGTGTGTATTGGTGTGGTGTGTGTGTGTGTGTGTGTGTGTGTTGTTGTTGTGTTGTGTGTTTCTATGCACTCTAGTGTATATATAGTATATCAGTACACATGTGCAGGTATGTATACTATGTTTATCTATACATACACAGGTATATTTCCATTTATATATGCAAAGTACGTACAGGTATGTCTACATTAAGGCTTGTATGCATGAGCTTGTGTGTATGAATGTATGGCAATCAGCTGCCTGGTTCAGGGGGCGTTGCATTCTTTTGTGTCTACTGTATAAACAAACCTCACACGTCAGAGCCAGATGAAGACTCTCTCTCTCTCTCTCTCATATACACACACACACACACACTGTTGCAGCACATAGTAATTGCTGGCTCTTAGAAGTGGATATGCAAATTCAGTTCAATTATAAATTAAACTAAGTTTCTCCAGAATCAACCGTACAGGTGCAAGTACAGGTGCAGGTACTGGTGCAAGTGCAGGTACAGGTGCAAGTACAGGTACAGGTGCAAGTACAGGTACAGGTGCAAGTACAGGTACAGGTGCAAGTACAGGTGCAAGGCACAGGTACAGGTACAGGTGCAAGTACAGGTACAGGTGCAAGTACAGGTACAAGTACAGGTACAGGTGTGGGCACAGGCACAAGCACAGGTGCAAGTACAGGGTACAGGTGTGGGGCACAGGTGCAAGTACAGGTGCAAGGCACAGGTACAGGTGCAAGTACAGGTGTGCACAGGTGCAGGCACAGGTGCAAGTACAGGTGCAAGTACAGGTACAGGTGTGCATGGTGCAGGTACAGGTGCAAGTACAGGTGCAAGTACAGGTGCAGGTACAGGTGCAAGTACAGGTGCAGGTACAGGTGCAAGTACAGGTGCAGGTATACAGGTAGAGCAACAGGTACAAGTAATGGTTCCCTATAGATTGTTTAGGATGGTCAGTTTTGGGGATGGCCATTTTCAGGATGGTCAGTTTTTAAGAGAGAGAGGGGGGAGATCTTAGAGTGAGAGGAGGAAGAGAGGGAAGGTCTTAGAGTGAGAGGAGGAAGAGAGGGAAGGTCTTAGAGTGGGAGGAGGAAGAGAGGGAAGATCTTAGAGTGGGAGGAGGAAGAGAGGGAAGGTCTTAGAGTGGAAGGAGGATAAGAGGGAAGGTCTTAGAGTGAGAGGGCAGCAGCTTTAAGTATGAGTCAACACCCTGATCCCTGGCGCGTACCTGAGGCTCGCGGACCTGTAACTTACCTCCGTGACCTAACACCTGTGTGACCTGAAACCAGTGTGACCTGACACCTGTGTGACCTGGCATATCCATGACCTGATACCTGTATGACCTGATGCTTCCGTGACCTGAAACCTGTGTGACCTAACATCTCCGTGACCTGGCATATCCATGACCTGATACCTGTATGACCTGATGTTTCCGCGACCTGAAACCTGTGTGACCTAACATCTCCGTGACCTGACACCTGTGTGACTTGACTTCTCCGTGACCTGACACCTATATGACCTGACGCCTCTGTGACCTTACCAATATGACCTTACCAGTGTGAAGTCCCTGTAGATCACTGTGTTAATTGTTCCAGTAGAGAAGTCCAATATAAGCTGAGATTGTTAGTGAGTAATTGTTAATCTCTCTCTCTCTCTCTCTCTCTCTCTCTCTCTCTCTCTCCACAAACAATAATCTTCACGGAGACTAAGCCAGACGAACGATCGCCCGCTTTTTCGCCAGCAGTGACGCAACTTTTACAGCACACGCATTAATGGGATTAGTCGCAGATGCGCCGAGGAGACGACTCACCTGTGCTAATTAACTGTAATACCTGTAGCGTTGATAATGATAACTTTGACGACATGTGTGTGTGTGTGTACGTATGTTATTGATGGTCTCTAATATGTATTTTTGCTCTATATGTACGTTTATGTGCATACATACGTACACACACATACACCAAAACACATTTCTTTGAAGACAAACCACATCAACACTACTACCACACCACCACCCCACACCATACCACCACCACACCACACCACACCACACCACCACCACAGCATCTGAGTGGAGGTTGAGCCTTAGTTAATATTAATACATTTGATTACACAGCCATTGGGTGAATCGTGTTGGGGATATTAGCATGATGTACAGTATATGTTAATGAGAGAGAGAGACGCTGACCTGTAGTGTGTATGTTAATGAGAGAGAGAGACGCTGACCTGTAGTGTGTATGTTAATGAGAGAGAGACGCTGACCTGTAGTGTGTATGTTAATGAGAGGAGAGACCCAGAGTGTGTAATGAGAGAGAGAGAGAGACGCTGACCTGTAGTGTGTAGGGTTAATGAGAGAGAGAGCTGACCTGTAGTGTATGTTAATGAGAGAGAGAGAGAGAGAGAGAGAGAGAGAGAGAGAGAGACGCTGACCTGTATAAGTGTTAATGAGAGAGAGAGGAGCTGACCTGTAGTGTGTATGTAGAGAGAGAGAGAGAGAGAGAGAGAAGAGAGAGAGAGAGAGACGCTGACCTGTAGTGTGTATGTTAATGAGAGAGAGAGAGAGACGCTGACCTGTGTGTATGTAAGTAATGAGAGAGAGACGCTTAACCTGTGGGAAGAGGAGACGCTGACCTGTAGTGTGTATGTTAATGAGAGAGAGAGAGAGAGAGAGAGAGAGAGAGAGAGCTTACCTGTAGTGTGTATGTTAATGAGAGAGAGACGCTGACCTGAAGTGTTAATGAGAGAGAGAGAGAGAGAGAGAGAGAGAGAGACGCTGACCCAGCAAAGCAAGAGAGAGAGAGACGCTGACCTGTAGTGTGTATGTTAATGAGAGAGAGAGACGCTGACCTGTAGTGTGTGGAATGAGGAGAGAGAGAGAGAGGAGAGAGAGTGGAGAGAGAGAGAGACGCTGACCTGTAGTGTAGTGTTAATGAGAGAGAGAGAGAGAGAGAGAGAGAGACGCTGACCTGTAGTAATAAATATAATGAGAGAGAGAGAGAGAGAGAGAGAGGACGCTGACCTGTAGTGTGTAAGTGAATGAGAGAGAGAGAGAGAGACGCTGACCTGTGTGTGTAGTAATGAGAGAGAGAGACGCTGGACCGTAGTGTGTAAGAGAGAGAGAGAGAGAGAGAGACGCTGACCTGTAGTGTGTAAGTGAATGAGAGAGAAACGTGTGTGAAGGAGAGAGAGAGAGAGAGAGAGAGAGACGCGACCTGTAGTGTGTATGTTAATGAGAGAGAGACGCTGACCTGTAGTGTAAGGCAGTGTTAATGAGAGAGAGAGAGAGAGAGAGAGAGAGAGAGAGAGGAGAGAGAGAGAGAGAGAAGGACGCTGACCTGTGTGTGTGGCAGAGAGAGAGAGAGAGGAGAGAGAGAGAGAGAGAGAGAGAGAGAGAGAGAGGAGAGAGAGAGAGAGAGAGAGAGAGAGAGAGAGAGAGAGAGAGAGAGAGGAGAGAGAGAGAGAGAGAGAGAGAGAGACGCTGACCTGTAGTGTGTATGTTAATGAGAGAGAGAGAGAGAGAGAGAGAGAGAGAGACGCTGACCTGTAGTGTGTGCGAAGAGAGAGAGAGAGAGAGATTGACTTAGGTGTAAGGCACGAGAGAGAGAGAGAGAGAGACGCTGACCTGTAGTGTGAAGCGAGAGAGAGAGAGAGAGACGCTGACCTGTGTGTGTAAGTTAATGAGAGAGAGAGAGACGCTGACCAGGGAGAAGGTAGAGAGAGAGAGAGAGAGAGAGAGAGAGAGAGAGAGAGACGCTGACCTGTGGTATGTTAAGAGAAGTAGAGACAGACAGACAGACAGACAGACAGACAGACAGGCCGATAGACAGAGACAGAGAAGAAACAGAAAAAGCTAAATACAAAAAAAGGGAAAGAAAGAATAAATAGAAAGAGGCAAAGAGGGGAAAGGAGGAGAAAGCGAGAGAAAGAGAAAGAGAGACAAAGGAGGGATAAAAAAAAGTGCTGTAAGTCAAAAGAAGAGACAGAGAGAGTGATAGAAAGAGGGAGAGAGAGAACAAAGAAGGAACACAGACACAAGCACAGAGATCGATAGGAAGAGAGAGAGAGAGAGAAGACGTGAATAAGAGATTTCGATAGAGTGAGAAAGAGAGAAAAAAACCGAGAAGGAGAATTGAAAAATGAATAAAGAAAGAAAATAGAAAGACAGAAAAATAAATCTCCAAAACACCGTAATATTTCTACAATAATATTCCTATACTATTACCTCTTATTTCGGATATTCTCCAGAAATATTGTTAATTAATGTGTCCAAACTTCGAAAGTTCTTTAATACATTGTGAATTAGGCCTGCACTAGATCCTTCCACGGTAGAAACCGAAAATACACACCAGCACGTGGATGGATAGACAAAGTTAGAGAGTTTGGTGGCGTAAGATTGTGGAAGTTGGCTGATGGTAGTGATGATGATTATTGTGATGGTGGTGATGTTGGTGGTGATGGTGATTATGGTGATGGTGATTATGGTGATGGTGGTGGTGGTGGTGGTGGTGGGAGTAGGGATGGATGATGATGATGATGATGATGATTGAGAGAGAGAGAGAGAGAGGGAGAGAGGCAGAGATAGTAAAGGAACAAGAGAGTTGGGGGAGAGAGAGAGAGCAAGAGAGAGAGAATTATTATCATATCTCAACTTTGTAAACTTTTATCATCACTATTTTATTTTCACACTTTCTAGAGAATCTGCCCTTGAGTACGGTTTAAACTCCCACCTTCAGCGAGTTAAACAAGTATGCTCAAAAAGGCTAAACCATCCTCACCATACATATTAAACCATTATTATCTAAACATGAGCCGTAAACGTTAAACCATCGCCAAACGGTTCAAACAAACATCCTTACGTAAATTAAAACATCTTGTGTTAAATCATTATTCTCAGGGCTAACATCACAAGGCTAAACTCTCCCCTCCACCTCTAAATGTTGCAGGTCACAGAGGTAGTTCCTATCATCCGTGTGTGTGTGTGTGAAGACTGATGAAATAGACCCTATATAGGCCCTTGTCCTACTCCCCCAATCTAGCTCAAAGAAATAGGCCGAATGAGACTTGGGACCATATGACCTGACCTGACCTGACCTCCTGACGGGTAATCCTTAATCTCTTCATTAACCCTCCTCTCTGTCCTCCCCTGAAGTTCCTGGATCCGCCATAGACACACACATCCTAGGTGGGTCCTTCACCTCCACAGGTTCTTCAAGCGCTCACAGGGAGGCACGAACGACACCTATGACGACACACCCCACAGTCAAGGATTCAGGTTCCCTGCCGAGTGTCAAGTATCGCTCCATACGAGCTTATCTCATCACCCTGGAGGTCGTAGGTGAGACTGTATATATGCGTTCTGGCGTAAGAAAAAACTATGCTCCAGCGTGAATAATAATGTGAATATGCTCCAGTGTGAATAATGTGTATTATGCTCCAGTGTGAATACTGCAAAAAATATGCTCCAGTGTATAATATACAATATGCTCCAGTGTGAATAATGTGTAATATGCCCAGTGTGAATAATGGTAATATGCCCAGTGTGTATAATGGCATATGCTCCAGTGTAACATGAATGATATTCAGAATAATGTAATATACCCCAGTGAATATGTATATATGTCAATGTGAATAATGTGCAATATGCTCCAGTGAATATGAATATGCCCCAGTGTGAATAATGTAATATGCTCCAGCAATATATATGAATAATGTAATATGCTCCAGGTGAATAATATGCAATATGCCCAGTGTGAATAATGTGTAATATGCTCCAGTGTGAATAATAATAAAATATGCTCCAGTGTGAATAATGTATATGCTCCAGTGTGAATAATATAATATGCCTGAGCAATGTCAGAATATGCCCAGTGTGAATACAGAATATGCTCCAGTGTGAATAATGCAGATAAAAAAAAAAATCTACTAATGTAATATGCTCCAGTAAGATGGTTTTTACTCTGACGAATAAAACAGATATTACAGTTAATGTCCGCGGAAATAGATGAAAACATACACAGACCAGAGCGGTAATTACCTGTGTTATAATAACAAGTGTTTTATATATCAACTGGTCAGGTCCAACACAGTAAATGTGCCCAACGCTATCTATTGCCACCAACAAATAACTACCATTAACTAAACACTACCATTAACCAACAGCATCGACCTTCCTTCGCCTCCTCCTCCCCTCCCCAACGCTCGTCTTCTTCTCCTCCTTCTCCCATACTTCTTTCCTCTCTCCTCCTCTTCCTTCCTCCTTCAGGTCCACAGTTTCTAATTTGATTAATTGGGAGATATTTTTCTTCTTAACAGAGGTGATGTGTTTTTATACCATGATTAATTTAGGTGTTGTAGATGTGGTTTAAAAAAAAGATTTCGCTGAAATTTTCTATTACTGACGTTATCTTCCAATAACTATATATTTTTTCCTGATTAGCGATATATATTTATCTCATTAGCGATATATTTCCCGCAATAACGATATATTTCCTCCAATAACGATATATTTCCTCCAATAACGATATATTTCTCCCAATAACGACATATTCCTCTCATTAGCGACATGTATTCCCCATTAGTAATATTCATTAGTAGAGTGAGGAGGAAGATGAGTCAACTTGCCTTAACTTGCATCAGAATTTGCATCACAAGAGGGACTCGGGGCGGCCACTCGAAATAAGTTCATTCATTACTCTACCTACCAGCAGCCGGGCCCAAAATTGATTAAAACTTAGCCAAGGAAATTTTTTAATGTTGAATACGGGAGTGGTGGGAGGGTTTAATAAGTGTAGGATAGATTAGACAAGTGTAGGCTAGATTAGACAAGTGTAGGCTAGATTAGACAAGTGTAGGCTAGATTAGACAAGTGTAGGCTAGATTAGACAAGTGTAGGCTAGATTAGACAAGTGTAGGCTAGATTGAACAAGTGTAGGCTAGATTAGACAAGTGTAGGCTAGATTTAGACAAGTGTAGGCTAGATTAGACAAGTGTAGGCTAGATTAGACAAGTGTAGGCTAGATTGAACAAGTGTAGGCTAGATTAGACAAGTGTAGGCTAGATTAGACAAGTGTAGGCTAGATTGAACAAGTGTAGGCTAGATTAGACAAGTGTAGGCTAGATTAGACAAGTGCAGGCTAGATTAGACAAGTGTAGGCTAGATTAGACAAGTGTAGGCTAGATTAGACAAGTGTAGGCTAGATTAGACAAGTGTAGGCTAGATTGAACAAGTGTAGGCTAGATTGAACAAGTGGAGGCTAGATTGAACAAGTGTAGGCTAGATTGAACAAGTGGAGGCTAGATTGAACAAGTGTAGGCTAAATTCGACAAATGTTGACCAAATTTAGACAAATATAGACCAAATAAAAAAGTTAGAGAATATTAGGATTTTTTCAATGTAGAATAAATCTTTAAAGGATATATAAGGAGAATATTTTGACTGTCGAATAAATTTTTTACAAGAAATATATTGGAAATATTTTTAATGTAGAAATTTTTTTTTATACCTGTACCAGAAATTATTAGTAAAAATGTCACTAGCAAGTCTACGGACTTGTCGCACCCACATTCAACTACAACAAATCAAAGCCGGGCACCGTGTGTGTCCCGTCCAGACGACGATTGTCGAGTCGTAAATGACTGAATCCTCGCAAATATTTGGAGGCTCTGCCTGATGTCCGCAGACACGAATGGCCGTCGGCCGCTCATGGCTGCTGCTGCATATGTTCTAAGAGACGCACGTCCTCCTTCTCTCAGGGAAGAAGCACTCCATCCCACGAAAATATTGTGAGCCGTATATTTTGAGTGTAAATTAATAGTAACTTATTCATATTTGGTAAAACGAGTTAGCTAAGTTTTTTGGGGTTACAGAAATTATTTAAAAAAAAAGTTACAAATGAAACTCGATATTAATCCCAGTGACTATTACACGAACAGGTGATTTGGTTAACTGACTGACATTCATACATACATACATACATACATAAAAACATACATACATACATACATACATACATACATACATACATACATACATACATACATACATACATACATACATACATACATACATACATACATACATACATACATACATACATACATACATACATACATACATACATACATACATACATACATACATACATACATACATATACAAGGAGGTTGAGTACTTGTCTCAACCATACAAGAAACTTTATAATTTCCAGTCATCAAAAGTTGTTGTTGTTGTAGTGTAGATAGCAACACTTAACTCTACTTCAGGACTCTGGAGATGAACCACTTAAAACAAACAAACAAACAAACAAACAAACAAACAATATTCACTTAAAAAAACATCCAGATTCCTGATTCGTAAAATATCGTTCGTTAAAATATTTCTCGTACATAAAGATGAAAGAACGAAACTATTTTTTGTGTGTCCTAATTGGATTCATGTAAACAATTATTAAGGTAGAGTTTTGAAGGTAATATTTGAAGATAACATTTGAAGGTAATATTTTGAAAGTAATTATTGTATTTTATCTAAAGTCAATTCGTTAAGTTTATTCTTTTGTTTTTTTCACTTACGACAATTATTCCTCTTAAGTCAATTTGTTAAGTGTATTCATATATTATCTTACAACAAAAAATAATCACCGTAGGAGAGTTTGTTCCGTCTAAAATGGCCCAAACATCAGAGGCTGAAAGTGGCTGTTCTATATTTATTTACTTAATTATTCATTGGGCATCTTTTTGGGGATTTGCCGCAGCTCTGACTTAAAATATTTTAGGTAAAACCCCAAATTTTAGGTCGAGAATATTTGATGTGGTGGTAATGGCGTAGGCAAAAGGTTATTTACTTGACAAACATAGAGCTACGTCCCAGGGGAGGAGGGGGAAGAGGAGGAGAGGGGGTAAGGAGGAGGAGGGGGAAGAGGAGGAGAGGGGGGGGGAGGAGGAGGGGGAAGAGGAGAGAGGGGTAGGGGAGGAGGAGGGGGAAGAGGAGGAGAGGGGGTGGGAGGAGGAGGGGAAGAGGAGGAGGGGAGGAGGAGGAGGGGGGGAAGAGGAGGAGAGGGGGTAGGAGGAGGAGGGGGAGAGGGGGTAAGGAGGAGGAGGGGGTAAGGAGGAGGATAAAGAAGAAAGGTAGGAGGAAAGGGGGGAGAAATGTGGAGGAAATGAAGGAAGAGGGAAGGGAAGAGGAAGAATGGAGATGTGGGGGGAAAGAGGAGGGATGAAGAGGAAGAGGAGGGAAGAAAAGAAGGGAGGGAAGAGAGGAGAGGGAGGAAAGGAGAGAAAGAGGAAGGGGGGAAATGAAGAGGAGAAAAGTAAGGAAACGAAGAGGAGGAGAAGAGGAGGAGAAGAGGAGGGTCATATATTCTTCACTAACCAGGTGTTGACTAATAACCCCCTAAAATTAATTACTCTCACAGGTAACTAATGAAAGGTAACGATGGCCACACTCACCTGACATAATTAAGCACCGTACACACTCAACGCTTTACTACCTGACAAATTACTTTCCTAACGTCAATAAATTGTTTAATGTTTATATATAGATTTCCTTTATTATTTACTCTGTCTCGATGATAATATTTAGTGTTTAATGCACTAATAGATTCAGTGAAGAGATAGCTCGATAGTTCGCCTCACAGCTGGTCTCTACGTCACTACACCATCTGGGCAGTTCCATGTTGTTTATTTTTTTTTCTTCAGCTGAGACTTAATGATTAATGACGTGTGACTGAACGACTCCCAGCCATTGATGACGTAATGCTTGACTCGACCAATAGGAGAGAGACTTGGGAGAATTTATTATACACACGGATTATATTAACAGAACCTTGGTCGAATTGCCTTACTATGTGACATTGTTTGTATACCTGTACTGTCTATCTGTCTGTCTGTCTATCTGTCTGTCTGTCTGTCTGTCTGTCTGTTTGTTTGTCTATCTGTCTGTCTGTCTGTTTGTCTATCTGTCTGTCTGTCTATCTGTCTATCTGTCTGTCTGTCTATCTGTCTGTCTGTCTGTCTGTTTATCGGGAATGGAAGGAATAAGAGCAGATTGAAGAGAGGGAAGGAACAGGTGATTGACGGATAAAGTAGGAGGAGGAGAAGGAGAAAGAGAGGAGCAATACGTAACCGAACGAT
>NW_024723166.1:0-17880 GCF_018991925.1 Homarus americanus | reverse complement strand
TGGTTTATGCTCACTTTATGTACCAGACTGTGTCAATTGTATTTTGCCTGTTTCACCTTGTTTTTTCTACATACTCACTGTTCAGCATATTATTTTGGCAAGGTAAATTGTTTCTTCTAAGTAATTATGAAAATTGTTTGGAGTTTTGTAAGGGAATTCTACTTAGAAGCTGCGCGCCACTAAACTGAACTGTAATTTGCCTTATGAATTTCAACACAAAAATGCTTACATGTATTTGGAAAAGTGAAAAATTCACAATTCCAGCATGTTGTCAGTCCCAAAAGTGCTGGATTTCTTAGGTTATATTGCGTTTGTCATTTACATTCAGGTTGAGGATATGAGAAAGTATTTCCATCTCCTCCCTCTCCTCCCCCTCCTCCTCCTCCTCCTCCTCCTTCCATGCCACACAAAATTGGGAGAAAAGGAAATCTAATAGGTACTGTATAATTATTTTACAGCTGGACCAGATAACCACAAAATTGGCACGAACGACTAAGCAGGGAGGTTACATGCAGTGGCGGCCTGTGAGTTACCTTAGTTCAGACCGGGATATTAACTTGTCCACTGACCCAAACATTGATGGCAACTTTACTTCACTGACGGAAATCTCTATTGCCCTGGAAGAGTCTTTGGCCTATGCAGTGTTTGGGGATAAATTGGAATCAGCAATGACTGCCCAGACAAAAGTTTCTTTTGGCCAGAAGAAGGACAAATTTTATGCTGCAAATAACTACACCACATGGTAAGAAAGTTATAATTTGTTTGTTAAAAAACTAAGAGCTTAATCCTTAAATATCAGCTCTCATCAGTGTAAGTTTACCCTCTCGTGCATGCAATAAGTGACCACAATGAAGGTCATATGAGACCAATTCACATGAGGTCTGGTCATCATATTTGTGCAACCAATTTATCCCACAATATTTTTCTTTTTGAATGATTTATGCATCACTGGCTTCATTATTGTTTGGGCTTTGATATACAGTAGAAGTCCAAAAATCCGGACTGCTTGGGGATTGGGTCGGTCCGGATTTTCCGGATTCTCAGGCAGTACTTTTAAAATTCAAATTTAATGAAGAATAAAGAAGAAATGAACAGGTACATTTTGATAGTTTATTCATTTGCAAATATAGCATGCTTCATTTATCAAAACGAGCAGTTTTAATGAAAAAGCTGTGAATTCTAAATTTTATTCTTTGCCTTTTATATATCCTAAATTGTAGACTTTCCAATGTCGTATGTTTCCATTAGAACAGTATTGCTCACACCACGATCTAGTTTCTTAATTATTTCAAGTTTGTCACTCAATTTCAATGTGTTCTTCTTTCTCTTCACACAACGAAGTTTATCTACTTTAGGAGCCATTTTTATGGGCTTGTACAGTACTCTGTAAATGGAAAGAGTAGGACTCAAAATATTGTTATATTACAATGGTATTCTATTCATACTGTGCTTGATATAATGCATTCACGGAAATGTAATATTTTTGCTGAACGTACGTATTACAGTGGAAAGTGATAAAATCGTGATGAAAACAATGACTTTCGCTTTCTTTGGTTCAAAAGATGTTACCGTAATCGCTTTTCGAATGGTTTTCAGTTCAAAAACTTTTGTATTACAATAATATTCTATCCTAATTGACTTGAATAAATACTACGATACCATATTTCTGAATATTTTCATTAAAATCCATCAAAATCATTTTCCTTGTCATCGTCTGCAGCACCAAACAGCTTCTCCCAGTCCTCTCTTTGAACAGGGCTAGAGGGTACGTGTTTTTCGAATCGTTTTCAGTTAAAAAACTATTACATCACTCGTCTATTTTACCTAAACTGCGCCTGAATGAATATATTCTCGGAGATAAATAGTAGTTTTGTGGAAACGTGACGTATTTCAATGTAAAATAGGATAAAATACATGACGAAAACAAAAGACTTTACCTAAGCTTCCGATGTTCTTGAGATGTTACTCGTTTTTTTAATAGTTTTCGGTTAAAATTCTGATATATTACAATGATATTCTATTCATACTGTGCTTGATATAATACATTCACGGAAATGTAATATTTTTCCTGAAATTACATACGTATTACAGTGGAAAGTGGGATAAAATCATGACGAAAACAATGACTTTCGCTTTCTTTCGTTCAAAAGATGTTACCGTAATCGTTTTTCGAATGGTTTAGTTTAAAAACTGTTGTATTTCAATAATATTCCCTCCTAATTGACTTGAATAAATACTTGAATGGAAATACACAATATTTTTGTTGAAACTACTCGGGTTTCAGTGTAAAGTGTCGTAATAATAAATGGTAAACAATTTGCCTTCAGCACTTGTGTTTCATGCACGGCGAGCCTCAGTTTATAGGACGTAGAGCTTTTTTAGTGGTTTTGTTGTTCCATTACCCTCAAAAACGTGGGTGGAACTATAAACGAGGAATATCATAAATTAACGATTTCTTGGTCAAAAAATCAGGGTTGACTGATAACGAGGGGGGGTTATAGACGAGTATATACGGTATGTTGTCAGTTTGATTGCCCATTTTAAAGTGGCGACCACGTGGTCGCTTGTTGTCGCTGTGGCGCTCACGCATGCGCACATGCACACAAATGCCCGCTAAAAAAAAAAAATCGTTTTTGAAAAGTCCGGATTCTCGGGTGGTCCGGATTTCTGGCATCCGGATTTTTGGACTTTTACTGTAAGTAGAAAAAATATAAGACATGTATTTTTTTCGTTCCGAATAAAGAAAAAAAATTCCCAGCATCATATCTCTGATACATTACGTTCTCACAAAGCTACTCAGCTATTATATACAGTTGTACCCCGATTTACGCGGTCAATTGAACCCACAGGGTACCGCGTTAAGTGAAATCCGCGTAAATGGAACAACAGAACATATGGGATTAATTCCAATAGAGACTGGCCCGACCCCCAAACTCCACTTTTTCAGACACAATACCTACGTTGTAGTAAAAATTACATCTTAATTTTATGATGGTATGCACTCACAATTAATAATTAAGAGAAATATCAATAATATTAGTTTTTTTAACACTTACATTAGTAGAAAAGATGGCTGGGCACACGGGGATGGGGGGTTAGTTCCGAGGCAGAGGGCAGATTATTGGCCCTCACCTGTATCACTTGTATCAATTGTATCACTATCCACCACATAGGCTTGCAGGGCCTCTTTGTCAAACCCCTCAAAGTCCATATAAGTCCATATCCTCACTATCACTATCACTGACTTAGGCCGGCTGTGGTGGGTGGCGGGTGAAGAACTAGGTAATGTTTTGATGACCGGGCGACCTTGTGCGCATCCTGCCCGCGCCGCTTCCCACGTATATGGGTAGACGAACCGCATAAAGTGAAAGTTCGGTTCTGGCAAGGCACCGCGTATATGAGAAATCGCGTAAAGTGAAACCGCGTAAAGCGGGGTACAACTGTAGTTAAATAGAAGCAGAATTTTATGAGCTTTCCAATGATTGCTTTGGAAATTTGATATGACTAATTGTGGAGAGGGTGGGAGAGGAAATACTGTAAAGAGATAAATGCGACTTACCAGCATGGCTGATAGGAGGAAGCTGTTGGACAGCGGAACTCCACCCATGCTTTGGTACTTTCTGGAAGCTTCCTTCGCAACTTCGTGCAGTTATCTATGATGCACAAAATATTGACGCAATTGTCTTGATTTTTTTTTTTTTTATAGTTTAATGACGCAATTGTAGTCACCGATGCAAATAGTGCTATCCAATGATTTGCGTCATGATGCGCGAGGCGGTTAACTGTAGGGACAACATGCATCATTATTATGAGGTCAAACGCATAAAGGGAATAAACATTTCTTTGCTCACCAGTTAGCAGGCAGAGTGGGGTAGGGAGCGGAATGTGTGGGGTGGGGCGTTGCTAGGAAGTCGGCAAAGACATTGTCCTAGGTGGGCTTTGTGGTATGGTAAGTGTTGAGTTGAAGCAGCCAGTGTATATACAAATAGCATTTTTTTAAAACTTTCATTTGGCTCTTCCTTAGGTTTAGCTGCATTTATTTTTAATTCTAGATCTTCTACAAATTTTGTTTGTTTGAAGTAGCACAGTTGTTAAATAACATTAAGAAAGGTAGGTACGGTAGTATGATTATGAATACTGTGAAAGGAGGTACATGGAGTTGTGAGTTTTCTTCACGGCCTTTCAACTTTCCATAAAGGCCGTTACTTTGGATCTGTGATATTATTCTTTATTTTTTGTATTTTTATTTATTTTTTTAACTCGGTTTTCAGTACAGGTTGAATCTCGATTTAACGGCACTGGATTTACCGGCAACTCACATTTAATGGCAAAATTTAGAGATCAAAATTTTTTCATTATTTGTTTATCTTTTTTAAGGCCTGCCCGTAATTTCCACTAGTCCTTACCTTCTGCAACGCTCCCGTGGTCAGTGTATTTTGGCATTAAAATCCAGCTGGTGCTGTGCTCGTGTGATCGCCTTAAATTTCTACTTTCTTTGCATCAATTATGTCCTCTAAATGACCTGAAAACCTGACTGGAGTTGCTAGCCACCCAAAGAAGAAAAGAATTTCCCTGAAAATTTTGCAGAAGGTTGCAATATTATGGAAAATGGTGCCAGTTTAATGAAACATTATTGAAAAATAATTAAGCCCCCCCCCCCAGAAAAAAAAAAAAATTTGCACACTCAATCCCAGATGAGCTATTGCTTCGTAGTATATTTTCAGTCTCTTGTTTATAAAATGGTAACACTGACCCACTCTTCACTAATAGTGTTGCCAGCACTCGCCATCTCTCAAGCACTGTTGTTGACACTGTCCTAGAGGGCTGGTGGTTACCACAGGATCTGTCTTGGACACTTAGTAAATAATATTGTAGCATATTTATCAGAACTTAATAAATGTTATTGTAGTGTTTAATACGTCTCCGTATGCCCTGGTTTATCCTCACCTCGTCACCCCACCTTGCAGTGTTACATTTATTTATTACTATTATTTACTTTATAATTACTGTACAGTATGTACATTTCGAAAAAAAAAATTTCCTCAGTAATTATAAATACGTAGATTATTTTATGTGGCAGCCGAGGCAAGGCGCAAAAACTGAGCAGAAGACGAACGAATAAAAAAATTGAACACACATCAGCTGGGTGGTCACCAGTTGACTCAGAGACTTGTGTGTGTCCTGACACGGACATGCAGTTACTGTTCAGTGCTCACTGCCTCCACACACATATGTTCACTTCCCACACATACGCACCCATGCACTTCAGTTTTCTTATTTTATGGTAGTTTTATATTTTATTTTCTTTATTTGTAAGCCACTTTAGAGTATAGTAATTTTTACTCTTTTGCTCTGTATTAGAGAAAACAATTTTACTAGGGTAGACTAATATCCTGAGAAATTTATGTCCCTTATTTTTTTTTTACAATTTATCATCTTCACCACTGATCGGCTCGTTAGCCGCTTGGGCAATCGGTCACGTCTGTTACCTTTCTCTTTCTTTTATCCTCTTCACCAAATGATTGGCTTGTTAGCCTCTTGGGCGATCAGTCACATCTCTGTTATGCACTGTTGGCAAGTACTTGGCATGCACCAGCTCCTGAATGTACCTGAACCCGCTCCAGTGTTGGTCAAGTCTTGTCTTGAAAGAGCTCACACTCGGTGCCGTCACAACACTCTCTGGTAGATTGTTCCAAGAGTTTACAACCCTCACTCCGAAAAAGTTTGCCCTCACAGTTTTCTGGACTTGCGGCTTCTTCAATCTTGAGCTGTGACCCCTTGTGGGGCGAGTTTCCGCCAGCTCCAAGTAAGGACACTCGACTGAGTAGTGCCCCCTGAGATGCTTATACACCTCAACTAGGTCACCCCTTGCCCGTCTGTAGTATAAGCTAGGCAAGTTCAGGCGCTCCAATCTCTCAGGGTAACTGAGGTTCTGAATTGCAGGCACCAGTCTGGTGGCCCTCCTTTGAATATTTTCTACCAACTGACAGTCCCTAGCATATCTTGGAGACCAGATGGGGTGACAGTACTCCAGATGGGGGAAGCACTTCACTCTTAAAGATCATTACGAGGGACGGACCGTCTAGATATCTGAACGACCTTATAAGACCCAATAATTTATTTGCCTGATTTACCTTCTTCTTGCAATGGCCCGAGAACTTCAGCTCATTGTCAACATACACACCTAGGTCCTTCTCACATTCAGTCTCAACTAGTGCAGTTTCTGCATGCCGTTGGGACATATGATACGCCTCCTTACCGTTGGTACGCCCCACGTGCATCCTCTTACACTTCGTGACATTGAATCTCGGCAGCCATTTCTTTGACCATTCCTGGAGCCCACAGGTCCTTCTGCAGCTCTTCACAGTCCGCTTGGTTCTTGATTTCCCGAAATAACTTGGCATCATCGGCAAACATTTGTATGGAGGAGTGTACAACGTCAGGCATGTCATTTATGAAACAAACAAACAACAGCGGGCCCAATACACTGCCCTGTGGTACCCCACTTGTGACAGGTACGGATGACGATTTCGTGCCATTAATCACCACACACTGCTTGCGGTCATGTAGAAAGTCTTCTATCCATGCTAGGACATTTCCCCGAATTCCGTACCCTTCCAGTTTGATTTTCAGCCTAAAAAAGGGGTCCACTGCCAAAAGCCTTTTTTCATGGGAAGTACATTTTTATGTGTTTATTTCCATACTCAGACATGAATTATATGAAGAGGAAAAAAATTGCTAAAATTTATTAGTTTTTATTACAAAAAACCTACTCCATAGAAATATCAACACCATCTTTGAAACATTTATCATTTCTAACCTAAAATCTTATGACAAATATGATAATCTTGGTAGCTTAATCAAGTGGTTTCGTCAGTGCTTTAACGACAAATTGGATTTAATGGCATGGTCCAGGTCCTATTGATGCCATTAAATCAAGGTGCAACCTGTACAGTGTTTTATATTAGTTTTGTATTTGTAATAATAACACAAGACTAGTCACTATAGCCACATCTGCCTAGCCCTCCTTATCACTCCAGGCGAAGCTGAGCAATAGTATGTTATGGTTATTTTCCAACTCGTAATTTTGGGTAGATACACATAATTTTCTTCACAATGTGTGAAATGCACACAATATTCCCTGCTGAAATGAGTTGAGGGGGGGGGGGAAGTGCATGTTATATCCCATAAAATATGGCCCTTAAATCTTTCTTAAAATAGATTATTTTATTAAAAAGACAGATATATGGTGCTTTAATGTACTGTCTAGTCAGAAGCAGCAATTGCTACCCCCTCTAGTAGCCAGAACCATGGTAAATGAAGGCCTGGCGATTAGACAAACCTTTCTCCTTCCCTTCCTCCCCTGTCCAAATGTTGCTAGGTAGTTAGGAATTATCTTGGCTGCCAATGCTGCATTGTGTCAACATCGGCATTCACTGGCTGTGGCTCCGGCTACTAGGAGGGGAGTAGCAATTACTGCTTCTGACTGTAACATTGAGATTTGCATGAGTGGTTGACTAGTTATACCAGTCTCAAGATTTTACTAACCCTGAGTAGGGGCTGACCATTGTTTACTCACATTAAAACAAATATGCATCATATTGAAATGAAAATTTACTTTCTCTTGGTTCTCCGCTGGAGGATATTAAAGTTCATTGGACATATTTCTGGTCAGCATTATTGATTATATTTTATTTTGGATTATTAGGAAATAAATACTGTACAGTATACTGTATTCTTTTTCCTTAGATTATGGATATTTTTCAGGACTGTTGGCTTTGGACATGGATCGCCACCAAAGGAAACTTTCTCCACGATGGTGATCCTTGTCATAACCCTAGGTCTAAGCATCCCAGCATTGATGTTTCTGATTGGATGTGTAGTGATAGCCAGTCGCAAGTGCCGTAGGTCAACTGATCAACTTATTGTTAATTAATTTTTCAGATTTTCCAAACTTTGTATTTATTATTGAGTTACGGTAAGTATAATTTTATGTATTTTTGTAGATTTGAAGTATTTATCCTGTAAAGTGCCTTGAAGTGGAGAGAATTCACAGTATGATACTCATATAAGATACTCTTGTTATTCTAACATTACAGTCGCATGAGCTCTTTATTTGCTTCTTGTAGAAAAAAAATTATTTGCTTGCAAGAAAAGGTTATTAAATTTTTTCAAGCTGAAAATAAAGAACTCTATATTTATTTTCATGTGAAGAAAGCACTTCTTCCCTGCCTCCAGCCTTGTTCATCCATTTGAAGTGATTTAATGTCCATTCACTAAATTGAGAGAGGCTTTGTGGATCAAAAGGAATTTTGGGATACGGCTTCATGTCAAGAGTATTTAAGCTTAGTTTGGTAATCAACATTTCCTAACTTTCTGTACTGGTTTATAGAAGCCCTCGTTTTTTTTTAATTCAGTGCTGTATTAAGAAACATTAGGCTATTAAACTTCTATTGCTGTTAAAACCACAAAAGTGTGACCACTTAAGCATTCCTTTAGTTGAGTAATTTTTTTATTAAAAGACTAGCTTTATGAAATCAAGAATAACTTATTTTTATATTAAATAATATTGAATGTATGGCTGCTATCACTAACATTACATTGATTTTTTTTTTTTACAAGAGAACAGATTTTATGCTTGATATCACTATAAATGTAAGATATCTTTGGTAGTCAGTTTACATAAAATTCCCAGTCTACAGTTGAAGGAATGAAGGTGGTGGTTAAGTGTAGTGCCAGCCATGGACCAAAAAAAGGCTTAGTCTACCGTGTGCTGGATCTGCACTACCCATAATGAGGTGGCAGGTCTATGGAACGCACTCTCATATTCACTTTGGTACTTGGGATTCGACACTGAGTGAATGCAGCTCCTGCCACATGTCCTAAAGGTTACTGGTTTGCACCAGGGGCACTCCCAGTACACCCAGCTGTGAATGAATACACAACTTTATAGTTAAGGAAGCAAGGGCAGTTGAGTGTAGTGTTGGCCACACAACCTCCTTTAGAACCAAAGGCTTGGTGTTCAGTGTATTGTATCCACACTGCCATTACTGGAACATCAAGATAATGGGATCCACTTGAACTCTGACATATGACTATCATATTGTATTTTGTGATATACATGTTTTTCAAACCAAAGTTTATTATTTAGGTTTGCACTGTAGAAGATTCATGTAGTTATCTATAAAGTGATATTTTACAAATATATATCCAGTATGTAGTACTGTACTGTGTTACTTAGAGATATATGATTATACTGTATAGTGAAGTAGTAATTTATCATGATGTAAGTTGTGCTATTTTGAGAGCCTGCTGAAATGTATAGACTTGTTCCAATAATTTTAATTGTCAGTAATCTACAAATCTTCAAATGTTGAAGGTTCTTCCTTGACATTCACAACAATTATTGAACAAAGACTGGCTTCTGTAAGTAAACACTTGCATCACATTCCAGTGGTTGAAATTTCCTTTTGGGAGGTGAGGCTTTATACAAGTTCCTTTGCTCCATGTGCATGTCTGCTCAGCAATGATTAGTGCCAAGTATTTTAGGGGTTACTGTATTAGGTTCCTCAATTCCAAGCAAATTGTGCAGTTCAGGGTTAGCCATTTTCACTGGTCCAAACTGCTTGCTATCTGTTGCCATGGGTTTTGTGATGACAAGAAGCTTCAACACCTAAACAGAAAAAGTAAAGTGACAGGGACTGGAAGACAACAGTGTTTGAAGAGTGGTTCCAACTTGAAAACTATACAGTACCCATGTGGGATGCAGGGTATGTGGAGGATTTGGGGAGATGACAAAATAGTTTAAGAGTGAATGTGACCTGAATAAAGAACCACCAAAGCTAGTTTGGCTCAGTGGCTGTTAAGTCTGTCATCCACTTAATTCTTTTGGAAAAAAAAATTTCCTCAAGTATACCTCTTGTAAGAGCCTCTGTTCTTGGTTTATTCATGTAAATTCTCTCCTTAAGGTATCCCCAGAGAAATTAGTCTGGTGCTGACATGTCAGGCAGTGGCATATTCTGAAGAGCTGCTCTGGTTTATCACACCTTTCACTTTTGCCAGAAGTCCTCCCAAGTTTCCCAACATAACAGCTGCACCAACATATGTCTGAGGGACTAGCTTTTCTTGCAAAATAAAATCCTCTACAATAGGTACGACATGCTTATACAATGCTTGAGAGTTGAGAAGATCTGTCTGCAATTACATCCATAAACCCCTTGAATCTTTCTTGGATTTCACCAGATTAATCCACATAATACAGTACAGTAAGTAATCGTGATTTTTTTATTACGTCTGAACAGTCATCCAGAAGAATAACCAAAAATTTTGTATTATGCTACTGATGACTTCTATCAAATCACTTTGAATAGGAGAAGTACCACATAAAACTGTAGTTGCTCAGGTGTTCTTCCAGTAAATGTTGGTAGCTTCTCAGAAACTAAAGGAGTAGAGATGTGCTGATACCAAAATTCAGGCCAATACCGATACTGACACTCATACAGTATATCTATATATATATATATATATATATATATATATATATATATATATATATATATATATATATATATATATATATATATATATATATATATATATATATATATATATATATATATATATATATATATATATATATATATATATATATATATATATATATATATATATATATATATATATATATTTTTTTTTTTTTTCTTATTCTGTTAAATTGCTGCAATTTACCATATTGATGATTTTTTTGCAAAGTAGGCTCTATGAGTTACCAAAATTGATTGGTAAGTAAATATTTGTAAATAATAAGTAGGCCTGATTATTAATTAATTACTAAATTAGGTAGGATAACTGTAAATTATGTACTGTACTTGTAAATTTCACAGTAACTGCAGAGAGGTTAACAAAAAACTGCTCAGCCTCTTCCATGTCATTGTCAGAGGTTTGTGTCCAGTGTTATGTAAGCTACTGAGCTTCCATGTGAATGCGACCTGGACAGGATCCCAACATTCAGAAGACTCACCCGTACTGGACAGGTCTATCTACTAACTGGTAGGGGTGAATCATTGCTTTGTTAATTTAATTTATTAATTTAGGCTCTTTGTTCATTACATACGTATACAGTGAGTTCTGCTATAACGCGTGTTTTGATAACGCGAATTTGCTCTAACGCGATTTATGAATTCGGAACAATATTTGTATAATGCGAACGCTTGTTTGCTATAACGCGATTTTTGCTTACTATTTATCCAATTTTGTGGTATTAACTGTGAATATGGTAAAGAAGAATATCTCCAAAAAGCGTTCTGATGATAGCCGGTATTTATCGTAAAAGAAAAGATATAACACTTGAAGAGAAGCTCGATGTTATCAACCTCAAAATCACCCTTCTCCCCCATCAAGTTACATTCATATTTTTTCAAGGTAAAGTGTTACATATACTGTATGATTTCACGATTAGATATGAATGTAACATTTATTTAGACTGTGCTAACCTTTGTGTTAGGCTAACTACTAAAATTTTTTCGATTTTGAGTAGTAATCTGCACCTAACCCTATTTTCTCCTTAAGCCCTGTTATTTCTATTACGCGATTTTCTATAACACGATATTTTACAAGAACACAATTATCGCGTTATAGCAGAACTACCTGTATACAGTACTTCACTAGTTGTTAAAACATGTTCTGTTGCTAATAGCACTGGGTGTCCCTTTTTCTTCTCAGCACCACAAAACTCTCACTTTTAAGTTTGACAGCCATTTTAAAGTGAATTACAAACAAAAATTTTGTCATTACACAGCGCAAACACTAACGTCGGGACTCGAAAATACGTAATTTGACAAAATTTTGGTACGACTGAGGCGGTCGTATGTCCGGGTGGTTGTAAGTCGAGGAGCAGCTGTATTGTCTAATCTTGAGTCTCGACTCTTTAGTCTTACAAGTTTATTATCAGTTTTGCTTGTTGTCAGTATTCATTATACAGTAAACCCTTGTTATTCGTGGGGGATAGGTTCCAAGGAATGGCACGAATAGCAACTTATACTACTTAAGTGCACTAGTATATACCTATACCAAACAACTGACCACACGTGGCAGCACTCATCCCCTCTTTTAAATTATCTAATAATAAAACTTTCTTTGTCAAGGTCATCACTGACTTCTGCCTTTTATGTTTCACTCCACTAGCACTACATACTAGCACTGACACTAGGCAGTCTTTTTAGGGGCCATTTCACACAGACAATGGTTGAGCGCAAACAAGGAAGAGGAGACGCTGCGTGGGGGTGATTCGCTGTGCTGCAGGGAAGGCTTGTAAGCTAGTCACCCTCTGCTTACCACGAATAGTCAAAACCGTGAATCACAAACCTGCAAATAACAAGGGTTTACTGCACTTGATTGTTTCTCAAATTCTTGTAGCAATAGTCAAGTTCTACACTGAAAAAGGAAATTATTAAGATTACAGTATGTGAATTTTACTCTTACTAAAAGTATTGATCTTATTTTATTAGTACCTGTATCTCCATGTCGGTTTGTACAGTTACTACAATGATACTTTTTAATTGTTAATTTGTTTAATTTTCTTATTATTGCAATTTAAAATACAGGTAGTTGCACTTTTAGATGTTTGGTAAAAGTATCAGCTGGTATCAGCCCATTTTCCACAGATACCAATACCTCCAAAATTAACTGATACCGATGTCAATGCCTTGAGAGGCAAAAAAAAAAAACAAGAATAAGTTCAGCCATGCTTTCCCCTGTGTGTGAGTGAATAGGGGTATACTTTATGAATTTCGCAACAGACCGTAGGGTAAATCTGAATGTCGCATTTTAGGGCGATAATTGTCAATTTGGACATATCCGAATTTCACAGTCAATTCTCATATATAATCAGCTAGCTAGGCTTTTGCTGTCAGATATTTAAAAAAAGCACCTCGTCAACCCAGAACAGTTTCAATAATTTTCTATAACCATGTGGTAGTACACACCAACTACCATGTTGCCTTTATTTTCTTTCTTCAGGTGCACACCCCACACACTATCATCGACCATGACACTTAAATTGAATAAGACATTCAGTGTTCGTTTACATTTCATTATTTGTGTACCGGTAACTGGCATATTTCATAATGATACAGATATCAAAATATAAGGTTGAGCTTGGATGGGTAACAGGGGTCACCGTAGCTTTTGTACACAGAATTATGGTGAAATATGAAATTTTTATAATACAGTACATTAATTTTTTTAAATGGCCCCTTGTATCTTTGGGGACCAGGGCGATGGCCCAAATGGTCCTTTTGTAAATTCGACACTGGGCGCGGCTATGGAGGTTCTCAGCCAGTTGACAGGAGAAGAGCGAATCGGTTTCAAGTCGCTAGTAAAGGTCCTGGAACGAAGGTATGGAACCAAGCACCAAAATGAGGTTTACAGGGGCAGATTGCGTACTCGTACCCATAATCAAGGTGAAACACTGCAACAGCTTGCTCAGGACCTGGAAAGTATGGCTCATAGGGCATACCCTAGAACATTTCCTGTTCTGTTAGTCGTGTTGTTGAGGGACCAGTTTGTGGACGCATTGGACAGCACACATCTCAAAATTCAGGTGAAGCAGTCCCAACCGTTAACTCTACAGCAAGCTTTGGCTAAAGCCCTGGAGTTTGAATTGTATGTGATGTTAAGTTTACCAAGCATCAGGACGGTGTCTAGCTCCGGGTTTAAAGCACGAAAGGGTCAAGTACAAGTAACAGAGATTTAAAGGAACCTGTTGGTATTGTGAGAAGATTGGACACAAACAGGAGGATTGTTACAAGCGGGAGCGAGAGAAAGGCAATGCAGAGAGAGAGGTTGTTGGATGTGTGGAGAAGATGGACATTTCAAGACTAAGTACCCACAGAATTCCAAGAGAGGGGAAGAAGAGCAGCCCACTAAGATGGGGAAACTAGAGATGGCTGGTGTTGAGGAGCAACAACCAGCCTGTCTCACCAGAGCCCCACTGTTGACAAATGCAACCGAGCCACTGTAAGCAGTGTCCAGGTTGAAGGAGAGATCGATGGCGTAAGGTGTCCGTCGGTGATCGACACAAGCAGACTTTTACGAGGCCGGACGTGGTTAGTCATCGAAAACTACCCGAGACGTTGCAGCAGCTGTGCGGGATAACCGGACACTGCACAATGCTAAAGGGACCAGTGAATATCACCATCAAGCTCGGAGAGGAAGAAGAAACCCTACAGGTTTATGTAGCGGATATAGAAGACTCTTGCATTCTGGGCCTGGACTACCTCCTACCTCGCAAGTGTCAACTGGACCTTGGCTCGATGCATTTGAAAATCAAGGAAAAGTGGGTTTTGCTGAAGACTGTGAAGCATGCAAGTGCTAAGGTTACAGCTAGGCGGACAGTAGTTACACCCCAAGATCAGAGGTGCTGTTGCCATACAAGGTGAACGGTGCCTTGCATACCCGTCTGGGAATGGTGGAGCCCGATGAGCAGTGTGGAGTCGAAGATGGAGTGATGGCGGGGAGAATTTTCGCCGATCCTTCTGCAGAGGAGGTATCTGTAATTGTGGCCAATTTCTCTTTCCGACCAAAGAAGATACAAAAGGGAGTGACCGTTGGACTGTGCCAAGAGGTCAACCAGGAGCAGCAGCCCAAGACCTGCAAGAGGAGCATGGTCAAGCAGAAAAATGGTCAGCTTGACCATTTGCAGGACTTGTTTGCCAGGAGCTACCAGTGCCCGGATGAGGCTCAAGTGATACAACTGGAACAGTTGTTATTAAAGTATATGGACGTCTTGTCTGCAGGGGACTTAGACCTGAGGTGTACAAACCTGGTACAGCATCACATTGACACCGGGGATGACCGCCCGATCAAGCAGCTGCCTTGGAGGATAGCACCAACCAGCTTGTTGCCAGGAAATGGAGAAGGCGGTATGGGGACTTATTCACCAAGGTCTCATCGAAAAGTCCAGCAGTACGTGGGCGTCAGGAATCGTCCCAGTGAAGAAGAAAGAGGCTCAATGCAGTGCCGTGTGGATTACCGCACCCTCAAAGACGTTGCGGTGAAGGACTCCTACTCCCCAGAAGTCCACGCACAGGCGGCAGGGGCCCCCAGGGGCGGTGGCAGCGCCAGGAGCCCTGCTACATGCAGCAGCGCCCCTAGGAGCCCTCTCCATTTCCTGGCAACAAGCTGGTTGGTGCTATCCTCCAAGGCAGCTGCTTGATCGGGCGGTCATCCCCGGTGTCAATGTGATGCTGTACCAGGTTTGTACACCTCAGGTCTAAGTCCCCTGCAGACAAGACGTCCATATACTTTAATAACAACTGTTCCAGTTGTATCACTTGAGCCTTATCCGGGCACTGGTAGCTCCTGGCAAACAAGTCCTGCAAATGGTCAAGCTGACCATTTTTCTGCTTGACCATGCTCCTCTTGCAGGTCTTGGGCTGCTGCTCCTGGTTGACCTCTTGGCACAGTCCAACGGTCACTCCCTTTTGTATCTTCTTTGGTCGGAAAGAGAAATTGGCCACAATTACAGATACCTCCTCTGCAGAAGGATCGGCGAAAATTCTCCCCGCCATCACTCCATCTTCGACTCCACACTGCTCATCGGGCTCCACCATTCCCAGACGGGTATGCAAGGCACCGTTCACCTTGTATGGCAACAGCACCTCTGATCTTGGGGTGTAACTACTGTCCGCCTAGCTGTAACCTTAGCACTTGCATGCTTCACAGTCTTCAGCAAAACCCACTTTTCCTTGATTTTCAAATGCATCGAGCCAAGGTCCAGTTGACACTTGCGAGGTAGGAGGTAGTCCAGGCCCAGAATGCAAGAGTCTTCTATATCCGCTACATAAACCTGTAGGGTTTCTTCTTCCTCTCCGAGCTTGATGGTGATATTCACTGGTCCCTTTAGCATTGTGCAGTGTCCGGTTATCCCGCACAGCTGCTGCAACGTCTCGGGTAGTTTTCGATGACTAACCACGTCCGGCCTCGTAAAAGTCTGCTTGTGTCGATCACCGACGGACACCTTACGCCATCGATCTCTCCTTCAACCTGGACACTGCTTACAGTGGCTCGGTTGCATTTGTCAACAGTGGGGCTCTGGTGAGACAGGCTGGTTGTTGCTCCTCAACACCAGCCATCTCTAGTTTCCCCATCTTAGTGGGCTGCTCTTCTTCCCCTCTCTTGGAATTCTGTGGGTACTTAGTCTTGAAATGTCCATCTTCTCCACACGTCCAACAACCTCTCTCTCTCTGCATTGTCTTTCTCTCGCTCCCGCTTGTAACAATCCTCCTGTTTGTGTCCAATCTTCTCACAATACCAGCAGGTTCCTTTAAATCTCTCTGTTACTTGTACTTGACCCTTTCGTGCTTTAAACCCGGAGCTAGACACCGTCCTGATGCTTGGTAAACTTAACCTCACATACAATTCAAACTCCAGGGCTTTAGCCAAAGCTTGCTGTAGAGTTAACGGTTGGAACTGCTTCACCTGAATTTTGAGATGCATGCTGTCCAATGCGTCCACAAACTGGTCCCTCAACAACACGACTAACATTACAGGAAATGCTCCAGGGTATGCCCTATGAGCCATACTTTCCAGGTTCTGAGCAAGCTGTTGCAGTGTTTCACTTCGATTATGGGTACGAGTACGGAATCTAGCCCTGTAAACCTCATTTTGGTGCTTGGTTCCATACCTTCGTTCCAGGACCTTTACTAGCGTTTTGTAACTGATTCGCTCTTCTCCTGTCAACTGGCTGAGAACCTCCATAGCCGCGCCCAGTGTCGGATTTACAAAAGGACCATTTGGGCCATCGCCCTGGTCCCCAAAGATACAAGGGGCCATTTAAAAAAATTAATGTAATGTATTATAAAAATTTCATATTTCACCATAATTCTGTGTACAAAAGCTTCGGTGACCCCTGTTACCCATCCAAGCTCAACCTTATATTTTGATATCTGTATCATTATGAAATATGCCAGTTACCGGTACACAAATAATGAAATGTAAACGAACACTGAATGTCTTATTCAATTTAAGTGTCATGGTCGATAATAGTGTGTGGGGTGTGCACCTGAAGAAAGAAAATAAAGGCAACATGGTAGTTGGTGTGTACTACCACATGGTTAAAGAAAATTATTGAAACTGTTCTGGGTTGACGAGGTGCTTTTTTTAAATATCTGACAGCAAAAGCCTAGCTAGCTGATTATATATGAGAATTGACTGTGAAATTCGGATATGTCCAAATTGACAATTATCGCCCTAAAATGCGACATTCAGATTTACCCTACGGTCTGTTGCGAAATTCATAAAGTATACCCTATTCACTCACACACAGGAAAAGTATGGCTAATCCTATTCTTGTTTTTTTTTTTTTTGCCTCTCAAGGCATTGACATCGGTATCAGTTAATTTTGGAGGTATTGGTATCTGTGGAAAATGGGCTGATACCAGCTAATACTTTTACCAAACACCTAAAAGTGCAACTACCTGTATTTAAAATTGCAATAATAAGAAAATTAAACAAATTAACAATTAAAAAGTATCATTGTAGTAACTGTACAAACCGACATGGAGATACAGGTACTAATAAAATAAGATCAATACTTTTAGTAAGAGTAAAATTCATACTGTAATCTTACTAATTTCCTTTTTTCAGTGTAGAACTTGACTATTGCTACAAGAATTTGGAGAACAATCAAGTGCAAACCTTGTTATTTGCAGGTTTGTATCCACGGTTTTGACTATTCGCGGGTAAGCAGAGGGTGACTAGCTTACAGCCTTCCCTGCAGCACAGCTTAATCACTCCCTTACCGCGAGCGCTCTCCTCTTCCCTTGTTTGCGCCAACCATTGTCTGTGTGAAATGGCTCTAAAAAGACCGCTCTAGTGTCA
>NW_024723165.1:0-223530 GCF_018991925.1 Homarus americanus | reverse complement strand
AGTAAAACGTAATGAAGCTTAGAACTTGATGAGTACAGTACACATTTACGAGGTATGAGTGCAGTACGTTGTTGTATATTACCGCACTTTAACAAAGGCCTTTAAACCCGTAGTGTAGGTTAGTAATACACCGGTCATCAAGAGTTAAAGAGATGTGTTAGTGCTCGGTGAGCTTGTTGTTTTATGTTAGCAAAAATAACACACACACATGCAGATCCCAGAACGTGTTACAGCACATCGCCCTATCGTCGACTGGATGCCCCCCCTCTCTCCTACCAGCTCATGTTTGTCATTTAGGTGTCAGTGAAATGGTTATAGATCCACCGACAGAAATCGACAGTGTTCACCCACGAGGTAAATAAGGCAGTGTTTATGAAGTGTGATTACGCTGCGTCCAATAGAACTATATAGAAATATTTGCTCTTAGTGCGTCTTGTTCACAGTAGTCATGCAGCTAGTGCGTCTTAAGACCGAAAGTGTCATGCGGAAATGCGTCAAACCTCAGATAGTTATGCGGTTTGTGCGTCGTCAAAAGATGTCATGTATATTTACTGCGTCTTGAGACCAACAGCGTCATGCGGTAGTGAATCTAACCTCCTGTAAGTTACGCGGTTAGTGTGTCTAGACTAAAAGTCATGGGTTTGTGTATAAAAGCCTGAAGAATTTTCTGACGGTGTTCATTTAGGACCCTCCACCCACCCCACCCAGTGACGACCTTGAGCAGGGCCGACCGTCTCCCGCGAGCACACGTCACGTCACGTTGTGCTCCGTTACTGGCACCACCTGAGGTAAACTGCGAGTGAATGGATGGTCATGATCAAAGTTTATAACAGGCAATTAAAGTTAATGGGGGGTATATCACTGCCGGCCGTGTCGCTCAGTTAATTTCGGCATTAATAGAGAGTCGAGACACAACTACGTGTATAAATATAATTTAATTAACTGTTTAGGATCACTTGAAGATTAGACAACCGGCGTATTTCCCCTGAAGATTAACCCTAACCTAACTAACCCTAACCCTAACCTAACCTAACGCTATCATAACCAAATTTAGATACCAGAGCACAGGTACCGTAAAATACATCTGCCTGACAAAAGAACATCGGGAATGACACCAAAACATCGCCGAGACTCTAACTTAACTGGATACAATCATTCATAAGACAGAAAATTAATGTAAATATTTTTGGTGAATCCAACAGAGAGTTTAAGGAAGGAGAGGAGGAGAGAGGAGAGGAAGGAGAGAGGAGGAGGGAAGGAGAGGAAGAGGAGGAGAGGGAAGGAAAAGGAAGAGGGAAGGAGAGAGGAAGAGAGGAGGAAGGAGAGAAGAGGAGGGAAGGGAGAGAGGAAGAGAGAGGAGGAGGATATTAAAAAAGAAAGATAAAGATAGAATTTAAATTGGTCTTGGTTATTATTGTTTGCTGATTTCCACCCTAACGCTACCTATAAAAGGTTAGGTTAGGTCAGGTTAGGTCAGGTCAGGTCAGGTCAGGTTAATCTTCCGGTGATCCAAACTACTTCTCGGTTCCTGTCGGGATGGTCGTGTCCTCTGCCAAGCAATACAGATTCTGGTTCTTGTTCACGACGCACGAGGCCAACAATGGTACCACAACACTATCACCAAGGGCGGCCCAGGAGTTATGGAAGACGATAACATCACCTTGAGATATATATGACCTTCAAGGGTGACCTCGACCTCTGACGCAACACGATCCTGTTTTGTTTCTTTCGCACACATTTAGTAACAGAAACAGACTGACATCTAAAGTGGAACGGAAAAAAATATTACGTACGTTCGTTTGAGAATACAGAAATGAGTATAGAGATGCGTATTAAATTTTTGCCCTCCTCCCACACCAGCGTTAAGGGACTGCGTATTCCCTCTCAAGTACACCTTGGAGCATAATGTCTACTGATAAGCTGCATCTCACTCCAACAGCAGCCACCACCCAGCGTGACGGGGTGCTGACCAAGGGGTACAAGAGACTGCAGTTAGACAACGGGGTAGCGGTACACCCACCCATGTTTGGTACAACAATACGACCCACACCTACACAAACACACACATACAGACATACACACACACAACCCCCCCACACATACAGACATACACACACACACACACACACACACACACACACACACACACACACACACACTACATCCTTGACCACCGAAGTCAAGACGTACCTGGCGCTCCTCTCGGAGCAGCCAGGTCACCAACTGATTGGCCCTACCAACTCCCCTGAACCCTCCTCCCCACCGGAATATCAACAAGTTCACGCCAGAAGTTACTATTTCATTTAGGAAAGAAATGGAACCAGTGTTAAACAGAGGTGAACAGTGGTGAACAGTGCTTAAGTCGGTGAGAACAACTCACTTAATGTAATGGTACCCAAATTGACCTTCACACAGTGAGGTCCCAGGTACCAGTGATAACGGCCAACCTACAACCAGCGAAATTGTCCGTCTACGATAGGAAGGCCTGGGACCACACCTCACTCATAGAACACCGTCTGTGGGGGCACTACACCACGTGGGCCCCCTTAACACCATCTGTGAGGTACTACACCACGTGAGGCCTCATAACACCATCTTTGAGGGTACTACACCACGTGAGGCCCCTCATAACACCATCTGTGAGGATTACTACACCACGTGAGCCCTCATAACACCATCTGTAGGAATTACTACACCACGTGAGCCCTCATAACACATCTGTGAGGAATTACTACACCACGTGAGGCACATAACACCATCGGTGAGGAATTACTACACCACGTGAGGCCCCTCATAACACCATCTGTGAGGAATTACTACACCACGTGAGCCCCTCACACCATCTGTGGGGAACTACTACACCACGTGAGGTCCCTCCTAACATCTGGGAGGAGTTACTACACCACGTGTTTGCTGTTCAACACCTACATTAATCTGTTTGTTCACTGTATGTTCCTTCACCTTTCTCTAATGAAGGCTTTTGTTAAACCACCAATGTATGTAATAAGTCATTATGTCAATGTATATTTTCAGCCTTCGGGCTGCAGAACTTCAATAAACCGTTAATTATTATTATTATTATTATTATTACAACCCCACATACAGACATACACACACACACACAACACATACAGACATACACACACACAACCCCCACACACACACACACACACACACACACACACACACACACACACACACACACACACACACACACCACTTCATACATATAATACACAAGTACGTTACACACACACACTATGTACCAACACATATGCATGAGTTTATGGAACAGATGGAGAGAGAGACAAAAGGAGAAAAAAAGGAAGGGTGGGAGAGGGGTACGAAAATGAGAGGTAGGAGGGAGAGAGGGAGAGATAGAGGGGGAACAAATGAAGGAAGAGTGACAGGGGTGAAGAAAAAAAGAAAAGGGCACAGCATAGGGGGATTATGAGAAGGGCTAACGGAATAGGTTTATAAAGGGTGAGGCGGAGGGGGGAGGAGGGGCAGATGGGGAGGCAGATAATGAGGGAGGTGGGGGCAGATGGGGAGGGCAGATGGGGAGGAGGCAGATGATGGAGAAGGGAGGCAGATGGGGGAGGGGGAGGCAGATGGGGGAGGGGGAGGCAGATGGGGAGGGAGGCAGACGGGGAGGGGGAGGCAGATGGGGGGAGAGGGGCAGATGGGGGAGGGGGCAGATGGGGGAGAGGGAGGCAGATGGGAGGAGGCAGATGGTGGGGAGGGAGGTAGATGGTGGAGGAGGAGGAGGAGGCAGATGGGGGAGGGAGGCAAATGATGGAGAAGAGGCAAATGATGGAGGAGGGGATCAGTCATGGCTATGGTGACCAGGAGGGTGAGGAACAGGTTATGGTAAATGTGGTGATGGATGATGAGAATTATAGATGATTAATATGAGAGAGAGAGAGAGTACAGATAACAACGAACTACATACATCCTCGCTGCCTACCGAGACCCCTTCACCCTCCCCTCCTCCCCCCTTCCATCTCTCCTATTCCCCTCCTTCTCTCCTTCCCCCATCTTTTCATCTCCCAACTTTCTTCCTCATCTCCACCACCTCTCCTTTCCCACTTCCTCTCCTCCTATCTCATTTCTTTTCCCTCTTGCTCTCTTCTCTCCTCCTTCCTGCTTCCTCTTCCACCAGCACCACCGTCATCTGCAGCTCGGAGTCTAAGGCTGACGTGAGCAACATGTTTAGGTGGTCCAACCAACACGTCCAGCCGATTTACAGCCGAGGGTGGTGAGGGCGGTGTGGTGAGGGCAGGTGTGAGGGCGGGTGGTGAGGAGGAGAAAGTGTATGTGGTGTGACTCATGGCAACAAAGGAACATCCAACATGGCTTCAAAACAGCACTGAGCCTCTATACTTACTTAGATGTGTTAACTAGGGGTGGGGGAAAAAATAGCATCAGAAATACCGTAGACTTTACCTTAATTAGTTACACTTATCCCACAGATCTGACTTCATACCTGACGTTCCCAAGTTGATATCTGGACGTTTTCTACCATGATATCATATTTCTGACAACCCAAACATTCAGCCAAACATTCTGGACATAATACTCCCCACTCTGACAGCCCCCCCCCTAGAACATGCACCAACAATTGTTCTGATTCATTACAAATATATTCCGATCTTAAGCTCGTCTCTCTCTCTCTCTCTCTCTCTCTCTCTCTCTCTCTCTCTCTCTCTCTCTCAAGCTAACAGGTCTTTTTACGGGAGCCAAGCAACTCATCACTGGTCCATGAATTTTCACAGCAGCGGCCGAGGGAAATCTCTTGTATTACGACTCACAGGCAAGTTACCGTCAGTGAGAGTATGATGTCTGGAGAGAACAGTGTAAACTGTAATATGAGAAGCTGTGTATTACAGAGAGAGAGAGAGAGAGAGAAACACACACACACACACACACACACACACTGGGTAGACACGGATGATCTGAGCTTAGCAAACATTACCTCGGGACCGACTGATGGAACACAACCCTGGCTTAACCCAGAACTAGCTAGCCTCACACACCATCATCACACTCATACTGTTCATACTAGCAGTGTGTACTAGGCTACTCACACTAGCTAGCCTCACCACCATCATCACACTCATACTGTTCATACTAGCAGTGTGTACTAGGCTACTCACTAGCTAGCCTCACACCATCATCACACTCATACTGTTCATACTAGCAGTGTGTACTAGGCTACTCACACTAGCTAGCCTCACCACCATCATCACACTCATACTGTTCATACTAGCAGTGTGTACTAGGCTACTCACACTAGCTAGCCTCACCACCATCATCACACTCATACTGTTCATACTAGCAGTGTGTACTAGGCTACTCACACTAGCTAGCCTCACCACCATCATCACACTCAACAAAACATATTGCCCAGTTGGATAAGACTCTAGTTATAATGATAGGGCTTGGCTGGGGCCCAATAAGGCAGAGGGTCCTTGGGACTGGGGCCCATCTGGCTTCAATCTGTGTGACATCAGCGTGAGTGTCTTTCATCATTATTATTAATTTCATTATTATGGTATTATCTTTATCAATTTCATTATATGTATTTTCATTTTTTTCATCTTCATCATCATTATTATTATTGATGGTGTTGTTCTTATTATTATCATTATTACTGTATTAGTATTATCATTAGCGTCATCATACTTTTATTATCAATTCAAAGTAAATAAATAATAAGTATCATTATTTAAAAATTATCATTGTAATTATTATCAATTATCCTCAGTATTAATTATCGGAGGCAAAAACCCTAACGCTTCAGTATACAACTTACCAAAAACATGTTATATACAGTACAGTGTAAATACCTATTATCATTGTGTCAATAAACGTAAAATACTGTCAACATCACCGTCATGACGCCGCCTCAGCAGCTCTTCCCGCCAAATTATACACCGCAACTCCTGGTCACCCACTCATTTGAATTATTTTTCTCCATGATAAAAAAAAAGTATATAACATCGCCAACAGCAACCCTCTGGCGGTGTGTTATGGAATAATTCTCTCAGGGTTCTACGCTCCAGGGATATAAGGCAACTGGTTTATTACAATAAATGGCGGGAATTTCCAGACTCGCGATTGGTACGTAAAAATGGCGGAATTTCCTCGTGATTGGTACGTAAAAATGGCGGAATTTCCTCGTGATTGGTACGTAAAATGGCGGGAATTCCACACTCGCGATTGGTACGTAAAAATGGGGAATTTCCCACACTCGTGATTGGTAGGTAAAAATGCGGAAATTCGTGATTGGTAACTGAAAAAGGCGGTAAATTGACGAAACTTGGCGATCGAGCGAAATATTGGGCGGTTGAGGAGAGGAAGGGAATGACAGCTGGCCTTGTCGGGTAACCACGCCAGCTGCCAGGTGGTGAAGGGTTGGTAACTCCTCCCCAGATGATGGAGTGACGGACGGGAGGACGCGTAGGAGGGAGAGGGGAAGAAGACACGTGGGATAAGGAGGGGGATAGATGAGTAGTAGGGAGGAGGGAGGATATTGGGAGAAAGGAGGAGAGGAGGATAGGACACGTGGGAGATGACGGACGTTAAGGATCAGGCCAGGATGTAAGCTGATTGAGTAAGTGTGTTTATTTCCAACCTCAAGTAATGTTATGATTAATGTTGGGGTGTTGGGGTCCAGTGGTGTTGGGAGGCAGTGGTGTTGGGGTTGGGGTCCAGTGGTGTTGGGTGTTGGGGTCCAGTGGTGTTGGGGGTTGGGGTCAGTGGTGTTGGGGTGTTGGGGTCCAGTGGTGTTGGGTGTTGGGTCCAGGGTGTTGGGGTCCAGTGGTGTTGGGGTGTTGGGGTCAGTGGTGTTGGGTGTTGGGGTCCAGTGGTGTTGGAGTGTTGGGGTCAGTGGTGTTGGAGTGTTGGGGTCCAGTGGTGTTGGAGTGTTGGGGTCCAGTGGTGTTGGGTGTTGGGGTCCAGTGGTGTTGCACCACATGGTGTTGTCAGTGGTGTTGGGGTGTTGGGGTCCAGTGGTGTTGCCAGTGTTGTTGGGGTCCAGTGGTGTTGAGGGGTCAGTGGTGTTGGAGTGTTGGGGGTCCAGTGGTGTTGGAGTGCTGGAATAGCTCTGGAGGGTTATGTTGTAGTGTTGGAGGTAGTTGATGTGATGTAGTGTTGAAGGCCACTAACGAGAGAGAGAGAGAGAGAGAGAGAGAGAGAGAGGGGGGGGTCGCTGGCTCAGGAGACACAGTATAAGCCAAGCGACATCATCCTCACCTTACCATATGAAGGCTCAGTATATTTATGCTGCCTGAGCGGGGGAGATATGGCGATATCTAGCCATAGAAGGGGCGGCTGTTCTGTTCTAACACGATTTAGGGAAGACATGTTGGCCAGAAAGAGGAAGATGGAGGAGAGGGGTAGGGAGAGGAGGGGTAGGAGGGAGGAGGGTAGGTAGGAGGGAGGGGTAGGGAGGGAGGAGGTGGGAGGAGAGGGTCAAGGCTATAGGGCGGAAAGGTTTAAGGTTCGTTTATATTTATTCACACGGCGAAATATTTCTTCCTTATCCATAATTCATGAAGCTGTGAAAAATATGAATTAGATAACCTAACCTAACCTAACCTAATCCAACCTAATCTAAACCTAACCTACATAGTCGTAAACTAATCTAATTTTAACTCTACCAAATATAATCAAACTTGACCTAATACAACGAAACCATAACATAACATAACCTAACCTAACCGTAACGTAACCTAACGTAACCTAATCATACCATACCCGAGGCCTAAACATAACCAACCATACCATAACCTAACGTAACCATAACGTAACCTAACCGTAACGTAACGTAACGTAACACTGCCATTTGTGTTTCCGCTACAGAATTTCAGGTTAAATATAACACGACCAAATATTGATGTCCCTGAGCGGTGGACGGAAGGGCCTGGGGCTGTGAACGGGACAATGGCGGTCAAGACGGTATCTGCATTATTAACGAGACTCACACACTTGCCCTGGGACGGGGAGGAAGAAGGTGATGGTGGAAAAGGGTGATGGTGGAAAAAGGGGAGATGGGAAAAGGTGATGGTGGAAAAGGGTGAGGTGAAAAGGGTGAGGTGGAAAGGGTGATGGTGGAAAAGGGTGATGGTGGAAAAGGGTGAAGGTGGAAAAGGGTGAAGGTGGAAAAGGGTGAGGTGGAAAAGGGTGATGGTGGAAAAGGTGATGGTGGAAGAGGGTAAAGGTGGAAAAGGGTGAGGATGGAAAGGATGGTGGAAAGGGTGAAGGAAAGGGTGATGGGGAAAAGGGTGATGGTGGAAAAGGGTGATGGTGGGAAAAGGGTGATGTAGGAAAAGGTGATGTGGAAAAGGGTGATGGTGGAATAGGGTGATGGTGGAAGAGAAGAGGAAGGGAAGGAAAAGGGTGATGGTGGAAAAGGGTGATGGTGGAAAAGGGTAGGTGAAAAGGGTAAGGAAAAGGTGAAGGTGGAAAGGTGAAGGAAAATGATGGTGAAAGGGGTGAAGGTGGAAAAGGGTGATGGGTGAAAAGGGTGAAGGTGAAAAGGATGAAGGTGGAAAAGGGTGATTGGAAAAGGGTGATGGTGGAAAAAGGGTGAAGGAAAAGGGTGAAGGTGAAAGGGTAAGGTGAAAAGGGTGAAGAAAAGGGTGAAGGTGGAAAAGGGTGATGGTGGAAAAGGGTGACGGAAAAGGGTGAGGTGGAAAAGGTGAGGGAAAGGGTGATGTGGAAGAGGGTGATGGCGAACAAGGGTGACAGTGAAACGGTAAAGACACAGTACAACAGAGGCACAACAGAGAGGAAAGACGATACAATGTTAACAGAGGCTCCTGAATGCCGTTAACAGAGGCTCCCAATTTTCTTCAACGAGATGGATACCATCACCCTCTCCCTCCCCCCTTACACCCTATTTACTAGTATAGCATGTTTACATTTAGAGAAAGAAAGAAATGAAACGTATGAAGAGAGAAGAAGAGAGAGAGAGAGAGAGAGAGAGAGAGAGAGAGAGAGAGAGAGAGAGAGAGAGAGAGAGAGAGAGAGAGAGAGAGAGAGAGAGAACAATAATGGTATTTTCACCATGCATTATAGTGAAGGTTTGCCCGCCCACTCCACCCCACCAGTCATACACTATAAGCCGCCGCCAACATCCGCCACAGAACGTCCTCCTCTCTCCCCTGTCATCCTACCCCCCCCCCAACCCAAAGAGAAAATAATAAAATAAAGTTTAAGATATAGCGGTGCAGAGAGAGAGAGAGAGAGAGAGAGAGAGAGAGAGAGAGAGAGAGAGAGAGAGAGAGAGAGAGAGAGAGAGAGAGATTCCTGTACTGGCTCAGCTGTGGTAGAGTTAATGGCGTCTGTTGCTGTGTTAACTTGGTCTTAATTTTTTATTCAATGTTGCAAGTCTTTTTTCCAGGACTATTGCAAGATGGAAGGAATTAACAAGAGTATAAACATAAGACGCTCTCATTCATTCATTCATTAAGTGGCACATGTTTCCCATCAAACCAAAACAGAATGAAAGACAGACAACTGGGGGAGAAAGAGACACGTAGGAATATATAAATAAATAAATAAATAAATAAATAAATAAATAAATAACAGAAGGAAAAATATCAATACAAGAATAGAATGAACAATGAAACACAGGCGAGAAGAGGAGTAAATTTCTCTGACGCAACGCAACACAACTCTACAAAAGCAACGCAATACTACACAACGATAGACAGATAAACTCAATGCAACACAATATAACACCTCGGTACACAAACCAACGCAACACATCCCTCCTCCCCACAGCAGTAGTTCCGTCACCAGCATGACGTCACATAACCCAGACAAAGGACACCACTGACTTAACATATAAACATTTGGTCGCGGAAAGACACGAGCAGGGGAGGGGGGTGTAACAAGAGGGGGTTATGTGGTAGTGAATGAGAGAAGAGAGAGAGAGAGAGAGAGAGAAAAAGATGCAAGGGAGTTCTGAGGTCCAGGGAAGAGGGAAAAGGGGAAAATAGTTGGTTTCTGGTGGTCTTAAAGGGGAAAAGTTGGTTTCCAGGATGATGCATGTAAATTTCCAAGGACGAGATCTTCTATGGAGGAAGTAAAGAAGATTTCCAAAAAGGGACAGAAATTTGCATAATTTTTCTCAGGGAAATAAGAGAATGATTCCAGGCAAGGGGGCCATGGAGGATTCATGGAAGGGTATTGACGGTGGATTCCAGAAGAAGTATGTAGATTTCCTGAAAGATTCTAAAGGTTTCCAGTTAGGGCTCAAGAGGGTTTCCTGAAAGAATAAAGGTTTTCAGGTAGGACTGGTATGAGGTTTCCAAGCAGAAGCTGAAAGTTTCCAGGAAGGAGGTCAAGGAGAGGAGGCAAGTGGGTTTTAAGAAGGGGAGGGGGAAGGAAAAGGAGGAGGAGGAGAAGGAAGAAGGAAAGGGAAGAGGGTAACAAATGGTTATCCAGGGAGGGGTGTTGAAGGGACTGGTGTTGGCAGCTGTGTGGTGGTGGGTGTCGTCGGTGGAGGCTGGCACGTTTCCAGCCTTCAGCTTCCAGCAGCCCAACATCCGCTTCCCGGACGAGCCTCCTCCTCCTCCTCCTCCCTCACAGCACCCAGCCCGCCTCTGCCTCTCCCTCCTCTTACACGCCTCTCACAGCACCCAGCCAGCCTCTGCTACTCTCCCTCCCTCTTTTACGCCTCCCACAGCACCCAGCCAGCCTCTGCTACTCCCTCCTCTTACGCCTCTCCAGCACCCAGCCAGCCTCTGCTACTCTCCCTCCTCCTCTTACTACGCCTCCCAGCCCACCTCTGCTACTCTCCTCCTCTTACGCCTCTCCACAGCACCCAGCCTGCCTCTGCTACTCTCCCTCCTCTCTTACTACGCCTCTCCCAGCCCACCCCTCTACTCTCCCTCTCTTACTACGCCTCTCCACAGCACCCAAGCCAGCCTCTGCTACTCTCCCTCCTCCTCTTACTACGCCTCTCACAGCACCCAGCCTGCCTCTGCTACTCTCCCTCCTCCTCTTACACGCCTCTCACAGCACCCAAGCCCGCCTCTGCTACTCTCCCTCCTCCTCTTACTACGCCTCTCACAGCACCCAACCTGCCTCTGCTCTCTCCCTCCTCCTCTTACTACGCCTCTCACAGCACCCAGCCACCTCTGCTACTCTCCTCCTCCTCCTGCCTCCCCCTGCCTCTGCCCTCCCTCCTCCTCTTACTACGCCTCTCCCCCCAACCTGCCTCTGCTACTCTCCCCTCCTCCTCTTACACCTCTCCCAGCACCCAACCCGCCTCTACTCTCCCTCCTCTACTACGCCTCTCAGCCGCCTCTCACTCTCCTCCTCCTCTTGCCTCTCCCCACCACCTGCCTCTGCTACTCTCCCTCCTCTTTCACCTCTCAGCACCCAGCCCCCTTCCTCCTCCTCCTCTTACGCCTCTCACAGCACCAGCCTCTGCTACTCTCCCTCCTCTCTTACTACGCCTCTCACAGCACCCAACCCTGCCTCTGCTACTCTCCCTCCTCCTCTTACTACACCTCTCAGCACCAGCCCTACTCTCTCTCCCTCCTCTTACTACGCCTCTCACAGCACCCAGCCCGCCTCTCTTCTCTCCTCCTCTTACTACGCCTCTCCCACAGCACCCAGCCTGCCTCTGCCTCTCCTCCTCCTCTTACTACGCCTCTCCCACCAGCCTGCCTCTGCTACTCCCTCCTCCTCTTACTACACCCTCACCAACCTGCCTCTGCTACTCTCCCTCCTCTTACTACGCCTCCACAGCACCCAGCCACCTCTGCTACTCTCCTCCTCTTCTACGCCTCTCCCCAGCCTGCCTCTACTCTCCCTCCTCCTCTTACTGCCTCTCACAGCACCCAACCTGCCTCTGCTACTCTCCCTCCTCTTACTACGCCTCTCCCACAGCACCCAGCCAGCCTCTGCTACTCTCCCTCCTCCTCTTACTACGCCCTCTCACAGCACCCAGCCAGCCTCTGCTACTCCCTCCTCTTACTACGCCTCTCACAGCACCCAGCCAGCCTCTGCTACTCTCCTCCTCCTCTTACTACCCCACCAGCCCCCTCCTCCTCCCTTACGCCTCTCCACAGCACCAGCCTGCCTCTGCTACTCTCCCTCCTCTTACCCTCCAACCGCCTCCCCTCCCCCCCTCCCACACCACCCCTCCCCCCCTCCTCTTACGCCTCTCACAGCACCCAGCCTGCCTCTGCCCTCTCCCTCCTCCTCTTACTACGCCTCCCCCAGCCCCGCCTCTGCTACTCTCCCTCTCTTACTACGCCTCTCACAGCACCAGCAGCCTCTCTCCCTCCTCCTCTTACTACGCCTCTCACAGCATCCAGCCAGCCTCTGCTACTCGCCCTCCTCTTACTACGCCTCTCACAGCACCCAGCCAGCCTCTGCTACTCTCCCCTCTTACTACGCCTCCTGCACCCAGCCAGCCTCTGCCTCTCCCTCCTCCTCTTACTACGCCTCTCACAGCACCCAGCCAGCCTCTGCTACTCTCCCTCCTCCTCTTACTACGCCTCTCCCAGCACCCAACCTGCCTCTGCTACTCTCCCTCTTCCTCCTCCTCCGCCTCTCACAGCACCCCAGACCGCCCCCCCCTACTCTTCCTCCTCCTCCCCCTCTCCACAGCACCCAGGCCCCCCCCCTTCTCTCTCCTCTCCTTCGACTCCTCCTCGCCTTGGTAAGTACAACACCCTGTACTTTTTCTTCTACCACCACCACCACCACCGGGAACTCAGTTATATGACAGTATATCACACACACACACACACACACACACACACACACACACACACACACACACACACACACACACACACACACACACACACACACACACACACACACACACACACACACACACACACACACACACACACACACACACACACACACCATCCGAATCAAATAATACAGTAACATTTTTTTAGTCCTCTCATTTTAATCTCCTTAAGACAGCTTTACCAACTATAATGTTCCTCGAAATGATTCTTGTACAGTAAGAATATTTTGTGTGGGTTTACTGATCAAAGCATTGGTCATGGGTGCTGAGTTGATGGACAAAGAGGAATATAGACAACTAGATATGGGTAGAATAATGGGAAGAGAAAGTAGATATGGGTAGAATAACAGGAAGAAAGTAGATATGGGTAGAAAAGCTGAAATAGGAAATAGATAAAAAGAGCAAGAATAGAGAAGACAAGGGGGGAAAAAAGGAGGAAAGAAAGTGGACATGAGTAAGAGAGTTGAAAGCTGAAATAGACAGACAAGAAGAAAGTAGAAATGAGTAGAAAAGGAAAGTGACAGTGAAGACCCCCTCTCCTCCCAGACCCCTTACCTTTCCTTAGACCCTTCCTCCTTCTCCTCTTAGACCCCCTTCCTCCCCCCTCCTCTTAGACCCCCTTCCTCTTCCCTTACTGTAGACTCCCTGACGACGGCCACATCATCCCCTCTCTCTCCTGGACACTCAGTAGCGACCCACAAATCCCCATCACACACACAGGAAGATTCACTCAGGCACTGGATAAACGAGAGAGCCGCCTTGACTCCTCCTGCCCTGACCACCCTGGCCACGTCTGAGTCATGTTAGGTTACCGGACGTCTTCAAACTGTGATCTGGTTTAGGTTAGGTTAGGTTCGATCAGATAGCTTTGGATAATTTAGGTCAAGGTGGATAAGGTTACGTCAGCTTGGGTTAGGTTTGGTTAAGACTAGATTAGGTTTGGTTAGGTTAAGTTAGGTCAGTCCCCCTTAATACTCAGCCTCTCAGAAGTCCGAGGAGGAGACCACAGGGACGAGTGCCAAGATGTACCCAGGATTCACTCATGAAAAATAACACTGACGTCAAAATCTAATCTAATCGCTTAAGGACGCCGGCCACGAGTCTTGGGCGAGGTGAGTAGAGGAGGCGTCAACACTACACCTCTCTTCAAATGTGGACTTCACTCGAGCAGGGAACACAACGTCGGAGTTATATTTGTTTTGTTTTTTTCAGTCGTGACCTTAAACTGTTGACCTCTTGACCTCTATAACCTGTAGAAGTTCAGGGTAAACGTTGACCCATCCACACACACACAAACACACACACGTAGGCGACCCTATCTGTGCGCTGCATGAGTAATGAAAGCAAACGAACGCTCTTAAAATAAATGTAGTTAAATCCACTGGAAATAAACTTGATGGCCAGGGTTCGACTCCCGGCAATGGCACGATGTTATTCCACCTCACGAAGCACTATTGGCACATACACTCATGACCAGTAGCGCCTGAGAATTCATTAAAACATATGAACTGTACAATATATTCAAATTGCCTATAAGGATCATATATATCGAGTATTTCCATAACTTCTCTTACTGTTATTATTTATTATTACGATTTTTGTTTTCTTTTTTACAACTATTTACGTGGAACTGTTTTATGACCTTTTAAGGGCGAGTGTCCAAAAGTATAACATCCCATCTGTTTTTACGAATACTGTAGTTGTGATTAATCCCTTGTGTACACGAGGTGGGAAGGGTGGAGAAAGAGGTCTCTGTGCTGAATAAAATCATCTGGCTTTAACCCCCCAAAAAAAGACCAAGACATCCAGTAGTAAAGGTTTAAACACAACTTTTTTATAATTATCCTCAAAATAAACTTTATTTTTACAAACTTTTTCAAAACTAACTGTACTCAAAATAGAACCTTACTTTTTATACAGTTAAAATACTTACAAGAATATTTCGCTTTTTATATCACAATCTACTGTGCTTAATATCAAAATAAACTATTTAAACCCTACAACAAACTCCTATTTAAACCCTACAACAAGCTCCTATTTAAACCCCCAAAACTCCTATTTAAACCCACAAAACTCCTATTTAAACCCTACAGCAAACTCCTATTTAAACCCTACAACAAGCTCCTATTTTTGTCCGTATATAAATCGTTCATCTCAGTAAAACACTAAATACATATAAAATAAGATTCACGATAAACAGAAGATAACTTTGGAAATAAAACAGAAACAATAAAACAAACTCAGACATTACAACAATAACATTCCGAGGCCCAGTGACATCATCTTACTGTGAGTATAAGAATGAGGTCAAACTCTTTTCAAATTTAACATACACTAAAAATATCTAACATAATCTAAGATGCAAGTCCCACCCCACCCACCCACACCCACACCCACACCCACACACACCCACACACAGACACTTGAAAATCAAACCTCCTACAAGCTCTTGGTGACCTGACTGTAGCAGGTAAGAACAAGCAGGTCGTCACTAAGGTGTACTGCGAACATTTCTTCCTCGGCCCAACACACAGAAGTCACCAACATACCTGTGAAGAAGAGGAACACCATCAATATATAATAATAATAATAATAATAATAATAATAATAATAATAATAATAATAATAATAATAATAATAATAATAATAATAATAATAATAAAACTAAAATACATAAATACAAATTAATACAAAAATAGAGTTAAATACAAGAGCAAATGACATACACCAAACAACACATAAATTCATATATATTATTAATACAGACAGACAGACGGGCAGACAGACGGGCAGACAGACAGACACAACCATAATTATCACTTGCCAAATCTTTACCGTCGAGGGGTAATTAACGGCTGTCAGATGGCTTACTAATTAACGTTAATTACTAGAAAATCCCCCCTCCTGTGAGCAATAATCACCCACCATAACTCACACTCAGGTCTTGTATGTGTATCTGATGGCCAGGTAACCCAATATGAAAGTTTAAACACAAGAGCCACAGAGAGTCAATTGAGTAACCTCTGACCTTTCAAACTTGACCTACGGGACAGACAACTGGAACACAAGAACTAAATATATCTTCTGGAGAGAGAGAGAGAGAGAGAGAGCCCTGCAGTGAAGAGTAAAGACAATAGGTTAAGTTATGCACATGGAGTTACCAGGATAGAGAAGAATTTATCACGATATCTAACAAGTGATTTTCTACCGTCTTAAAAATTAATGGAGTCTCTGATCCAAGTATAATCCTCTTACTATATTGACGTCGTTAATTAACCCCTTTGTTCCTTCTCTCCTCCTTCACCCCCCCACCCCATCTCCTATCTTTCCTACCATCTTTCCCCATCCGCCCCTTACTTTCAACTCTTTTGTCCCTATTTCCATTATTCTTCTTCACCACCACACTCCTGTTCCCTTCCTTTCTTTTACCCTTTCAGTTCACATCACCCCTTCCATCACCCCTTCCATGTCACCCTTATCCTCCCCTTTTCCACCGCATTTGTTTATTTACTTTTCGCTTTTCAATTGTTTTTCGCTATTCCCCATCTACATAGTAACACTCTTCTCATAACCTAACCTAACCTTTCTAACCTAACCTAACCTAACCTAACCTAACCATTCTCTCATTCCTAATACATTCATAAAAACCAAAGCTACTTTAATCTATCCACACACACACACACACACACACACACACACACACACACACACACACACACACACACACACACACACACACACACACACACACACACACATTACCCTAGCCCACCTGTTGTGCCTCAGTGGTCAATGGTATCAGGTGTTAACTACAGGTAAACACTAATTACTCCCAAAACAGAGCTACCGACACGCGACCACCACCACCACGTGTTACAGGGTACAACACAACACAGGACAGACAAACAGACAGAGAGAGAGACAGACAGACGGACATAATAACGACACATCTGTTGGTTACGGCTGGGAATTTAAGACAGTGAGAAAAAAAAATAAAATAAAACTCCATTATTCTCAAATCTCTTATGAAAGTTATCCTGATTTAATATTTTTACGCCTAAGTCCAGATTTTTTTTTTTATTTTAGTTTTAGTTAATATTTAAACACATTATAGAGTCGTTGTAGTGTTTACTGATTTTTTAATGGATAGGTTAAGTTACGTGATGGTCTGATTGGCGGAGTGTGTTGATCAAGTGATGGTCTGATTGGCGGAGTGTGTTGATCAAGTGATGCTCTGATTGGCGGAGTGTGTTGATCAAGTGATGCTCTGATTGGTGGAGTGTGTTGATCAAGTGATGCTGTGATTGGCGGAGTGTGTTGATCAAGTGATGCTGTGATTGGCGGAGTGTGTTGATCAAGTGATGCTGTGATTGGCGGAGTGTGTTGATCAAGTGATGCTGTGATTGGTGGTGGAGTGTGTTGATCAAGTGATGCTGTGATTGGCGGAGTGTGTTGATCAAGTGATGCTGTGATTGGCGGAGTGTGTTGATCAAGTGATGCTGTGATTGGCGGAGTGTGTTGATCAAGTGATGCTGTGATTAGTGGTGTGTGTTGATCAAGTGATGCTGTGATTGGCGGAGTGTGTTGATCAAGTGATGCTCTGATTGGTGGAGTGTGTTGATCAAGTGATGCTGTGATTGGTGGAGTGTGTTAGTCAGAAGTGATGCTATGTGATTGGTGGTGTGTGTGTTGATCAAGTGATGCTGTGATTGGTGGGTTGTATTGATCAGAGTGATGCGCACAGGGGAGAAATGGGGAGGAGGGAGGAAATGGGGAGGGGGGAGGAAATGGGGGGTAAGGGAGAGAAGGGGGACAGGGAGGAAAGGGGGTTGAGTGAACAATGATGAGGGTTGGAGATATTGATCGTAGGGCAGTTGGGGTGAGGGGTGGGGGAGGGGGAGAAAGGGTAGGGAGGGTAGGGAGGAGGGAGGGAGGGGGGCAGATGTATTCTCAATAGGTTCATTCAGGTCACCAGTTGTATGGGGCGGGCGGGGCGGGGCTGTGCGGGGCGGGGCGGGGCTAATCTACTAAGCATCACCACCATCAACCAACATTACCATCATCGTCACCCTACTACTACTACTACTACTACTACTACTACTGCTACTACTACTACTACTACTACCACCATAAACAACAACAGTCAGCCTCACCATCACCACTAACAACCACCATCACAACTACCAACAACAACCACAATCACAACCATCAATTAACACCACAATCCATCACCGCCAACAATCACAATCCACCAACAATAACAATCAACTACCACCACCAAACAACCACAATTACAAACATCAACTACCACCACAAACAATCACAGCAATCAACTACCACCACAATCCACTACCAACAATCACAGCAATCAACTACCACCAAACAACCACGATCACAGCAATCAACTACCACCACCACCACCACCACACAAGCCAACGCTAATGGTGACAAAGTTAGTGGCCCGATATATGTGTCTCTGTGATTCTGATGAACTGTCTGTCTGTCTGTCTGTCTGTGTTTGTCTGCACCTTCTGTGTGTGTGTGTGTGTTGCTTCTGATCCACACACCTGCATGACGATCCACACACCTGCATGTTGATCCACACACCTGCATGACGACCGACACACCTGCATGTTGATCCACACACCTGCATGACGACCGACACACCTGCATGTTGATCCACACACCTGCATGACGACCTACACACCTGCATGTTGATCCACACACCTGCATGTTGATCCAAACACCTGCATGTTGATCCCACACACCTGCATGTTGATCCACACACCTGCATGACGACCGACACACCCTGCATGTTGATCCCACACACCTGCATGACGAGACCGACACACCTGCATGTTGATCCACACACCTGCATGACGACCGACACCCCATGTTGATCCACACACCTGCATGACGACCTACACACCTGCATGTGATCCACACACCACACGACCGACACACCTGCATGTTGATCCACACACCTGCATGACGACCCACACACCTGCATGTTGATCCACACCCTGCATGACGACCGACACACCTGCATGTTGATCCACACACCTGCATGACGACCTACACACCTGCATGTTGATCCCACACACCTGCATGTTGATCCACACACCTGCATGACGACCGACACACCTGCACGTTAGACTGTGGCTCCCAGGCAACACAAGTCCTCGGATCAATACTACACCGCCGTCACCACTACTACTACTACTACTACTACGCACACACACGCACACACACACTGTAGGCGCGCGCACACACACGCACACACGCGCACACACACGCACACACACGCACACACGCACACACTGTAGGCGCGCGCGCGCACACACACACAGAGGGGAGGCAACAGTACCTAGTGATAGTACAACTTTAAGGCAACACGTAAATCACCAACGATATAATACTACCACCACCTAACTCCCCTCTCTCCCCTACCACACACACACACACACACACACACACACACACACCATCACCTTCACCTGCCAGGCCTATATATGTATTACCAATGAATAATGTCAACAAAACAACACAGAAAGTCTTAATAGACCTACAGTAGTCAATCTCTATGACCAGTCCTTAACACTGCCTGACACCCAGTAGTCAAGATAATACAGTCACATAGACATTACCGTCCAAAAGAACTATTTCCCAAACTCAATGACGAGACACACACTCCTACTGACGCACCTTTCTATGGACGCACCCTTCTACGAACTCACCATCGCGTGAAAGCATCCACCCACCGACGCTCCTCTCCTACGAACGCACCACCGACAAACTCCTCATTCTTCTCCTATGAACGCACCCTCCTCCCCTCCCACTCCCACTCTTCCATGACCACTCGGCCGGAACTTATGCCCCCGCCTCCCCACTCCCCCAACCACTCACCCATCCTCCCAAGACTCGAAGCGACACGACATATGCAAATGAGACAACAGATGTGCATGCCGATGTCCCCGAGTTACGTGGACAGATTGGCAAGTCGCTGGAGAAGGTGGCAAGAGACAATAACAACCTACTGAGTGTTGCCAGGGAGACGTTACACTCTACCAACATACGGCTGAATGTTGCCTTGGTACCGTACCCTACGACCGTCACAACCCACTGAAGATCTGTCAACATGTGGTCTAATGTTGCCGGTAACACTACGCACTTGTCTAATGTTGCCCGTGACACTGCGTACTTGTCTAATGTTGCCGGTGACACTACGCACTTGTCTAATGTTGCCCGTGACACTACGCACTTGTCTAATGTTGCCGGTAACACTACGCACTTGTCTAATGTTGCCCGTGACACTACGCACTTGTCTAATGTTGCCCGTGAAGCTGTACAGTTGTCAACATACAGTCAAATACTGCCAACATCATTACACATACAAATGTCGCAGGTAGTTTTTGATTACCTCAGGGAGTTACGAATCCGCCTTGCCAGCTGTTCCCGCCGTGTATGTTGGCGGGAGAACGGGCATCCAGCCATAAAACTCTGAACCAACATGACTGATGGTTATCGCAGAGCTGCCACCAGGTAACCACGGCTAACCCACCACGCAAGTACAGAAAATGGCCGTAAAACCTTGATAAGGATGCGACTATACTTATCCAGTGTTGTCTGAGACAGTGTATATCTATCATCGGTATAAGACTACCCAGATGGCCCCTCGTCCTAATAGACTTGACCTGACCTGACCTGACCATTAAGACTGGAACCTAATCCTAAGAGAACCCCAATCTTAAAGTGAACCAATCCCACTGACTACCCATCTCAAAGGGCCCCAGTTCTAATTTTGCACGGACGGATGAACGGACGGACGGACGGACAGAAACGGGGCGAACTTATGATTATCCTGTAGTCTTCGGCGGGAACGTAAATTAAAAAACGCCTCAACTCAGGAAGAAGAAGAATCGTCAAGTGACAACAACAAACTTCGATCACGTCAGAAATTAGGTGGAGGAAGCTGGCAGAAGGGAGAGGCATAATGAGGAAATAATTAAGCAACTTTCGTGTGTGTGTGTGAGAGAGAGGCAGCGGCCACGTGAGGGGAGGGATGGTGAGGGGAGGGGAGAGGAAGGCAGAGGAGAGAAACTTCAGGAGGTCTAAAAACTTTGGGTGGCACTCAATTTTTAACACCAGGAGCAGGAGCAGGGGGGGGGTGGAGGAAGAGGAGAAGGGGGAGAAAGGAGGAATTAATGGAGGAAGAGGGAGGCAAGGAGGAGTTAATAGAAGAAGGGAGAGGCAAGAAGGAATTGATAAAAGAGGAGGAGGGGGAAGAGGAACGGGAGGACAAAATATATTGATGAAGGCGGAGAAGGAAGAGGATGGGTAGTGAATGAGGAATTAATGGAAGAGGAGGTAGTGATGGGAGGGGAGGATGAGGGAGGGAAATGGGATGTATGTAGGAGTTGGCGGGGTGAGAAGGGAAGATGGATGAGAGGGGAGAGAACAAGAGTAAATAAAGACGAGACTGAGATGGAGGACTTCCAGAAAGGGGAAGAACTGAGAGAAAGAGAGAGAGAGAGAGAGAGGTTGAAGTGGAAGGAGGAGGGGAAGAGGAGGAAGAAGAGGAGGAAGAGGAGGAAGAAGAGGAGGAAGAGGAGGGGTAAGAGAAGGAGGAAGGCAGCATTCTTCACACCTTCTTACTGAACCAGTGCATGAAGTTTTTCCATCTTCCCTCCATTTGCGGATACTTCCCTCCTTCTAGGCGGATACTTACCTCATGTGGATACTTCCCTCCTCCTATGCGGATACTTACCTCATGCGGATACTTCCCTCCTTATATGCAGATACATCTTTCTATATGTGGATACTTACCTACCTCATGTGGACATTTCCCTCCTTATACATGGATACTTCCCTCCTTATATGCGTATACTTCCCTCCTTTTCTGCGGACACGACCCTCCTTTAGCGGTCTGCGTTATCCCCAATCTCTGAGGAGTGGATCACTTTTACGCACTCACAGACTCTCAAACGGAAAGCCATCCTCAAAAGCCACGCACCTGGAGACTTTCTTATGCAATGGGGCCCTCAAGTTATACGCTTTTAAGTCACTTTTACGCACTATTGACCCCCACCTTGTGCGGCCTGTCTCTACGCCCTCTCCTCCTCCTACGTGGCCATCACAAGAGGCAGCCTCACCGCCCCTCGTCACTCGTCGTGTCATGGCCGCAGGTTAGCTCAGGGACTCATCTAAGTTCTGCAAATAGCTGGTCTTTGACACCTGATCCAGGGGAGGTGTGGCGCGACGTGGAGGAGGAGGGGAGAAACAGGAAGAGGAGAAAGTGGAGGGAAGGGAAAGAGGTGGGTTAGGTGAGGATGGGAAAGGGAGAGTATAGGAGAAGGGAGGGAACGGAACTAAAAGGAAGGGGATGGAGAAGGGTAGGGATGAAGGTGGGAAGAGGAAGGGTATAGGGTGAGGGGAGAGAGGAAGAGGAGTGGGGAGAGTAGAGGAAGGGAGGAGAGGGGAAAGAAAGTGAAGGGGAGAGGGACAGTGGAAGATAAGAAGGGAAAGTGGAGGAAAAAGAGAGAGAGGAGACGGAAGAAACGGGAAAGAGGGGGGAGGTGGAAGAGAGTGAAGAGAAATGGGAACGTGAGGTGAAAATAAGGAATAGTAATAAGGGGACGAAAGAGAAAAGAGATAGGAGGAGGAGTAAGAGAGAGAGAGATAAGAAGAAGAAGAAGAAGAGGAAGAAGAAGAGGGGGAGGAGGAGGAAGAAGAGGAAGGAGGAAAAAGAGGAGGAGGAAGAGGAAGAAAGTCCTACCTTACACTGCTCGCTCCTATACCCACACACACACCGACGCGGCGTTAAGGGTGTGAGAAGGGGGATGGGGCCGGGCGGGTGAGGGGAGGCCGGGCGGGTGAGGGGAGGGGGTGAGGGGAAGGGTGAGGGAGGGGTGGAATCTCTCGCTCTCACCAATCATTCTTTTCATTCCTTCTCTCAAATTTTCATTTTATCGGTTCTACTAATACCCTCTCTATATTATTTATTTCTTATTCACAGACACAGAGAGAGAGAGAGAGAGAGCGAGAGAGAGAGAGAGAGAGAGAGAGAGAGAGAGAGAGAGAGAGAGAGAGAGACCTGGTTATGCAAGGATGTGGGAGGAGCAGGGGGAGGGAGGGAGGGAGGTGGGGGGGGAGGGAGGTGGGGGGGGGGGGGGGGGGGGGGAGGGGAGGGGAGGGGGTGGAGGGAGGGAGGGGGGGGAGGATTGGGGGGGGAGGGGGAGGAGGGGGGGGGGAGGAGGGGGAGGTTGGGGAGGGGAGGAGGTGGAGGGAGGAGGGGGAGGAGGGGAGGGGGGAGGAGGGGGGGAGGGGGGGAGGTGGAGGGAGGGGAGGGAGGGAGGGGAGGGAGGGAGTGGGGGGGGAGGGAGGTGGAGGGAGGGGGGAGGGGAGGGAGGTGGGGAGGAGGGGAGGGGAGGGGGGGGAGGAGGGAGGAGGTGGGGGGAGGGAGGGAGGTGAGGGAGGGGGAGGAGGTGGGGGGAGGAGGGGTGAGGGGAAGTGAGTGGAGGAGGGGGGAGGAGTGGGGTGGGGGAGGGAGGAGGTGGGGAGGAGGGAGGAGGTGGGGAGGGAGGGAGGTGTGGTGGAGGTGGGGAGGGAGTGGTGGTGTTGGCGGTGGGGGGGGGGAGGGGAGGGGAGGGGGAGGGAGGAGGAGGTGGGGGAGGGGAGTGGAGGTGGGGGGGGAGGGAGGAGGTGGGGGTAGAGAGGGAAGTGGGGAGAGAGTGAAGAGAGATGATGGAATGAGAAGAATGGAGAAGGAGAGAAAGGATGGGGAGAGGAGGACAAACACATTGCATTACTAATGATAAGAGGAGGAACCAGGCCATATAATCCCCCCCCTCCCCACCTCTCAGAGGATTCACGCGTCACACACCGACTTACTTACCTGCCAAAGTGTGCTAACAACTCACCTGTCCCCACTGCTGCCGTGCCAATATCACACACACACACACACACACACACACACACACACACCATCGACCCTGTGTAAAAGTAATAGTGCAAGTATATGTATGCAGGGGCGGATTCAGGAGTCAGGACCCCTCCCCTTTTTATCAGAAAATTCCAATACTTTTTCCTTAATGCAGTATTGTACTCAGGCTTTTTGCATTGTAAAAAGTTCCCCCCACCCACAATTTCTCGGACCCCCTTTGATATTCCTGGATCCGCCTTTGGTATGTATGTATGTATGTATGTATGTATGTATGTATGTATGTATGTATGTATGTATGTATGTATGTATGTGGTGGTGGTGACAGATGCAACACACGACCTTATACTGTTGTCTCATGATACCCCGGAGCTCTCTCTCTCTCTCTCTCTCTCGGTGGTGGGTGAGGTCAGGTAAACACAGGCTGGGACAAAGGTGTGGGGCTGCTGCTGATGAACGTCAAGTAGTCGAAGCAGAGGTGGCTCACTGACTCCAACCTTGTTTACACTTTATCTCAGCTGATAATGGAGTTCTCTACCTTGGGCTCTCTCATCCTCCCACCCACCCCATCCCATACTAAGCCTTGCGGTGGGTGTATAAAAATATCAGGTATTTACATTTTACGAATAAATATGCAGGATTATAAATGAAAAATCCGTCAAAATATATATGTACAGACTGTGTGTGTGTGTGTGTGTGTGTGTGTGTGTAATAATAATAATAAATAATAATTAACGGTTTATTGAAAGAGCTTGGCAGCCAGAAGGCTGAAAATATACAGTTACATATTTGGGGAATGGGTTACGAATTACAAATAATATACAAGTAACATGAGTGACACAAATAAGACATATAATAAGTAGATGGGGAAAAGCTCAAACTACAGTTCATTTCAACATAGTGACAGTGCAAGGAGTAGTGTTTACTGGGAGTGAATACACTGATTTATTACAAGTTATTGATAATTTTACAATGGTTGGGACTGGGCTGTTCTTATAGCGATCAGTTCGTGCACGTATGGGCTGGATGCGGTTGTGGTGTCGAACAGCAATTCTCGGACTAGGGATCTCAGGTGGTAGTAGGGAGCCGGTGTCGGGGATGGTGGAAGCTTACCAAATTTGCAGATGAGGTCGTGGTGATGGTCAGTGAGAGCCGAAAGGGTCAGTGTGTTGAGCGCTTCTTGATATGTGGAGTAGGAAGGGGAGAGAATAATCTTGCATGCCCTCTTTTGCACTTTTTCTAGGTGTTTACGTTGTGTGGCATTTAGGGAGGAAGACCAGGTGGGGGAGGCATAGGTGAGCTTGGGAAGTATGAATGTTGTGTAAACACTGAGGAGCTCGTGTGCAGGAACTCCGAGGGACTTGAGTCGGCGTAGGAGGTGGAGACGGAAACTGGAGGATTTGATAACTTCACTGACGTGTGGTTTCCAATTTAGTTTGTTGTCTATGGTGACGCCGAGGAGCTTCGTGGAATCTACAACCTGGAGTGTGTTCGGACCTAGAGTAATGGAAGGAGGTGGGACAATGTCGGAGGAGAGGTTGATGTGCATAACCATGGTCTTGGTATGGTTGATGGTGACATGGTTGTTGGTGGCCCAGTTTTGGAGACTGTTCAATAAATCCTGAAGGGCGGTATAGTTGGGAGCAGAATTGTTGACGCTGATCCCAATGGTGGAGTCGTCGACATATTTCCAGCGAGCAGGGGTTTCTCTTAGGGCATCATTGATGAGCATAAGGAAGCAGAGTGGTCCCATCTTGGTGCCTTGGGGACGCCACAGGTGAGTGACTGAAAGGTGGAGACAGCCCCTCGGAAGCGTACAGCTTGGCGTCGGTCACTGAGGAAGTCTGTAAGCCATGGTATAAGACTTCCGAAGCCGAGGTCAATAGCTTTGTTGATGATTATATTGTGGTCGACTAGGTCGAACGCTTTAGTGAAATCAATGAAGGCGACAGCTACAGACGTTTTTCGTTTCTCGAGATGGCGGTATATGTAATCGAGAAAGCTGACAAGACAGTGAGTGGTGGAGGAAGTTTTCATGTTGCCAAATTGCTGAGACAGTGAGTGGTGGAGGAAGTTTTCATGTTGCCAAATTGCTGAGGGTCTACGACACCTGCAATATCAGCATAAGCCCAGTCGAACACAAAACTTTCACAGATTAGGCTGGGTATTGGGGTGATTGCAATAGGTCGTAGCTGATTTAAGGATTGTGGGCTGGTTGACTTGGGCACTGGTGATACATAAGAGGTGTGTGTGTGTGTTAAACTGCACTGAAGAAATTTCCTTTGTGATTTTCTTCCATTCTGCCTTATTGAAACTAGTAACACACACACGGTAACGGCCAGTACACACGGCAGTGCCTATTAATGCACATAATACATACGACAGTACCCAGCAGCACGCACAACAGTACATACACCAACAAAACACGATAGTACCTATTAGCACCAATAATATTTCAAACGACAGTACACACGACATGACAGTACACACAACACGACAGTACACACGACACGACAGTACACGAGCGACAGTACATCGACGGGAAGCCGACCGTCAAGTGTAAATCAACACTCGGATTCCTTACCACAACAAGACCTGACTCATCAGAGTCATCACCAACCACTCACTCATACTCATCACCACTTACCACTCACTCATCACTACTGTCCACACTCATCTGACCCTAACTCCACTCACTCACCACATTCATCACTCATACACCTATTCCTTCTCACAAACTCAAATACTCACAACACCAACCATTCGTCTCATTCAATCCTCATCGCCTCATAGGGCTCTACTCATAACTCACTCATACAGCCTCATACTCATAACTCACTGATACAGCCTCATACTCATAACTCACTCATACAGCCTCATACTCATAACTCACTCATACAGCCTCATACTCATAACTCACTCATACAGCCTCATACTCAAAACTCACTCATACAGCCTCATACTCATAACTCACTCATACAGCCTCATACTCATCACTCTCATACAGCCTCATACTCATCACTCACTCATACTTGGTCCTTTCTATCGAGGTTATCACTTCATCCTTAACCCCTTGAGTACGATGACCGCCTTGAGTACGATGACTGAGTATGATGACAACTTCTCGAATATGATAATTTAACCCCTTGAGTATGATGAGTTAACCCCTTGAGTATGATGAGTTAACCCCTTGAGTATGATGAGTTAACCCCTTGAGTATGATGACTTAACCCCTTGAGTATGATGAGTTAACCCCTTGAGTATGATGACTTTATCCATTGAGTACGATGAGTTAACCCCTTGAGTACGATAACTTTATCCTTTGAGTACGATGACTTAACCCCTTGAATATAATAAGTCAATCCCTTGAGTACTTTGACTCATTACACCTCTTGAGTACAATATCACTGTACTAAAGGAATAGGGGTTAAGACAACGTACTCAATCGCCTTCACTTCCTCAACTGTTAAGCCTTCCTAACTGCCTGGAGAAGGAGGAAAGGGAGGAGGAAGAGACGGTGAAGGAGGAAAAGGGAAAAGAGGAGGAATAGGTGGAGGAGGAAAAGGGAAAAGAGGAGGAAAAGGGAAAAGATGAGGAAAAGGGAAATGAGGAGGAAAAGGGAAAAGAGGAGGAAAAGGGAAAAGATGAGGAAAAGGGAAATGAGGAGGAAAAGTGAAAAGAGGAGGAAGATAAGGAGGAGTTTCTGGAGGAGGAGGAGGAGGAGGAGGAGGAGGAGGAAAGAGAGTTCGAGGTCATGACGTAATCAACCATGAGATGAAAGGTGATAACTCTGGGCAGGTGTGCGTCCCCTCCCCCACCTCCCCCTCCCTACACCCCGCCTCCCCTCCCCCGCCTCCCCTCCCCTCCCACCCTCACGCCTCTCACCTGGTGGATGGAGGAAGAGGAGGGGGGGGAGGTGTTTCCTGCCTCGTGCCACCCACGCCCACTCCACCCACCCTCACCTTACACTGTCTCAAGGGCACAGCTCCCACCTATCGTCTCCTAGGTACACCCACACACCACCTCTCAGGTACACCCAACCACCACCTCCCAGGTACACCCACACACCACCCCCCAGGTACACCCACACACCACCTCTCAGGTACACCCCACACCACCAGGTGCACACCCACACACCACCTCCTCAGGTACACCCAACCACCACCTCCCAGGTACACCCACACACCACCTCCCAGGTACACCCCCACCACCCCAGGTGCACCCCACACACCACAGGTACACCCACACCACCCCCAGGTACACCCACCACCACCTCCAGGTACACCCACACACCACCCCCAGGTACCCACACACACCTCAGGCACACCCACACACCACCCCCAAGGTACACCCACACACCACCCCAGGTACACCCACACACCACCAGGTACACCCACACCACCCCAGGTGGTACACCCACACACCACCCCCAGGCACACCCACACCCACCCCCAGGCACCCACCCCAGGTACACCCACCACCCCCAGGTACCACCACCTCCCAGGTACACCCACACACCACCCCCCAGGTACACCCATCACATCAATTCCCGCTTTCATCAACACCTCAAACCCGCTCCTGCAGGTCTGCTGGGGGGGCGGGGGCGGGGGGCGGGGGGTCTGACGTCATCACAACGCCCCGTGTCTGGTTATTGACGTCAGGACAAGTCAACAGTTACGTCCAGTATGTGGGCGTGACGTCACCAGCTTCTCAAATTGAAGCGGGTGAATTTGGCCAACTCGACACTTCACGTCCGAGTTATTTAAAACGAGAAGCACTTATGAAAATAGCTCCTAGGCTCCACCTCACCTGTACCCCCAGCGTGATAAAGTCAATAAAAATAAAGACAATAAAAAATAAATAAATAAGGTGTATTATTAAACCATGTATTATATAAGAGAGCATCAAACCACGTATTATATTAGAGTATTATTAAACCAGGTAATATATGAGTATTATTAAACCAGGTAATATATGAGTATTATTAAACCAGGTATTATATGAGTATTATTAAACCAGGTAATATAAAAAAGTATCATTAAACCAGGTATTATATAAGAGTATTATTAAACCAGGTATTATATGAGTATTATTAAACCGGGTAATATAAAAAAGTATTATTAAACCAGGTAATATATGAGTATTATTAAACCAAGTAATATAAAAAAGTATCATTAAACCAGGTATTATAAAAAAGTATCATTAAACCAGGTATTATACGAGTATTATTAAACCGGGTAATATAAAAAAGTATTATTAAACCAGGTATTATATGTGTATTATTAAACCAGGTATTATCATATAAGAATATTATTGAACCAGATAATATAAAAAAGTATTATTAAACCAGGTATTATATAGGAGTATTCTTTCATCACGTATTATATAAGAGTATCATTAAACCAGATAACATATATAAGGTGTAATATTAAACCAGGCATTATATATAAATGTGTATTATTAAACCAGGTACTATATAAGAGGTCATTAAACCACTTATTTTATATGAGTATTATTAAACCAGGTATTATATATGAGTATTATTAAACCAGGTACTATATAAGAGATCATTAAACCACTTATTTTATATGAGTATTATTAAACCAGGCATTATATATGAGTATTATTAAACCAGGTATTATATATAAGACCCGTGTCACCGTCAGCTACACGAGAGAGAGAGAGAGAGAGAGAGAGCTGGTCTATTCCCTTCATTGTTACTACAACCTATATTCTCTCCTTCCCTTCCTTCCTCCCTCTTTCCCTCTCCGTCCCTACCTCCTCTAGCTTCATTCCTTCTACCTCCCTTTCCTCCCTCCCAATTCTGAGTCACTCCTTCCTTCCCTCCCTCTCTCCCTCCCTCCCCTTCCTTCCTTCCTTCTTCCCTCCAGCCTTGCTTCCCTGACACACACACACACACACACACACACACACACACTCCTCCTTCCGTCTAACCACCACCACCACCAATCAAAACGTACTGTATGCAACGTAATGGACCCCCCCCCCCACCAAATGGGTTCCAATTCCAGATTATTATTACACCGTGGACGCTGCTACACTTAATTACAGCCAATACAAACCTCTGCATTACAAAATATTACAGCCAGTAACTTCAATAACAGTACAGTATTATACCAATGCGTTATAACACCAGACCAGCTCAAAGGTTGTACAGTATGATATTTTAGGTTCATATGTATACAAAGTGCCTTATTTACATACATACATACACACATACATACATACATACATACATATATACTCACATACATACTTTACACACACAAATACATACAAACATACATACAATAAAATCATCATGGTGCCAATTGTAAACTCCTGTCATGATGTCCTAACTAACTGACTGACTGACTAACTAACTAACTAACTAGCTGACTGACTGACTGACTGACTAACTGACTAACTAACTAACTAACTAGCTGACTGACTGACTGACTGACTAACTGACTAACTAACTAACTAACTAACTAGCTGACTGACTGACTAACAACCTCCATCTAGGTCAGTGGTTCTTAACCTTTTCGAGTCACGGACCCCTTTGAGACTCTGGTGAAAGCTATGGACCCCCTCCCTAGAAAAATGCACATAAGCACATAAACACAACTTTGCATGTGATGAATATACTTTATTTTATTGAAAATTCATTGCCTCATACAGTGTATGACATACACAAAGTCTGAATAAAGTAAACACTCTGACGACGATGACGACTGTATGTTACCTGACCGTGTACAGTAGCGTCCCACGCCACCCTACAGATTTACTGGTTTTCTTCAGTAACCAAAAATACATACATAACATCTGGTATATATTGACAAAAATTGAACAACTTAACATAAAAATATAGTGAATATAAATGTTAAATTTTTATCTGACCTTCATGGACCCCCTGAAGCCCATCCATGGACCCCAGGTTAAGAACCCCTGATCTAGTGAAATATCCATCTAAAAGCTCTCGTTTTGAAGTATATTAAAGGTAGTCCTTTATATGGAGGTTTCACATCTAACGGACCCTCGATATAACGGACTCTCCTCTCCATAGACCGTTAAATGGAGGTATAATATTTAACGGACCCTCGATATAACGGACTACCTTCTGCATAATGGTCCGTTAAGATGAAAGTTTTACTGTATTATCTTAATTTAATTCAATTCAATTCAAGTATTCACGTTAGGGTGTGTATGATCACTAGGGAAGCGTATTAGTAATGGGGCCCAGTCTTAATAGGCCCTTGTCTCACTGGGCCCCAACTTCATAACCGTCAGGAATGGAGGCCAGTCCTAATGGGCCCCAATTCACATAGGCCTTATTCGCATTTTTTTTTTATTATTATTTATTGGGCACTCCCCTACATCCTTGTGTAAGGTGAAGCGCAGAAGCATGCTAAGTTCATGCTTGCCTTTATGTCTCATGAGTTAAGGGCGTAGAAGCCTGAAGAGTGAAGGGCGTAGAAGCCTGAAAGAGTGAAGGGCGTAGAAGCCTGAAGAGTCAGTAGTTTATGTCATCGAGTTATTGGAAGCTCCAACAACTTGTCCCTGAATACGAATTTGCAACTTTCGACTTACACCAGGTACCTACTTTACTGCTAGGTGAACAGGGACTAATGGGGGCTAGGAAGTAAGTCCAAACAACTTCCACCGGCCCGGGAATCGAACCCGTGACACCTCGCTTGCGAGGCAAGAACGGTACCGCTTCTACCACCGGTCCCCCTTATTCGCAATGGTTGGGTCTGGTCAGGTCGGGTGTCTACACATAGGTCGCCACCTCCGCTTGATTAATATTCCTCGGACACACGACCTTGAACACTCCTGCCACACCCTAATCCAACACACCACACCCTAACTCATCACCAACCACACCCTAACTCATCACCAACCACACCCTAACCCACCCACCAACCACACCCATCACCCACCACACCCTAACTCATCACCAACCACACCCTAACCCAACCCACCACACCCTAACCCAACCCACCACACCCTAACCCACCACGACCCTCCATGTGAGTGCCAATGGAGGAGGAAAGGAGGGGAGGAAAGGGAGGAAGGAACGAGGGAGGGTTTTGGACGGACAATCTCACCCACAGTAAAGATGCACGACTGACCACAGGACGCACGGTGTTGGAAAAGTACCACGAACAGGACATCTTGAGATCAGGCGACACGAACAGGACATCTTGAGATCAGGCGACACGAACAGGACATCTTGGGATCAGGCGACACGAACAGGACATCTGGATCAGGCGACACGAACAGGACATCTTGGGATCAGGCGACACGAACAGGACATCTTGAGATCAGGCGACACGAACAGGACATCTTGGGATCAGGCGACACGAACAGGACATCTTGGGATCAGGCGACACGAACAGGACACCTTGAGATCAGGCGACACGAACAGGACATCTTGGGATCAGGCGACGAACAGGACACACCTTGAGATCAGACGACACGAACAGGACATCTTGGGATCAGCGACACGAACAGGACATCTTGGGATCAGGCGACACGAACAGGACATCTTGGGATCACGACACGAACAGGACACCTTGAGATCAGACGACACGAACAGACATCTGGGATCAGGCGACACGAACAGGACATCTTGAGATCAGGCGACACGAACAGGACATCTTGGGATCAGACGATTCGAACAGGACATCTTGGGATCAGGCGACACGAACAGGACATCTTAGATCAGGCGACACGAACAGGACATCTTGAGATCAGGCGACAAGACAAGCGCCTCACCATTGAACACCATTCTGAACAAATCTCAAATCGCTAATCTGAACAAATCAATTTCTAGTCTCATCACTCGAGTAGTCCTTCCTTCCGAACACTTCATCTAACAAAGAGAACACCGGAGATGCATTCTGAACACCCCAATCGCGTTTAGAACACCAAATTCACGAGTCCTAATACCCACAATTGTAATTTTGAACACCCTCATCAAAATTTAAAATGACAAAATAAACGTATTCGAACAAGTCCAATCACAAACTCTGTGGCCTTAATGAACACGTGAAGGGGAGGAGGGAGGAGGAGGAGAAGTAATCAGAGGTGGAGAAGAGGATTTAGTAGATGAGGGAGGAGTGAATGTTCATTAACGAGGGGAGGAATGGGGTAGGGAGAAGGAGGGGAGGGGGTAGGGGAAGAGTGAGGGGTAGGGAAGAGCGAGGGTGGGGGGGAGAGGAGGGGTAGGAGTTAGAGTGAGAGGGGTAGTGAAGGGGTAAGGGGAACAGTGAGGGGGGAAAGGGGGGTAGCAATCAGAGGAAGAGGAACTAGGAGAATATAAGGTTGAGAAAGGGTTAAGCAGAGGGAGGAGAAGAGGAAGAATAGGGGGGAAAGAGGGTTGGGGAGGGACGGAAATGAAGGAAGGGGTGAGTGAGTAGCTAATTCCACACACACACACACACACACACACACACACACACACACACACACACACACACACACACACACACACACACACACACACACACACACACACACACGAGCTAAAATTGTCGGGAGGTAAAATAACCAGACTGCACTTACGATCTTGAGGGAGACAGGTCATCTCAAACACCGACGACTCTGAGTATCAATGGAGGAGGTGGAGGAGGAGGGAGGAGGTGGTGAAGGAGGAGGTGGAGGAGGTGAAGGGGAGGGAAAGAGGAGGTGAAAGAGGAGGTGGAGGAGGAGGAAGGGGAAGAGGAAGGAGGAGGAGGAGGTGAAGGTGGGAGAAGAGGTGGTGGAAGAAGAGGTGAAGGTGGAAGAAGAGGTGAAGGAGGAAGAAGAGGCGGAGAAGGAGGAAGGAGGTAGGGAGAGGAGGAGAAAGAGGAGGAAGGATGGGAAGGGGGGAGGTGAAAAGAAGAAGGGAAGGAGAAGAAGAAGAAGAAGAAGAAGAAGAAGAAGAAGAAGAAGAAGGAACATGTACCCTGGCGCCCACTTTAACCTTCTGTTTTCAACCAGGATTCTCAAAGGGTCTTGAACCTTCCTCACCACTACCTATAACGGGGGTGTGTGGGGTGGGGGTGGGGTGTGTGGGTGTGTGGGGTGGGGGTGGTGGTGGGGAGAAAGATTATGACGAACGCAATAACCGATTCGATTAAGCTAGATACACACAAAAGATATATATATAAGATTCACATAAGTTTAGTACCATACTTCTTCTGGGCTGTCACTAGGAAGGGTTAAAAATGGCGTCAAAGTTGTTCGGGGACTTGACTGTAATAGGGAAAATAACATGACGGTCTTATTGTTTGTGATTCGGTTTTCTGATCCACTGGTGAAGACGTGGTGGGTGTGGGTGGATGAGTTGGTGGATACTTAGATGCATTAGTGGGAGGGTAGGTGGGAGGGTGGGAAAGCAGAAGGATGAGGGAGTAGGTGGATGAGTGAAAGAGTCTAGGAGCGGGTGGGCGGAGTCCTCTGTACACTCAGAGTCTCGTGGTAGGAAGGGCGTGGCTGCTTCTCTCTCTCTCTCTCTCTCTCTCTCTCTCTCTCTCTCTCTCTCTCTCTCTCTCTCTCTCATCATCTTTGCGCCTCAGTTCAAGCACCAAGACGGACCACACACACACACACAATCACGAGGTAACTGGGAATAATTCAGTAAGCGGACCGACCAGGCGAAAGGCTTCAAGGAGACGAGGAGATTAACGGAGCCGAGGAGATTAACGTGATGCGAGGAGATTAATGTGAGCCAAGAAGATTACAGTAAGCCAAGGAAACGAGGAGATTGAGTGAGACGAGAGAAAACAAGATGAGAGAACAAGAGCCAAGAGATTACAGTGAGCCAAGGAGACGAGGAGATGAACGTGAGCCGAGGAGATTAACGATGCGAGGAGATTAATGAGCCAAGAAGATTACAGTAAGCCAAGGAGACGAGGAGATTAATGTGAGCCGAGGAGATTACAGTAAGCCGAGATGAGGAGATTACTGTGAGCCAAGGAGACGAGGAGATTACAGGAGCCAAGGAGACGAGGAGATTAACGTGAGCCGAGGAGATTAACGTGATGCGAGGAGATTAATGTGAGCCAAGAAGATTACAGTTAGGCAAGGAGACGAGGAGATTAATGTGAGACGAGGAGATTACAGTAAGCCAAGGAGACGGAGATGAACGTGAGCCAAGGAGACGAAGAGATTAATGAGCCAAAGAGTCAAGGAGATATCAAGTCTATAGGACGAAAGTTGCACTAAATGTGTCAGAGAAAAGAGGCCTAAGGGAGGTGTTAGAATCCTGATGTTAAAAGCTCATTACATATAGTCTGTTGTCTTCCCAGTATGAGGACAACCCCTGAGTGTGACGCAGTAGTCCAGTTATTACATGTCTTAAGCCCCTTGTGTACGACTGGTTAACATGTCATAAGCCCTTGTGTACGACTGGTTAACATGTCATAAGCCCCCTTGTGTACGACTGGTTAACATGTCATAAGCCCCTAGTACACTGGTTAACATGTCTTAAGCCCCTTGTGTACGACTGGTTAACATGTCATAAGCCCCTTGTGTACGACTGGTTAACATGTCATAAGCCCCTTGTGTACGACTGGTTAATGTCTTAAGAAGCCCTTGTGTACGACTGGTTAACATGTCTTGCCCCCTTGTGTACGACTGGTTAACATGTCTTAAGCCCTTGTGTACGACTGGTTAACATGTCTTAAGCCCCCTGTGTACGAGACTGGTTAACATGTCTTAAGCCCCTTGTGTACGACTGGTTAACATGTCTTAAGCCCTGTGTACGACTGGTTAACATGTCTTAAGCCCCTTGTGTACGACTGGTTAACATGTCTTAAGCTCTTGTCACAAGATAGTCTGTTCCCCTTGTGTACGACTGGTTAACATATCTTAAGCCCCTGTGTGCGACTGGTTAATATGTTTAAGCCCTTGTGTACGACTGGTTAACATGTCTTGCCCCTTGTGTACGACTGGTTAACATACTAAGCCCCTTGTGTACGACTGGTTAACATGTCTTGCCCCTGTGTATGACTGGTTAACATGTCTTAAGCCCCTTGTGTACGACTGGTTAACATGTCTTAGCCCCTGTGTACGACTGGTTAACATGTCTTAAGCCCTGTGTACGACTGGTTAACATGTCTTAAGCCCCCTTAGTGTACGACTGGCTTAATACCTGAGGACGGTGTTTTAGCTTTCTGTATGACATACTTTAATTGTGGTTGGCGTCGAATGCTATTTCTTCGACTTACCTTACACACGCGGACACACGGGCGGACAAACGGTCGAACAAACGGTCGGACACACGGACGGACACACGGGCGGACAAACGGTCGAACAAACGGTCGGACACACGGGCGGACACACGGTCGAACAAACGGTCGGACACACGGACGGATAAGACAAAATATCAAACTTATAGGATATATGGATTACAGTTACTCAATGCCTTATGATTTAACATGCTAGAAAACAGAACAAACAGACAGACACGTGTACAGAAGATGGGGTTAAAAGCTACTTCCAGTGCCACTAATGAAATCAGTACACAGAAACAGCTGCCAAGATCGCTATCAACCATCATCATCGTCACCAACACCCACACCAAATACTCGACGCTGGAAAGACCACACACACACACACACACACACACAGCTTCCCACTTGAAACCTCATTAGTGAACCTGGTGGCTGGAGGAGCACTTTATCCCCTAAGGCGTGGTAGTGAGGCCATACCAACACCCCGTAATTAACCTCTTCATACCGTTTACATTGTAGTGATCTCCGCATTAATGATAACACTAAACCTATATTGACAGGTTGTGTATAATATTTTATTGGAGTATTTCATTTCCCCTACATTTATTTGTGAGGTGAGGTGAGGTGAGGTGAGGTGAGGAGGTGATGAGGTGAAGTGACATGAGATGGAAGTGAGGTTATAGGTTAGGTTAGGTTAGGGTTCCATTTATAAAACAAGAGCCACTGATGAAGTTCACCGAATATTTAAACAATAATAATATGACTCTGGTCTATTAATCTGGTGGAGCACACAGGGGGACACACACGGCGGGGGGACACACACGGCGGGGACACACACGGCGGGGGACACACACTATGTGGGGGGACACACACGGCGGGGGGAACACACACACGGCGGTGGGGGACACACACACACACGGCGGGGACACACACACACGGCGGGGACACACACACACACACGGCGGGGGGACACACACACACACACGGCGTGGGTGGGGACACACACACACACACGGCGGGCGGGGGACACACACACACACGGCGGGGGACACACACACACACACGGCGGGGGACACACACACACACACGGCGGGGGACACACACACACACACACGGCGGGGTGGGGGACACACACACACACACGGCGGGGGGGGACACACACACCACACGGCGGGGACACACACACACATTGGGGGGGGGACACACACGGCGGGGGTGGGGGGACACACACACACGGCGGGGACACACACACACACGGCGGGGGGACACACACACACACGGCGGGGGGGGACACACACGGCGGGGGGGACACACACTATGGGGGGACACACACACGGCGGGGGACACACACACGGCGGGGGACACACACACACACACGGTGGGGGACACACACACACACGGCGGGGGACACACACGGCGGGGGGGACACACACACGGCGGGGGACACACACACGGCGGGGGGGACACACACGGTGGGGGGGGGACACACACGGCGGGGACACACGGCGGGGGACACACGGCGGGGGGACACACACGGTGGGGGGACACACATTTATGGGGGACACACACGGCGGGGGGACACACACACGGCGGGGGGACACACACACTATGGGGGGACACACATGGCGGGGGAGGACACACACACACCTATGGGGACACACACAACGGCGGGGGACACACACACTAAGTGGGGGACACACACACGGCGGGGAACACACACGGTGGGGGGACACACACGGCGGGGGGGGACACACACATGGTGGGGACACACACACGGCGGGGGGGGACACACACACCATGGGGGGACACACACACACGGCGGGGACACACACACACGGGGGGACACACACACTATGGGGGACACACACACGGCGGGGGGGAACACACACACGGCGGGGGGGACACACACACGGCGGGGGGACACACACACTCTATGGGGACACACACACGGCGGGGGGGACACACACACACGGCGGGGACACACACATGGGGAACACACACACGGCGGGGACACACACGGCGGGGTGGGGAGGACACACACATGGCGGGGACACACACGGCGGGGGGGACATCATGGGGGACACACACACGGTGGGGGGACACACACACACGGCGGGGACACACACGGCGGGGGGACACACACGGCGGGGACACACACACACGGCGGGGGGACACACACACGGCGGGGGACACACACACACGGCGGGGGGACACACACACGGCGGGGACACACACACACTATGGGACACACACACACGGCGGGGGGGGACACACACATGGCGGGGACACACACACACACGGCGGGGACACACACGGCGGGGACACACACACACACACACACGGTGGTAGTCATCACGGTAAGGTAGTAAAGTGGTGAGTGGACAGTAAACCCGTGTAAGAGGGACAACATTAACAAGATTTGTCCTTAATTTGTTCACTTGATACTTCGGGCGGATGAAGGGACGTTAGTCACACACGCACGGACAGACGGACGGAAACAAGGAAGCAAGCACGGACAGACGGAAGCAAGGAAGTAAGGGCGCACACACACACACGAACGAACGAGAGAGAGAGAGAGAGAGAGAGAGAAAGATTACATACAGGGAAGAATCTGGTAGGATTACACAATAAGGACCTCGATAGTCAACAAGGACTCCCCTCCCTCCTGAGTATTAGTGACCGATCAGCCGTAGGATAAACACCACTCTCTACCTCACCATTCCCCTTTATATTCAGTCAGTGCGTCCTGTAATATGCTGTAGCTACTGTATTTCTCTCATACAACACCTTAAATACAGTTAAACCAGAATACAGACACTCAAAAAAACTAATCTATACTCGGGGTGATCGATGAATGTCAGAATGAACACTATGACTCTTGTTGTCTCGGTAGGGTTGTCAAAATCCTTCGTCCGTTGTGTCATATTTTTTCAACACAATATTGTATTTTTTTTTTGAAGTACTTGACAAAAAATTTACCAAATATATAATAAATTTTGGATTATCTGAAGCATCTAGACCCTAGATTATATTTAACCTAAAGCTGTATTTCGGGGAGGGAGGTTAGGGGTTAGGGGTTAGGTTAGGTTACACAGAGTACATACAAAGTACAGTGTGGAGAGGGAGGGAGGGGTGAGAAGGGTTAGAGGAGTGGGAGGGAGAGAGGGGAGGAAAGAGGGACAAGGTGGGAGGGGCTAGAGAAGTGAGAGAGAAGGAAGGTGAGAGAAGATGAAGGCTTGAAGAGTAGGAAGGAGAGAGGAGGTAGAAGAAAGGAAGGAGGAGAGAGAAAAGAGAGGTGGACTAGAAGGGATGGAGAGGAGAGGAGATTAAATTTCGAGTCGATATCGGAAGGAAAAATTAATTTCGTTTATGACATCAGCAAAATAAAACTTTAATTCGTGTTGATGTCAGTGAGATATTCTCTATCTGGTGTTAGGCTGACGGAGGGGGGGAAGAGGGAGGGGGTGGGGAGGGGAGGGGAGGAGGGAGGAAGAGAGGGGAGGAAGAGGGAGGGAGGGAAGAGGGAGGGAGGAAGAGGGAGGGGGGTGGAGGGAGGGTGGAGGGAGGGGGGTGAAGGGTAGAGGAGAAGGGGAGAGGGAGGAGCCGGCCACGAGTGTCAATCAGATGGGAGTCCGTCAGGCAGGCTGGAAGAGGGAGGAAGGAAGGGAAGGAGATAGATAAAGGGGAGGAAGGGGCATAGGGATGGGGAGATAAAGGTTAGAGACACAGGAAAGAAGGAGAGAGAGAGAGAGAGAGAATCAGAAAGTTAAAAGAGGGATAGAGAATAATGGAAAGGGGAAAGGATTATTAGAGATTTAAGTGAGGTGGAGGTGCGGGGAAATGGAGAGGTAAAGAGGAATGGGAGGAATGGGAGGAAGGTAAGGGAGAGAGAGAGAGAGAGAGAGAGAGAGAGAGAGAGAGAGAGAGAGAGCAGATGTAGGGGGGGGCTATAGCTCACTGATCAATATGGTGCGAGGAGGAAGAGGAGACGGCCATCTCACTACCACCCCCTGCTATACCACCCCCCTCTGCTACTTACCACCCCTCTCCCTCACCAAATACTTATTTAACCCATCACCATGATTCTCTCCTCCTGATTATAACCTTCTCCTCTGTTCTCCTTTTCCGCCACACTCTATTTACCTCCTCACCCATCTTCCTCCTCTATTTACCTCACCCATCTTCCTCCCTCATTTACCTCATCCATCTTCCATCTCTATTTACCTCACCCATCTTCCTCCCCATTTTACCTCATCCATCTTCCTCCTCTATTTACCTCACCCGTCTTCCTCCCTCTATTTACCTCATCCATCTCCTCCTCTATTTACCTCACCCATCTTCCTCCCCATTTCCAATTTCCTCATCCATCTTCCTCCCCCTCACCCATCTTCCTCCCTCTATTTACCATCCATCTCTCCTCCCTCACCTCCCTCTTTACCTCATCCATCTTCCTCCCTCTACCTCATCCATCTCCTCCTCTACCCTCACCCATCTTCCTCTATTTACCTCATCCATCTTCCTCCTACCTCATCCATCTTTCTCTCTCTATTTACCTCACCCACTCTCTCACCCCTTCCTATTTGCCTCACCCATCTTCCTCCTCTATTCACCCACCTCATCCATCTTCCTCCTCTATTTACCTCACCCATCTTCCTCTACCTCACCCATCTTCCTCCCTCTATTTACCTCATCCATCTTCCTCCCTCATCATCCATCTTCTCTTTTACCTCACCCATCTTCCTCCCTCTATTTACCTCACCCATCTTCCTCCCTCTATTTACCTCACCCATCTTCCTCCCTCTATTTACCTCATCCATCTTCCTCCCTCTATTTACCTCACCCATCTTCCTCCCTCTACCTCACCCATCTTCCTCCCTCTATTTACCTCATCCATCTTCCTCCCTCTATCTGCCTCAAACACCCTTCATCCTTCCCATTCTCTCTCCCTTATGTCCATCTCTTGTTCTCCTCTATCTTTTCCCCCAGTGAACGGAACAATGAACACTGAACGGAAACTAATCGACAGTTAACGGAAACTTATCGACAATTAACGGAAACTTATCGACAATTAACGGAAACTTATCGACACTGAACGGAAACTAATCGACAATTAACGGAAACTAATCGACAATTAACGGAAACTAGTCGACAGTTAACGGAAATTTATCGACAATTAACGGAAAGTAATCGACAATTAACGGAAAGTAATCGACAATTAACGGAAAGTAATCGACAATTAACGGAAACTAATCGACAATTAAAGGAAACTAATCGACAATTAACGGAAACTAATCAACAATTAAAGGAAACTAATCGACAATTAACGGAAACTAATCGACAATTGACGGGAACCTATCGACAACCATCACCACACTCAAGGAAATGAAATTCGACAAACATCAACACTCACGGCAACAGAAAACGGAAATAACAAGTACACCTCAAAGACGGTATTGTGTTGCAGGAAGTGTACCACGAACACGACCGCTCAACCTATTTACCGTAGTCTATAGAGTGCGGTTCAAAACAGCCGCCTCTGACGTAGTATAGCCTAACAGCCATTGATGACGTCATGAAAGTGGTGGTCCGTTCAGGCGGGGGGAGTTAAAACGTAAACAAACATGGCCGGTGATAACCTTCGCCCTTACTAAGTGAGAGGCCACTTGGTGTTGAATTTTTATTTTATTTACCTACTGACCATCCACTAGAGGGGGTCAAGGGAGGGAAAGAGGCCAGTGGCATTGTTCTTGATAATTCAGTCTAGTGTTGTGTTAATTCCACAGCTTGAGTTGGTAAATATAGACAGCTTTATGGAGAGGGAGAGACATTGTGCCTGTTTCATTGTTATTATTTATTTATCTAGTTATTGTTTATTATTTATATATTCTTCATTAAGGTTAGATTAGGTTAAAACTCATCTCCACATAATATGAGCATCACCTTTGGTAAGAGGCGTAAAACTAAAACAGGCCTTCTGTGTAGTGCTGCCCTACCTTCACCAGCTGTATATCATTGTATTGAATAATTTAATTTCTAATATGAATGTTTACTACACATATATTTTAAGAGTGATTGTATTACTTAAGCTGAATTTCATTGTTATTTTACTAAAGTTTTATGTGAATCTTGGACAAATTTTTATAACATACAGTATAGCTTTCGGTGTGGACGGGGAGAACGGTATGACGTCATCGAGAGCCATCCAAACGGGCTAGTATGAACAATGGCTTAAGTAGAAAAAAAACCTATGTAACGTATCTAAAACTAACACAATGTAACCTAACCTAACCAAAATAAACGTAAGGTAGCCAAACCAAAACAGAATGTAACCTAACCTAACCAAACGTAACGTAAATTAACCAACATAACTTTAATTTAACCAACTCTGATATAAAGTGTGGGTTTTTTTTTCATATAATCCGCTGTCTCTTACAATACTTCTCGCGTTCATACAACAGAGAGGCCGCTGACGTTGATGGACAAGTGACGCTCGCGATTCGCAAATATCCTGAGTGAGTTCGTCATGGGCTTATATGGTCTCGCAAGGCCAGTCATGGTTCAATTGATCCTCCACTACAACCCTGGCCTCTGTGTGAGTGTGTGTGTGTGTGTGTGTGAGTGAGTGAGTGAGTGAGTGTGTGTGTGTGTGTGTTTGGATCCTTGGCGTGGGGCGTAAACTGTAATCAAATCGTGAAGAGGGAGACTACGCCAGTTGTGGGCCCGGCTGCCGGATGCCTGCCTAGCACAATCATGTAATTACCGTGGCATGTGCAAGGCGACCACTACCCCCTCCTCCTCCTCCTGCTGCTGCTGGAGGGAAGTTACTACTACTGCTACCCCTCCTGCTACTGCTGCTGGAAGACAGTTACTACTGCTACCCCTCCTGCTACTGCTGAGGGCTGTGAAACAAAAAAGAAACTGAAAAAGCACTGAGCAAGTAACAGAGAGAGAGAGAGAGAGAGAGAGAGAGAGAGAGAGAGAGAGAGAGAGAGAGAGAGAGAGAGAGAGAGAGAGAGACAACGACCTCAGTTATCATCCAAGGCTCAGATTCTCCAAAAAGATCGTAGGATGAACTTTTTCTCGTAACTGGAGACGTAAGAGAGCACCTGCCTGGCTCACCTGAGATAAAAAAAAAAGCACAAAAAATAACGTCCAATTTAGGATCAAATTTACACTTGAGATTCTCCTGTTTTAGCTTATTACTATACGGTCAATTAGCACCAGTTATGAGACAACTTATATATAAAACCTTTCGAAATGTGTGTGTGTGAGAGAGAGAGAGAGAGAGAGAGAGAGAGAGAGAGAGAGAGAGAGAGAGAGAGAGAGAGAGAGAGAGAGAGAGAGATGTTCAATGTGACTCCCACACTCACTAACGGGGAAAACCAATCACTTCTACACCTGGCGTGGCACTGCACGAGTTTCCTCTTCCTCACTACAGTGCCACAGTAAAGGCAGGGTCCGGGGGATGGCCTGAGACGACCTTACATAAAACATTTCCAAAGACGAAACTAAGGGATGTGGGTTAGTATAGTTAAGACCCTTGAGCAGCGAGAAGGTCATCAAGATGCACTTAAGGATGTACTTGAGCGAACAAACTAAGTGGTGTACATGTTCTCTCAAGGGTTATATTCAAGTGGTTGACCCTCAAGACATACTAAAAGAAATAAATATACACTTAAGATACACCACACATGTACACGTTCCCTCAAGGTATACTGTATATTAAAGTGAGTCACCCAAGACGTACTAAAGGTCTCCAAGTCTTACAACAACAAACACCACCGCAAACACAGTCACCAGGACCAACACGGCAGGAGGGTGAGGTCCCAGACACGATAAGGAGACGTTTCCTGGGCTCGTCTGGGCCGCCCTTCTTGAAGCACCGATGACTCTCAAATTGAGGTTTCCTGTGAGTCTCAGAGCTATTCTGTCTCCGGCAGGTCTCAGGGTCACCTTGAGTGAGGCATCCTGCAGGACTCCCTGGTGAGAATATCTTGCAGGTCTCAGCGCCGTCTTGAATGAGGTATCCTATACAGTGCCTCCTTGACTTATGTTTTCAGCAAGTCTCAGGGCATTAGTGTGTTCTGCAGCTCTCAGGGCCTTAATTTCTTGTACGAGTCTCAAGACCCTGATGTATTACACGAGTCTCAGCGCCCCAAAGGCCTCGGTGGTTCTCAGGGTCATCCACGCAGTAGGACAAGGGGCCGCCATGGGGTGCAGTAGCTACCCAGAAAGACACTCCAATGCTCGACGTGTCCTGCAGGATTCAGGACGAAGGAGACGTCCTCCCAGGGTGGTGTTTCCTGCGAGTCTTAAAAGTACCGAGAAGGGGGAGGCATCCTATATGGACGACTTCCGCCCCGGACACTACAATTATCCCCACCACCACTACTCGTTCTTGACAACCTTCCTTCCACCTGTTTCCTCAATCTTCCTCCTGACCCCTTTACATCTTCTCTCCTTCCACTCCCTTTTCTCCCTTCTTACCCCTTTACGTCCTTCCTCCCTCCCTCCTTCCCTTTGCACCACTTTCCTTTTCCTGTTCTCTCTCTCTCTCCAGGACACCTATTTCCCCCCTTCTCCGTTTCACTATTTGCACCCCCCCCCCTTTCTCTCACCCTCCTCTCCCTGTCCCTCCCTCACCCCTCCTAGTGCTCCTCAGGGCATTACCCCCAGGCTACATGTTCTCACGCCCTCACACATAATAGTTTTATAATAAGTCGATCGCTTGACCTCTCCCGGGAAGTTTGAGTTTTTAAAAGGCTTGATTGTTTCCGCCACTCCTCAAACTGGTGGTTCCGTCACTTCTTAAATGTCCCTCGCAAAATGTCTCGCAAATGTCCCTGGCCAAACGCCCCTCGTAATGTCTCTCTGTTTACCCCAGTATCACCAGCCGTCACCCAACAACAAGTCTGGTTAAGTATTATTAGTTTATCGAGTAGCTCTCCAGACCACAGCCTCGCCGTCACCACCACCATGATCGAGACCAAAAGTTAGGCGGTGATAATAATACTGGAACATAACCGACCTGATATGTTGGCTCTCTCTCTCTCTCTCTCTCTCTCTCTCTCCACACACACACACACACTAGAGTTTGGTTAAAATATACAGTTGTTTGTTCGAGTTACCGGATACAAAGACAGACGGACACAGGTAGTAGGTAGTAGGCAGCTATCAAACAGGGAGGTACTACCGCCTGGGAAGATATTGGAAGCATAATGTGTTGTCTAATGGTAGACCCTGCTGCCATATGGCATCACAAAAATTGTGACCAAGTCCCAGGTTGCTGATCTGACTTTCTGCCTCATTTACACACAATGGCAGGGTCTCAATTGTTTCTCGTACTTGACAACACAACATACATATATTGTTTCTCACTTTTGATCTTTTTATTTACTGTTTGTATTATTATTATTATTATTATTATTATTATTATTATTATAACAGTGCTGTTATTATTATTATTTATTATTATTAATAATTTATTATTTAATTTTCAATTTTGTATTACAATTTTTATTTACTATGAATTATTATAATTATTATTATTATTATTACATTTTCGCCCCCCAGGCCCCAATGTGGGTCAGTGACCTGTACCCGGGTGGGCTAATACCCGTAAAAAAAAAATAAATAAATAAATGGTAAAAACGGACGGACACAAGAATGAACGGACGAGCGCATGGAAAAACGGACGGAATATATGCACACCCTCCTCGCCTTCTCTTCCGGGCAGTGCGGTAAGAACAACACGCAATAATTCACGAACTTCGATAAAACATTAATAACTGATTTCCTAAACTTGTCGCCGAAGAAGAGGGAGAAGTGGGAAGAAGGGAGAGAAGTGGGAAGAAGGGAGAGAAGTGGGGAAAAGAGAGATGAGTGGGAAGAAGAGGGATAAGTGGAAAGTAGAGAGAAGGAAAGAATCAGAATGTAGAGGAGGAAAACAGGAAGATGGAAAAGAGGGGGAGGAAATATATACAAAAGGGGAAGTGGGGGAAGAGGAAAGAGAAGGAAGACGATGAAGTAAAACAGAAAGAAAACCAAGAGGAAAACAGAAGGAAGGATGGGAGGAGGAGGAAGCATGACGTCAGAACAATAACAAAGGTTCAGGAACAGGGTCATCGGGGTTCAGTTGCCGTACCCCCCCCTCCCTCTCCACGTCACAGAGGTTCAGGAACAGGGTCATCGGGGTTCAGTTGCCGTATCCCCCTCCCTCTCCATGTCACAGAGGTTCAGGAACAGGGTCATCGGGGTTCAGTTGCCGTATCCCCCTCCCTCTCCACGTCACAGAGGTTCAGGAACAGGGTCATCGGGGTTCAGTTGCCGTATCCCCCTCCCTCTCCACGTCACAGACACCGTGCGACCAATCACACCTCTCTTTAGCTATGATGTCACGCCACTAGCTCCACCCACTCCTGACGTCAGAGTGGCCGAGTGTTTACACGTTACGTCACGAAACAATACACAATCCAAAACATTCATCAGCATTTCATAAAAACATTAAAAAAATAATTACATTTTATATCAAATAACTATTTCTTAAACTACGAGGTTATAGAATTAAGTTACAAGGCACAGTTTGACTTGACTTAACCTAACTAACTTTTTCCACTCACAACCTGTCAGGGTAGGGTTAGGTTAGGTTAGGATAAGAGGAGCTTCAAAATAGGTGTGGTCGGAGGCAGTTAGGAATAGGTTGGATTAGTGACCGGTCTTCAAAATAACATCAGTAGTTTAGCCGTCCTGTTCGTCGTATCTTTCCAACAACCGACCATCATGCAGCGAACACAGTACAGGTATCAACATTAGCAGCGAGGCCACTATGCTAATGATCGAGTCGTCTAACGGAATAGATAACGCGGCCACTGTAACGTCCTTAAAAGATGTCTTCCAGCTGGTTAATTACGACAATGCACCTGTTGGAATTACAGTCCTCCGCTTGTTGTAATTGCATCTGATCATAACGGGACTGTTGAGGTGTAATTCTCGTGTGTGTGTGTGTGTGTGTGAAGGTTAGGTTAGGTTAGGTTAGGGTTGGGTTAGGTTAAGTTAGGTTAAGTTAGGGATAGGTTAGGTTAGGGTTGTGTTAGGTTAGGTTTACATTTTTCTTTACTTAATTACTCCTGAAGGGTAACGGTGGTCGCGTGAGTAGGGCGGTCAGTACCATCTGTTATGTACTGTATGTCTGTTGACCCCAAGTGACGCTGTCTTGTAGGGGGGGGGTGGTCCAATAGGTCAAAGGTGAATTTCAATTACTCCTCTTCCCCCTCCCACTAGCGAAGTCCTTACAACGCCTTCTACTTCTCCTCTTCTTCTTCTTCCCCTCTTCTTCTTCTCTTCCCCTCTTCTTCTTCCTCTTCATTTCTTGTCTTCTTTTCCAATACCTAGCAAAACAATGTCCTCTGCACCCCCTTCCCTTCCTTCTCTATCTTCCACGTCACGCAGCCTCCTCCTCCTCACCTCCAACACAGCATCCTTCCTCCTCCTCCTCCTCCTCCTCACCTCCATCCTCCTCCTCCTCCTCCTCCTCACCTCAACCTCCTCCTCCTCCTCCTCACCTCCAACACAGCATCCTCCTCCTCCTCCTCCTCCTCCTCACCTCCAACACAGCATCCTTCCTCCCTCCTCCCTCACCTCCAACACAGCACTCTCCTCCTCCTCCTCCCACATATTAATATTCACACACAAATACATACACTACACACAGTCACACTAATATATTTCTGTCTCAGCTAATGCATGACGCTTCATACACACACACACACACACACACACACACACACACACACACACACACACACACACACACACACACACACACACACACACACACACACACACACACACACACACACACACACACACACACACACACGAGACCGCAATTCGGATGCACAAAATATTCAATAAACGCCAAGAGAGAGAGAGAGAGAGAGAGAGAGAGAGGGAGAGAGAGAGAGGTGTGTGTCACTCCGTTTCCTAAGTTAATTATACTACTGTAATATAATTTGTACTCCTATTTTCATTTCTATTATTAGTATCATTCTCTTAATTAGTATCATTATTCTTATCACTGACATTATCATCATATAAAATAAACATTACTATTTAATTATTTTATTTTATATTTTTATTTTTTGTACTAAAGTGAGGAGTTAGTTTGGACCCAAGGAAATATTACACTGTAAATGGACGTAAAAGAGTGTTTTATTTACAACATATCTAAATTTACAAGATATCAATCACACAATTACTCATCAACTTACTTGACGACAGAAAAAAAATTATGTCGGCAAAAAAAAACCGGAAACGCTTTTTATTTTATTTTTTTCCAAATTGTCTTTTTTTTTCTCCATTTGACTGTGTGTGTGTGTGTGTGTGTGTGTGTGTGTGTGTGTGTGTGTGTGTGACCGTGGCAACAATTAGCAGGGAACAATGGTGGTGCAGCACAGTAGCCGTGACCTGGTTGACCTCGACACCCTGAGTTGACCTTAATTATACAATACAGTACCTCAGTAGAGTCACATTAAGAGACGAGGTTCTGCTACACTGCACTGCACTACACTGCACTGCACTACACTACACTACACTACACTGCACTACACTGGATTGTTTAGTGATGCTGTTTAATTGTGCGTGTTATTGTTGTGAGGGGAGGAGGAAGAGGAGGAGGAAGAGGAGGAAGGAAGGAGAGAGGAAGGAAGAGGAGGAGGAAGGAAGAGGAGGGAGGAGGAGAAATAGAAAGGAAGAGGACAGAAAAGGGAGAAGGAGCACGAGGAGGAGAAAGAACAGATGGAATAAAAGGAAAGAGGAGAGGAGGAAGAGGAGGAGGAGGAAGATAAAGAATAGGAGAAGGAAAAGGAAGGAGGAAGATATGGAGAAAGGGTAAGGCGGAGAAGAAAGGGGAGGAGAGAAGAAATGAAAGTATGATGACAAACTCCCCACTCCCAACCTAACCTAACCCCCTTTCACAACCCCCCGTCATCACCTCCACCCCCCCCTCCAACCTTTCCTCCCCTCAACCCCAGCGCCCCCACTCTCCCTTAAACCCTTTCAACCTACTACTACCCCCCACCCTCCTTCCTACAAACTCCACTCCCCTACCCTCACCATTCATACCTGAGCAGGCTGGCCAGGTACCACCACCACCCGCCAGCTGTAGGACCCGTGGAGGGGGGGGGGCCAGGAGGCAGGATATAGCGGGCCTGTCGCCTGGGGTCAACCCCACACACGGTAAAAGGAAGGGTTAGGGCGTTCTCACCTCTGCATTATGGCATCAACGAAAATATGGTCTGTTGGTCGAGGTGACTGTACCTGCCTGCCCTAGGTGTGAGAGAGAGAGAGAGAGAGAGAGAGAGAGAGAGAGAGAGAGAGAGAGAGAGAGAGAGAGAGAGAGAGAGAGAGAGAGGCCGGGGTAGACCACGTGGGCATTCCTAAAATCCTCCTGTACCTGTTCTGGGGAGTACTGTTTATCATCCATCATTATCATTCTTATCATTATCATCATCCTTATCACCATCATCGTCATATCATCATCATCATCATCATCATCATCATCATCAAGTCAGGGAAGATCACCACCACCACCACCAGCCACCGTTACTACACCGATCGATGGGTTAAGCTTGTGTCCTGTCTATTACTGTTGCCAAGTCACCGTCATCACTACAATCATCATCACCACCACCACCTCATCACCACCACCACCACCCCCTCATCACCACCACACCACCAATTGAGAAGCCACATCCCCACAACATCACCAGACACACGACACCTTGCCCTCATTGTACGAAATAAGAGAAGAGGAAAAAGGAATGAAGGAGAGAGAGAGAGAGAGAGAGAGAGAGAGAGAGAGAGATAAACAACACATCACTCAAGCTACACAATAACACGACAGAGAAGAGAGAGGAAGGTGGCGAGTCCAGGAATAAGAGCCAGTGTTTACGTGGCCCGGTATACTGCGAGGGGTGAAGAGAGCCGCAGCTGCATCTCAGGAATCGACCGCAGCTGCAACAGGGATCGACCGCAGCTGCATCTCAGGGATCGACCGCAGCTACAACTCAGGGATCGACCGCAACTGCATCTCAGGGACCGACCGCAGCTGCATCTCAGGGATCGATCGCAGCTGCATCTTAGGGATCGACCGCAGCTGCATCTCAGGGACCGACCGCAGCTGCATCTTAGGGACCGACCGCAGCTGCATCTCAGGGATCGACCGCAGCTGCAACTCAGGGACCGACCGCAGCTGCATCTCAGGAATCGACTGAATCTGGATCGGAATGCGCCTGCCTGCCTGATGGTGAACACAAGGCTACACCCGAGGCATATTGGAGTACAAGGTGCGGACGTCTTTACCTTTTGGTCCACATATTATAAACATATTTTAGGATATACGCTTGAGTACGAGGTTTAGGACGATCCTTTTGAGTACAATGAGTTAATCCCCTGAGTGTGAGATCTTAATAATCCTTTGAGTACGATGACTTAATCCCCTGAGTGTGAGGTCTTAATAACCCTTTGAGTACGAAGAGTTTATCCCCTGAGTGTTCGTGAGGTTAAAACCCCCTTGAGTACGACGACTCGACCCACTAAGTCCGATGTCACCTTACTCAAGGGAATAGGTCATCGTAATCAAGAGTGGCTAAGATATCGTACTCAAGGCATTTAAATCATCGTACTCACAAGGTTAAGATACCTCACTCAATGGGTTAATTCACTGTACTTTTGGAGCTGACATCGTACTCAAGACAAACGAGAGTACAGGAGAAGGATAATAGATTATAAGAGTTGTAATCCAGTGTTGTAAAGTCCATAATACACCAGCCGATGAAACGCCACTATCCCATTACCTCTGACGTCATCCCACACGACCGACAACAGCCGTGGATAAGATCATTCACCTTTCCAAGCAACCTGAGTGAGTGAGTGAGTGAGGGCAGGGCAGGTACGAGTCCCCTCCCATATTAGCCACGGAAGACGAGCTAAGATGACCCCACCCGGTAGTAGTATAGTGGTGGTGCTGAGACGTCGACCTATAAACAAAAACAAAAAATCCTGACATTATGAATATCCTCCACCACTACAATTCCTTACAGAAGCGGAAAGGACTTGTGATGGTGGTGTAGGAAAGTTAGGAGTGAGCTACTGACGACGACAACAACGACGGTGACAACTAACGCTGCTGTGGTTGCCCTTGTAGCATCACTTGACGGGTTTTTGTTCCCACGAGAGTTGGCGAGCGGACGACCCGACTTTCCACACATGACCCACAAAGCGACAACGGGGGTAAACATGAGCTGCCTGGCCACCACCTCACCACGCCTCGAGTCAGGACTGCGACAGAGAGACGGTCACCTCCTCGTAGGTAAACTCGCTTACTGTCTAGAGTCTGGTCTAGAGGATGGTTACTCCCTCACCCCCACCCTCCAAATATCCGAGTTACAATTGCTATTATACATTAGTTTACGCTACAACAAACAGGTTGGTGTCGGTACATCAAAGACTGACCTTCACAAATAGCACCTCACTCTGTCTATCTGAACACCTGCAACTGGTGACTAATATAACTCTTAACACTGTCATCTTAACCCGACTTTTGCCTTCCAGTTACTTAGATAAACATTCCAAATTTTACGGCGTTGTGTACTGTGTTGTTGATAAGTACACACGATTACTTCCCCGCTTGAAATAGAGGACGAATTTCAAGGTCTCATGAAAGCCTGTGCCTCCTACAGCCTATACTGACGGAGAGGACCCCCCCCCCCCACCTTCTGGTAGTCATCCCTCCTCCAGAGAAAGGAAAGAGAGAGGTTAATGGTGCAGAAGGAGACTTAAACACACCTCGGTACCAATATAAGCTGCAAACTATAATTGAACAGGACAAAAACAAACATAATTATTTCAGGCAAGATCGACAAAAATTCAGACGCTCTAGGAAAAGATGATCTAAAAACACCGACCTTCTGATCTGTCACATCCCAGTCAACCAACCAGCCAGTCAGCCATACAGTCAGCCAGCCAAACAGTCAGCCAGCCAACCAACCCACAATGTCAAGGTTTTCCCCCCAGTGACTGACAACAAACGAGTAAGATAAAATCACAAAAAAAAAACAAGGAGTTGGTGGGAGGATGTGGCTTATTACACGACAAAGGACCAAAACAAAGGCCTTGAAGAACACCAGAGAGGATCCATCTTGAGGAGCACGCACGCCACCCTCGACCCCCATACACACCTAACACCGTGCCAGGCCGTCCAAGATTGAGGGATTGTGGGAGTTGATTGTACAGACTTGGGTTACAAACGAGTAGTCTTTTTAATACTGACGGATGGATAACTCATGAGCACACACACACAGACTATTCCATATCTCCCCGACTCAGCCCATGACTGAGGAGTGTGTAAACCGTGCCAGACCCATGAATGAAGGGGAGGGTGAAGGGTTACACACGTCCATTGTGGGTATACTATCAACCAACCTGCCCCTCACCCCACCGCCCCTCACCACCCCACCCTTCACCACCCCACTCCTCACTACCCCACCCTGCCCCTCACCCACCGCCCTCACCACCCCACCCTTCACCACCCCACCTCACTACCCCACCCTGCCCCTCACTATACTGCACCACACCTCACCACCTAATACACCCCACCCCTCCTCCAACCCCACACACGCCCCTCATAACCACACCACGAGATACAGATGAACTACCACCATAAAAACGTCAAATCCCCCATAAAAAAAAAATCAATAAAAATCAAACAACTAAATAAATAAATTAAACAAATAAATAAAATAATCTGTAACTCCCAACATCATTAAGACATAACAAAGATCAGGAAAATAAATAAATACAAAAATACCCTGATAGCAAATCTTGGTACGTGACTTGGACAACAAAATGCTTCAATAGATATGCACTTTATAATTATATTCCTCCATTACTTTCAACCTCTTTACTGGCTATCACTGAATCCATTGAGTGAGACGCCTGAACTCCCTTTAGTAATGTAATGTAATCGTACGGGAGGAATTGGTCATCTTATTCAAAGGGTTAAGGCAGTATTTAAAGGGTTAAGGCAGTATTTAAAGGGTTAAGGCAGTATTTAAAGGGTTAAGGCAGTATTTAAAGGGTTAAGGCAGTATTTAAAGGGTTAAAGCAGTATTTAAAGGGTTAAGGCAGTATTTAAAGGGTTTAGACGGTATTTAAAGGGTTTAGACGGTATTTAAAGGGTTAAGACCGTATTTAAAGGGTTTAGACGGTATTTAAAGGGTTTAGACGGTATTTAAAGGGTTTAGACCGTATTCGTGGGGTTAAATCGTAATACTCAGGGAGGGTGGGAGGATTCATCGTACTCTAAGTGTTACGAAATCTTACTCACAAGGCTAAATCATCGTACTAAGGAAGCTAAGTCCTTGTACTCAAAAGAAATGTTTCACTTAAGCTAACGGTACAAAACGATATATTTCTCAAAAGTTCGTAAGTTAAAATTTTCCCCTAACTAAAATGGTAAGTTGGTTAGGTTAGGTTTGGTTAGGTTAGGTTAGGTTTGGTTTGGTTAGGTTTCTTTTCCTAACTGGTGATATAAGATACATAAATAAATAAGAGAAATAAGAAGAGAACAACAATAAAGAGGAAGGAATTAAACAAGAGAAAGATTAACATAATGAGGAGATGGACAAAATCCCCCCCCCTCTCTCTCTCTCTCTCTCTCTCTCTCTCTCTCCTGGTTAAATGAAAACACAATTGAAGAAATAAACAATAAAAACAAAACAACGGAAGAGGCAACAAAGAGAAAATAACTAAAATTCACAAAAGGGAGAAAAAATTCTTACCCCGCTCTCTCTCTTTCTTTCATTTTTCTCATAACTGGTGATAATAAGAAGACAAACGAAGAAAAGAAAACAAAAGAGGAAAATAGTGAAAGCAAACCCTATCCCCCCCTTCCCCCCCACCCAACAGGTCTCTGCAAAGACCAGATATCAGGACAGAGGAGCCGGATGGGGGGGCCCTCACAGCTGCCGGATTATATCGTCCTTTGAGAGTGATGTTTTGAAAATTTAATGATGCCCCGTTATAGCCGAGTGAGGGTGAGGCGAGATAAGCAAATTGGTGGAGAGGACAACAAGTGATGAAAAGAGGGAGAGGTGAGGAAAGTGAGGTGAGGAGGTGAGAGAATGAAAGGGGGTGTGAGGTGAGAGGGGAGGTGTGGAGGGGAAGGGGAGGGGAAGTAGTGGAGAGGAGAGAGGAAAGGGGAGAGGGGAGGTGGGTGAGAATGTAGAGAGAAGGAGAAGAGAGGGAGGGAGGTGAGGAAAGAGAGGAAGGAAGCGGGAGGAGAGGTAGGAGAGAAGAGTATGAGAAAGTAGGGGAGGGAAGGAGGTGAGGAGGAGAGCAGGGAGATGATACGAGAGGGAAGAGGGAATAGGAGGAAGGGGGGAAAGAAAATCAAGGAAAGAGGAGGGAGGAACCAGAAAGAGGATACCTGGAAGAAAAATGGCAGAGGAGGAAGAAGGGAAAGAAGGAAGGGGGAGAGGGTGTGAGTGAGGACAGGGAAGAGAGGAGGCAATGAAGTGTAATCAGCAGAAGAGGGGAGAGACGGAAGAGGAAGAAGTGAGCCTGTGGGGGAGAGAGGGGAGAGCAGCGGAAGTAGGGAGAGAGAAAAGGGGAGTTGGCGGGACATGGAGGGTGGAGGAAGAGGAGGGGAGACGGGAGGAGGAGGAGGGGAGACGGAAGGAAGAAGGAAGAGGGGAGATAGAGGAGGAAGAGGAGGGGGAAGAGGGAAGGTAGGAGGAGGAAGAGGATTACTGGGTCGTGGTGTTGCGTGAGGCAGAGGGATGATCACACAGCCTGAGGTAGAAATGTGACGCATATTGTTCTATCTGTCTTTACTCTGGGGTCAATCATAGGGTATATAAACCTCAAAGAAATCAAGGCGGAAATAAAGCAAGACTGAAGCAAGACAGGTAAGGAATATGACAGAAACCCACTCAGACAACAAGTAGACAGTCAACCACACGCGATAAATGAATCGGTAGACAGTGTAAGTATTACCCTGGTGAAAGTGACAGACACACTGAGGGAATGACGGAACGAGACGGCAGTTATCAACAATAGTGACAACATATCGTACTGTCCAATGACGCCACTTCTTAACTAAAACTACAATATCATCGGGAATAAATCTTAGTTATCTGTTACGGCATTAAATTTATATAAGATGTAATAATAATATATAAAAATAATAAACCTTTGAATACCTGCTTTACCGGGTGTTGTTCATACGTCTGACAACATAGTAAAAGTCCCTCAGTTAACTCACGAAAGAAGAAGTTACCCGGAGTGGATTTACATAATTGACGAACGAGCCAATGATAATTAACGAGCAACATCATACTCCCTTGTCTTGTTGAGGAGTAGTTACGAACGCCATTGTCTCCCTCTGTCCTGGTTCCACACACCTCCATTAGTATTTACCTGAAAAGAAAAACAAATTAGTATCTAAGACAAGGTGTTTTATACAGGGTGGGTGAAAAATAAATATCAATGTATCAAGGTGTTTTTATCCCACCCTGTGTATAATGCTGTAGGGTTAGGTTAAGTTATCAGCTATATCAACATATGGGCATCACTGTACCTGTGCTGTATCCCTTCACCTGAACTTGTACTCAAATTACAGGTATCAACAGTATTTCCTCTTTATTTTATACACATGTTTTTCCCCACTGTCTATGCTAAGCTAACTCAGAAGCCAATCAAACCTAATCTAACCCACCTAATTTAACCCAATCCAACCCAACTTAACCTAACCTAACTCAAAAGCCAACCCAACTTAACCTAACTCAAAAGCCAACCCAACTTAATCTAACCCACCTAACTTAACCTAACCTAATCCCAAACACCACTCTTAACCCAACTTAACCTAACTCAAAAGCCAACCCAACTTAACCTAACTCTTAATCTAAACACCACTCTTAACCCAACTTAACCTAACCCAAAAGCCAACCCAACTTAACCTAACTCAAAAGCCAACCCAATTTAATCTAACCCATGCACCTTAACCCAACCTAACCCACCAGACATAAGACACTACAACACAATCAAAACAAACGTACCCACCTCTTAACAACCCAGCCATCAATTACCCTATAAATCACAGTAAAACCATCATTCCTTCCCTAACGTGGTCGCCTGGGGGTCAATGAGGTCGCCTGAGGGTCAATGAGGTCGCCTGGGGGTCAACGAGACGTGTTACCTCTTGGCTTTATACTTAGCGTTAACCCGTGTGATGAACTCCCTAACCTATATTGTAAATATATATAGTTAAATCTGTAAGTGTGGCCATACGTATATTGTTAACCTGTAAGTGTGGCCATCTGTATATTGTTAAACCTGTAAGTGTGGCCATCTGTATAGTGTTAAACCTGTACGAGTGGCCATCAATATTAGTTAACCTGTACGAGTGGCCACCAAAACATTAGTTAACCTGTACGAGTGGCCACCAATATTAATTAACCTGTACGAGTGGCCACCAATATTAATTAACCTGTACGAGTGGCCACCAATATTAGTTAACCTGTACGAGTGGCCACCAATACATACGATACAATACGAGGCTCCAACATACCCATCTACCACCTTGATAATAGCTCCATCCCTTGACAACGGGCCTCCTTGCATCATGAGGCTGACGTCACACAGTCTTGCGGCTACTGAAGTTCATGGTCAACAGCTTCTCATGACTGACTAACGTGAGCATTCCATACATACATACATACATACATACATACATACATACATACATATACACAAAACAGACATACACAAAAATGCACATACACACACAAATCATACATACACAAAACATCACATACACACACAAAATGCACATACACACACAAAATGCACATACACAAACACACACACACAAAACATAGACATACACAAAAATGCACATACACACACAAATCATACACACACAAATCATACATACACAAAACATCACATACACACACAAAATGCACATACACACACAAAATGCACATACACAAACACACACACACAAAACATAGACATACACAAAACATACTCACATAAAACATACAAATATATTCACACAAAACATACAAAACATACACAAAACATACATATACACAAAAAACATACACACGTACACAAAACATACACACATAAAACATACATATACACACGCAAACCATACATACACACAAAACATACATATACACATACAAAACATACACACATCATGCACACATACACACATGCCACAAACCAGTTTACTGAAGGTTACCGAGTCGGTCGAGTTCCACACATTGCGCCAGATTACAATTCCGTGGAGAAGGTAACTCTGTACTATAGACACACAGACAACACCCCCCCAAACACACAACACCCCCCCACACACACACACACAACACCCCCCAACACATAACATCCCCCACATACAACACCCCCACACAACACCCTCCCCTCAACACCATAACAGATCGCCTCCCCGAGTACACAAGGTAAGAGCAGGACTCACTGAACTAGAGACTCAGGGCTACACTGATCTACTCTGAGTAAACAACTTAACCCAAGCGAAGAAGGGGACTTAACTTACCTCTAAACTAACGTGACTTATCCTATGTTTAACCTAACCTAACTTAACCTACGTCTAACCTAACTTAAACCGAACTTAAACCCCTGATCTAACCTGACCTGTTACTGACCTAACCTAACTTAACCTTACCTAATCTATCCCTAACCTAACCTAATCTACCTCTAACAACCTAATATAATTTACCTCAACCTAACATTACCTAGTCTAGCCTATTCCTACCCTAACTTAACCTAACTAAACCAAACTTACCCATAACGTTACCTAACCTAACTCCTGTAATCAAATTTACGGTTTCACACACACACACACACACACACACACACACACACACACACACACACACACACACACACACACACACACACACATATATATATTAATATGAAATTTGAAGGGGAGAAAGAGGTCGATTTTGTAGTACACTATAAATGTTTTAATAAAATCCACCTATCCACCCTCCTACCAACCAACCCCTCTATCCACCCACCCATCCACCTTTCCTCCCGCCCGCCCAAGAATGCACAACTATATCGCCCGTTCCACGCCTCACGCACCTCACCTATGCCGGGAATGTGTTAAATTTGGGTTGAGATTATTTCACTGCAGGTCTTCTCGAGGGCAGGGGAGGTATAACAGACAGACAGACAGACAGGCAGGACAGGGTGACGGACGCATGGTGGGACAGGGAAGAGGGAGAGACGAACGCATGGTGTAGTTGACAGGCTGGAGTGACGGAGGCAAGGTGTGACAGGCAGGCAGGCAGACAGAAAAAGGGAACAATAATAACCTAATGGGGAGCTGCAAGAAGGAAAAGGGAAGGAGGAAGGAAAAGGGAAGGAGGAAGGAAAAGGGAAGGAGGAAGGAAAAGGGAAGGAGGAAGGAAAAGGGATGGAGGAAGGAAAAGATTAAGACCAGGGTAGGGAGGGCTGGACAGAGTAGAAAGGGAGTGAGGGTTGGAGGGAGGGCAAGAGAAAAGGAGGGCAGGAAAGGAGTCAACAGGAAGGGAGAGAAGGAGGTCAAAAAGGAAGGGATGGGAAGGACAATGAATTTCCTAAGGTGGTAACCAAGACTAGACCACCAGCCCCCGAATAGCCAGCGAGTTGATAAGAGGAAGAAATGGTAACTTAAAAATCAAATTAAATGAATCACTATATCAGCAGCGATCCGGTGTGTGGGTGTGTGCGTGTGGCTGGGGTGATAGACTACACACACACACACACACACACACACACAGGAAGCCGCCGGGGTACCTCAACACACTGCCGGATCTTGTTAGGTTCAAACACATAGAACAGAGACACTTGTGGATATCCTAAACCTTGTGTGTCGGGGTTCAACTTTTTAAAACAATTTCAAAGTCAATTTCTTAAGTCTATCCTGTTCACCTACTTTCTCGACTCCTTCGCTAACTTTCGCATGGGAGAAAGAGGGGGGTGGGAGGGGGTGAGGGGAGGGGGGAACTGGGGGGGGGAGAAGGAAGGTAAAGAATGAAAAGAGGTAAAAGAAATAATGGCCGAAGAGAGGAAACAGCTCACACAAAGAAGTAGAATTATAATCATTATCCACTGCTCTCGTATAATTGTTCCACATCTTCCACATACACAACACATTTAACACGATGAATCTCTAATTGTCATTCCCATTCCACTGTATGTAATAATCAATAACAAATCTATTAAAAACAACAAAATAAGTCTAGTCGTTTCTTAATCACTCATAAAAAATGGTTCCTGAAGTAATTTAATACATATAATATTTACAAACTATGGAAATAAATGATGAATATATTTTGAGTGGAGATTATATATATATATATATATATATATATATATATATATATATACAGGTGTGTGTGTGTGTGTGGGTGTGTATATGTGTGTGTTCATTTCATATCTACCCACACATTCACCCGCCTAACCATCCTCCCTCCTATCCACCCACCCACCCACCCACTCACTAATTAGATTTCCCCTCGCTCGTGATATAATTGGTTCACGGAGCAGACGTCAGGTAATCTCGGCGCTAATTGACCTAATCAACAGGTAGACTATATGTACAAGGTGTATTAATGACTTTGTTTGGAGCTAATTACTAGTGGTATATCTCCGACGTGTCTCAGTAACCACACACACACACACGTACGTTTCATCGGGACCTAAGCTCACCTAACCTACCTTAGTCAGACTAAACTACTCATAAGTGAACTTAATCTAACCTCACCTGACTTAACTTAATCTGACCTAACTAATCCAAGGTGACCAAGCCCCCTTGAGTACGATGAATCCCACAAAGTAACGATATCATAACCCCTTGAGTACGATGTCTTAACCCCTTGAATACGATGTCTTAACCCCTTGAATACGATGTCTTAACCCCTTGAATACGATGTCTTAACCCCTTGAATACGATGTCTTAACCCCTTGAGTACGATGTCTTAACCCCTTGAGTACGATGTCTTAACCCCTTGAATACGATGTCTTAACCCCTTGAATACGATGTCTTAACCCCTTGAATACGATGTCTTAACCCCTTGAATACGATGTCTTAACCCCTTGAGTACGATGATGTCTTAACCCCTTGAGTACGATGTCTTAACCGCTTGAATACGATGTCTTAACCCCTTGAGTACGATGTCTTAACCCCTTGAATACGATGTCTTAACCCCTTGAATACGATGTCTTAACCCCTTGAGTACGATGTCTTAACCCCTTGAATACGATGTCTTAACCCCTTGAGTACGATGTCTTGACCCCTTGAGTACGATGTCTTAACCCCTTGAGTACGATGTCTTAACCCCTTGAATACGATGACACTGTATACCCAAGACGATTCACCCATCATACTCAAGACGTAAACAAAATAACAAGACAAGGGGAGAGTGTCATGACCTTGAGACCACTACACGGCACTTGAGGAGGGAGGTGCCAATCTATACCTGGTGGCACCCTAGCACACACCTGGCACACACCCCCGTCACAGAATCCTAACCTTAAGTAAAAAAAACAACAATCCATTCTAGTTCTACAGATTGTCATTATAAACACACCAATTATAAATCAATATCATAGGCTTTTCTGCTTCGAGTTCAGGTGACAAGAACCCGCGATCCTCTGACATTTAACCTGAGTCCCCCCTCCCTTCACCCCTCCTCCCCCCTCACCCCTCCACCCCCCCAAAAAAAAAGCATGGCATCTGTAAAGGATTGTCATGCTGATTATATTATGTACCAAGTATGAACATAATAGGTCTCTTAAGTTCTTGAATATACTTACATAGACAAACACAGGAGAGAGAGAGAGAGAGAGAGAGAGAGAGAGATACACGCTCCCCACCCTTCTCACACACACACACAAGGTGGATAGCACATACAGTAATAACAGGTAGGAGGGACAGGAGGTAATTAAGGCAGCCCCACACCTGTACCCTGCGTCAACCTCAAATAAAAAAGAGAAAACAATTCGCTCTACCACACACACACACACACACACACACACACACACACACACACACACACACACACTGTCCTTGACCACCGAAGGGTCAAGACGTACCTGGCGCTCCTCTCCGAGCAGCCAGGTCAACTGTTATGTTGGCCCATACCAACTCCCTCCCCTGAACCCTCCTCCCCACCGGAATATCAACAAGTTCACGCCAGAAGTTACTATTTCATTTAGGAAAGAAATGGAACCAGTGTTAAACAGAGGTGAACAGTGGTGAACAGTGCTTAAGTCAGTGAGAACAACTCAACAGTAACAGTGGTACCCAAGTTGACCTTTCACACAGTGAGGTCCCAGGTACCCAGTGATAACGGCCCGTGAGACCCAACTACCAGCGATGTGTTAATCCGTCTATGATAGGAAGGCCTGGAACCACACCTCACTCATATAACACCATCTGTGAGGGAATTACTACACCACGTGAGGCCCCTCATAACACCATATGTGAAGGAGTTACTACACCACGTGAGGCCCCTCATAACACCATCTGTGAGGGAATTACTACACCACGTGAGGCCCCTCTTAACACCATCTGTGAAGTGCACTACACCACGTAGAGCCCTCCCTTAACACCATCTGTGAGGAATTACTACACACCGTAGAGGCCCCTCATAGCACATCTGTGGGAATTACTACACACGTGAGGCCCCTCATAACACCATCTGCGAGGGAACTACTACACCACGTGAGGTCCCTCCTAACACCATCTGTGAGGGAACTACTACACCACGTGAGGTCCCTCCTAACACCATCTGGGAGGGAGTTACTACACCACGTGAGGCCCCTCATAACACCATCTGCGAGGGAATTACTACACCACGTGAGGCCCCTCATAGCACCATCTGTGAGGGAACTACTACACCACGTGAGGTCCCTCCTAACACCATCTGGGAGGGAGTTACTACACTACGTTTTTGCTGTTCAACACCTACATTAATCTGTATGTTCACTATGTTCCTTCACCTTTCTCTAATGAAGGCTTTTGTTAAACCACCAATGTATGTAATAAGTCATTTATGCCCAATGTATATTTTCAGCCTTCGGGCTGCAGAACTTTTTCAATAAACCGTTAATTATTATTATTATTATTATTACACACACACACACACACACACACACCACAGGAAGCCTAAACCAGCCACCTATATCAATTTGCTCTATCAAAACATGAAAGGTTAAAGCGAAATGCCGTCTTTACACGAGTCTCCCGGAGTCTTATGTAATATACTCCTACCCGGATACTATCTCCAATCAATTCCTAGGGTCTCCTCTTTCTATCTCCGCTTTCCATAGTACCCTTCCTCCTTCTCCTCCCCTGTCCCTAGTACCCTTCTTCCTCCTCCACCTCCTCCTCCTCCTCTCCTCCACTTCAGGTAGGCAATACGACAGATCTAGTAGAAATTTGACCAAAAAAGTAGCTATGGCAGGAGGTGGGCGCTCGAACTGGCTAACTACGTTACCGATAAGGGCAAATGGTTTCAGCCTTAACAAACAAGAATTTACAGATGCCATTGCTCTAAGGTACGGTTGGCCAGTGGATGTTCTTACCTCCCAACGTGTGTGGCTATTCCTATGATGGCGATCACGCCATGGTTTGCAAGAACTTCATATGCATGAGGCATGACGAGGTAGGGATCTCACAGCAAATATGTTGAAGGAAATCTGTCGGGACGTCATGGTAGAACCGAACCTCCTTCCACTGGATGGCGAGATCTTCACACAGGACTTCAAACACATCTAACGAAGCCCGTGTGGACGTCAGTGCTCGAGGATTCTGGACGCGGGGACAGCGAGCTTTCTTCGACATCAGGATTTTTGATCCCGGCCGTTTGTCACCGTAACCTAGCTCTCGATGCCGAGCATAGGAGGAACGAGAACGACAAGAGAAGGGCATATGGGAGAGAATTCAAAATGTTGATCAAGGCAGCTTCACTCTCTAGTGTTCACAACCTCTGGTGGGATGGGCCCCGAAGTCAAGATGTTTCTACGCCAGACTCCGGGCTGATCTCGAACAGCAGCAGCAGCCCAAGTTATGTCACAGCCTGGATGAGATGTCGACTGTCCTTCTCTCTCTCGGTCGGCTTTGCTCTGCCTCAGGGAACGAGAGCTTTGCTCCTCCGACAACTGCTGCAGATATCGACTATAAGTGCAGTCACTGAATGCCGCATGGATCTGCGGCTCAACTAATTTACAGATAGGATAGTTCTTGATTGGATATTTAATATTAAGGTAAATAAATGGTGCGAAGGTGTGGCTATTGGGGGCTGGGCCACGTTTGAAAAAAAAAAAAAAAAAGTAGTAGTAGTAGTAGTAATAATAACCACCATCACTACTACAACAAAAAATAATAACAACAACAATAAACCAGAGAAAACAACAACATTACGTCACTCACCGTAGAAAAAAATCACATCACGCGATAACAAAATCAAAACAATAACAATTTAAAACAAAACAAATACAGCCCTTGTTGCCGGAACCGAACCCTCGCTTATCCGAATTACTTCCTCGGATTTCATTAGACCGTAATAACATAGAGGGAGAAGAGGAGAAGGGAGAGGAGAGAAGGGGGAGAGAAGATGGAAGGGAAAGAGGAAAAGGGGTAGAGAGGGAGAGGAAGAGGGATAGAGAGGGAAGGGAGAGATATGGTAAGGGGGAAGAGAGGGAAAAGGAGAGAGGAGGAACAGAGGTGGAAGGGGCGGAAAGAGGAGAGGGGAGAGAGGAGGGGTAGAACAAAGGAATCAGAGAGAGTAAAGGAGGGGCAGGAGGGGGGGGGGGGACCCCAGCAGCGATGATAATAAGTAACGACCCGGATTTAACTAAGGTCTATCATCAGGATTTTTTTAATTAGCCGCAGTAGTGATGATGATGATGATGATGATGATGGTGATGATGGTGATGATGATGGTAGTAATGACACGGATTTTTCTTCGTGAACTGCGCCTAGTCCAAGTCAACAAGGCGTGAGGGATTTTGTTATTGGAGTGGGGGGATTTTAGTGAAGGATTTTTTTTATATTTGTGTGGTTTAGGAACTTGTTAATCCTTCTCTCAGGTGGCTTAACGTTAATCTCTCTCTTCCAGTGGCTTAAGGTTAATCCCTCTTAAGTGGCTTAACGTCAATATCTCTCTCTCTCTGTAAGTGGCTTAACGTTAATCTCTCTCTCTCTCTGTAAGTGGCTTAACGTTAATCTCTGTAAGTGGCTTAACGTTACTCTCTCTCTCTCTCGCTGTAAGTGGCTTAACGTTAATCCCTCTCTCTCAGTGGTTTACGTTACTTCCTCTCAAATGGCTTAACGTTAATCTTCAATGGCTTAATGTTAATCTTCCAGTGGCTTAACGTTAATTCTCTCTCAGTGGTTTAACGTTACTTCTCTCAGGCTTAACGTTAATCTCTCTCCAGTGGCTTAACGTTAATTCTCAGTGGCTTAAGGTTAATCTCTCTCTTAGTGGCAATAATCTCTCTCTGTGGCTTAACGTTAATCTTCTCTCCCAGTGGCTTAACGTTATCTCTCAGTGGCTTAACGTTAACTCTCTCCCAGTGGCTTAACGTTAATCTCTCTCTCTCAGTGGCTTAACGTTAATCCCTCATCTGACTTCAGGACGTCAGTAATTAATCCTTCCTATGTGACTTGAGAGAGAGAGAGAGAGAGAAGAGAGAGAGAGAGAGAGAGAGAGAGAGAGAGAGAGAGAGAGAGAGAGTTATAGCAGGTGTGTGAGGTGTCATTAGTTATAGCAGGTGTGTGAGGATGTTATTAAGATAGCAGGTGTGTGAGGGTGTTATTAGTTATAGCGGGTGTGTGAGGATGTTAAGTATAGCAGGTGTGTGAGGGTGAGTGTAGCAGTGTGTAGATGTTAAGTATAGCAGGTGTGTGAGGTGTTATTATTATAAGGTGTGTGAGGGTGTTATATAGCAGGTGTGTGAGGGTGTTATTAGTTATAGCAGGTGTGTGAGGGGTTAAATAGCAGGTATGTGATGCTGTTAAGTATAACAGGTGTGTGAGGCTATTAGTTATAGCAGGTATGTGAGGGTGTTATTAGTTATAGCAGGTGTGTGAGGATGTTAAGTATAGCAGTTATGTGAGGCTGTTAAGTATAGCAGGTGTGTGAGGGTGTTATTAGTTATAACAGGTGTGAGGTTAGTTATAGCAGGTATGTGAAGGTGTTAAGTATAGCAGGTGTGTGAGGGTGTTAGTTATAGCAGGTGTGTGAGGACCTTAATGAACCATAACAGGCAGACTCAAATTAACCCATGTCAACAAGATATAAATAAATTAACTCATGTGCCAGAAGACATGACCAAACTACGACACGAGTCTCACGAGGCAGGTGTGTGAGAAACTCATTAAGATTGAAGCAGGTGTGTAAGAAAGTCATTAAACCGTAGCAGGTGTGTGAGAACCTTTTTATTATCGCTCAAGGTGTGGACGATTTTCATTGTACCTATTACCGCAGCAGGTGTGTAAGAGCTACATTATTACCGCAGCAGCAGATGTGTAAGAGCTACATTATTACCGCAGCAGCAGGTGTGTAAGAGCTACATTATTACCGCTGTAGGTGCGTAAGGGTTTCATTATTACCGCAACAGGTGTGTAAAAGCTTCAATATTACCGTAACAGGTGCAAGAACCTCATTAAAAACGCAGGTGTAAGAGCTTCATTATTACCGCAGCAGGTGTGTAAAGGCCTCATCAAAACTGCAGCAGGTGTGTGAGGGACGGCAAGGCATCACAATTCGAACACGAGGTGGACGACCCTGAGTGACCCAGAGAGAGAGAGAGAGAGAGAGAGGCTGCCGGGCACAGTGATGGACCGCCACCCAACTTTAGTTCAGCTGGCCACAAACTGGCAGGCGGGTGACCCCCCCCCACATCCCTCAGGCTCTCTATATCCTCCTTCCTGGCTGCCCTGTGAGGGGGTAGAGGGAAAAACTATATCGTTGTAAATTATTCTAAGGCAACCCTAACTTAAGGAAGTTTTATCTTAACTTTACTTGATCCTAAGAGATCTGAACTTGACCTAACTTTACCGTAAACAATCTGGACTTGATCTACCTTAACCCATCCGAACTTCACCTGAATAATTTGAACTTGGCCAAACTTAATCTAACTGTTAACCTAACCTAGCCACAACTAAATCTAACAAAACCTACCTAACTGAACCTAGTCTTTACCTAAAACCACCAAGGTTAGGTTACGATACCGCTATATAATTTTCTGGTCGAAGCGAAGAAAAAAAAATGACTACGCCCCTTTACTCAGTACTCTTCAGCTGCCAGTGACCGTGTATAATGAACACAACACACACGTCTAGTATAACGCCCGAGAGTTAATATATCACCACCTGTCATGGAGAACAGTAGCACGTGATCACTACACCGTCAAGACTCAAGAGGGTGGACGGACGGACACACTACACCCCTGCCACTCTGATAAACACACGTAGACAAACCTTCGACAATCTAATACTGTACTATAATTACATCTCTGTCACTCACGGCCACAACAAAACAAGTCTTACTCGAGGTCTTAGGTCACCAGGAGTGATCAATACATTAATTGAGGCGGTGTCGTGGTGACAGAATGACACCGCATGACACATCAGTCCTTCATCCAGGTTTTATTGGTGACACATGACCACATCCCTTACACCAGTGATCTGTCGTGGGTGGCACATGGCAGGTCTGGCGGCGCATGAAAGCCTAAGGTAATAATCAGCCATGGGCGACGTATGCACATCCTGCCAGTCATGTGCGTCACGGGGCCCACTTGTGGGGGCGCAGGTATGTCACGGGGGCGGGAGTTTCCTGCCGTGTGTTGCATGACCACACACTCTCCTCAGCTCCCATGACCACACACTCTCCTCACCTCCCGCATGACCACACACCTCCTCACCTCCCATGACCCACCTCTCACCTCCTGCATGACCCACACCTCCTCACCCCATGACCACACACACTCTCACCCTGCATGACCACACACCCCTCCTCACCTCCTGCATGACCACACACCTCACCTGCATGACCACACACCTCTCACTCCCGCATGACCACACACTCTCCTCACCTCCCTGCATGACCACACACTCTCCTCACCTGCATGACCACACACTTCCTCACCTGCACACCACACACTCTCCCACCTCCTGCACACACCACTTCTCCCCATCAACACACACACACACAGATGGAAAGAGCAGAACGCCGCAAGACTCTGGTTTCGCATGACGTCATTTCCTGCCGCAGCTGGGCAAGGTCGTGATATCATGCTGCGGAACACGATAACAACCTCGACAACAACGATAACAAGTGTAGCAGCCGAGTGGTGGTTGTGGTGGTATGTGCTAATAATGGTGGTTGTAGTGGAGTGGTGGTTGGTGGAGTGGTGGTAGGTGGATGTGGTGGCTGTAGGTGGCGGTGATAGTGGTGGTTGTGGTAGGTGGTGTATTGCATAGTAATGGCAAGTAAAGTAGTATTGGTGGTTGAAGGTGGTGGTTGTAGTTGTGATCATGATGGTGATAGTGGACATGGTGGTGGATAGTTGTAGTGTTGGTGGTGGTTGTGGTGGTAGTTGTAGTGTTGGTGGTGGTTGTAGGTGGTGGTGGTGGCTGTCGTGTTGGTGGTGATTGTAGTGTTGGTGGTGGTTGTAGTTGTCATGATGATGGTGGTTAAGATAATGGTGATGGTATTGATGGTGATGGTGGTGATGGTTGTGGTGATGGTGGTGATGGTTGTGGTGATGGTGGTGGTTATGATAATGGTGGTGGTGATTGTGGTGATGGTGGTAATTATAATGGTGATTGTGGTGATGGTGATGATGGCACATTGAACTTATTTTCTGCTTATTTCTGATCCCATTTTTCGTATTTATTTCTATCCCTTTTGTTCACTTAACTGTGGGTCCCCATAAAACCCCCATAGGTACTACCCTATTATTTTTGTTTTACCATAAATAGGCAGTACCCCCATTATTCTTAACCATCAATAGGCAGTACTCATTATTTTTAACCATCAATAGGCAGTACCCATTATTCTAACCATCAATAGGCAGTACCCCATTATTTTTAACCATCAATAGACAATCCCATTATTCAACCATCAATAGGCAAATACCTCATTATTTAACCATCAATAGGGCAGTCATTATTCTAACCATCAATAGGCAAATGTATTATTTAACCATCAAGCAGTACCCCATTATCCCTACCATCAATAGGCAGTCCCTCATTATTCTTACCATACAGCAGTACCCCATTATTTTAACCATCAAAGGCAGTCCTTCATTATTCTTACCATACAGCAGTATTATTATTTTAACCATCATGACAATCCTTCATTATTCTTACATACAGCAGTACCCATTATTTTAACCATCAATAGGCAGTACCTCATTATTCTTACCATACAGCAGTACCCCATTATTCTAACCATCAATAGGCAGTACCCCATTACCCTTACCATCAATAGGCTCCCTTATTTTTCCATACACTCATCTTAAACCAACCATCTCATTATCTCATTACGTTCTAAACATCGACTTGAGGAGGTAGAATGAGCAAAGATTAATGTCCGTGTGAACGTCAAATAAGATAATAATGTAAAACAGAAAGCAGAACGATTTTGCGTCCTTTTGTCACCTTATTAGAAAGTATTAAGGGGTAGAAAGTAACATCTTGTGCCACTGTTAGAATTGGTACTTTCTCTCTGTTGGGTGGAGAGAGAGAGAGAGGGGGGCTGGTGTGGCTCTCAAACACATCTTACCAAACATCTCTCTCTCTCTCTCGTCCTTCCTCCTACCTATCTCCCCCCCCCCATTTCTCTATCATTCTACCTAACCCTCCACCTACTGTACGTATCTGGTCGTATCTACAAGCAGTGGGAAAGTCGTGTACAGTACATGGTCGGGGCCCTATATATTTAACCTTAAGTGCATGGACAATACCTCGGTACACACCACCACCACAACTATTACCACCATCACCACTACAACTACCACCATCATCATCATCACCACCACCACAATAGCTACCATCACTACAACCACTACCATCACCACAACGACCGCCACAATAACCACCATCACTACAACCACCACCACATCTACCATCACCACAACTACTACCATCACCACAACCACCATCTCGCATCCGTTAACAGGAGCTTCCCATACCCGTTAAACATCCACTCCAGCTTGCCACCCCTAACAGTATACTGCGCCGCTGACAACACTACACACTCTTGCTACTACCAGCCAGGTGGCCAGTAGCCATGGGGAGGATGGGGGTGGATGAGGGTGGATGGGGAGGGTGGATGAAGGGAAGTGGATGGGGGGGAAGAGGAGGGGGAGGTATGAAGGAAGTGGGTGATCTTCTCATCAGGTTAATTAGGAATCCATCACCTGTGGACGACAACAGGAGGCCCGCGCTGGGAACCTCTCTGACACCTGCTGTTCTCATTACCTGGGAGTACCACCACCACCATACCTCCCTTCCTTCCTTCCTTCTTTCCTTCCTTCTCTCCTTTACCTCACCTACCAACACACTCTACCTACATCATCCACACTTTACCTCAACCATCAAGTGTGGGGAGTCGTTTATTTTAGGTGTAATTAACTTTGATCAATTACATAAGAACATACGGATTTAACTCAGGTAATTAAACTCGCCATTGAACGATTTTGCTCTTACTTGATGATAAAGGTTATTTCACCTTAGTTATATTTTTTCTATATTATTATTATTATTATTATTATTATTATTATTATTATTGTCATCGTAGTAATCATACTGTCATTAAACTATTACAAAATTATTCTTTCTAATTAATGTTATCTCTACTAATTATTTGAATCATTAATATTATCATTACTTTTATCTGTTTCCGCATCATTACTATTATCAGAACTAATTACTAATGATATTATTAACCAATCCAATTATTACTATCAATCATATCATGGCTACAGAAAGTCACCTCAAACACCTTTAAGAGACAGACACTGACCATCGACCACTCACCACCATCGAGGAGAGTTAACACCACTCACCCCCACTCACCACCATCGAGGAGAGTTAACACCACATTCACCCCCACTCACCACCATCGAGGAGAGAACACCACTCGACCCCACTCACCACCATCGAGGAAAGTTAACACCACTACACCCCCCCACTCACCACCATCGAGGAGAGTAACACCACACTCACCCCCCCACTCCACCACCATCGAGGAGAGTTAACACACACCACACTCACTCATTCTCCCCACTCACCACCATCGAGGAGAGTTAACACCACACTCACCCCGCCCCACTCACCATCATCGAGGAGAGTTAACACCACACTCACTCATCTCCCCACTCACCACCATCGAGGAGAGTTAACACCACTCACCCCCCACTCACCACCATCGAGGAGAGTTAACACCACACTCATCCCCACTCACCACCATCGAGGAGAGTTAACACCACTCAACCCCCACTCACCACACCATCGAGGAGAGTTAACACACCTCACCCCCCACTCACCACCATCGAGGAGAGTTAACACCATCACCCCCCACTCACCACCATCGAGGAGAGTTAACACCACACCACCCCCCACACACACACTTTGTACTGTAGCCACGCTGTCTTCCAGGACCACTGGCGCCCTACTCGTCTCCCCCTTCCTGCACGGTGGTGGTCGTTGCTGAACCCTTCATTAGCAGGTAACGAGCGTGACCAGCCCGGCTGTTCGTTTCAACACAGGTAAACAAGACGAAGGGCGGAAGCCGTGGGTGGTTGTGAGTCATCCTCTGTGTTGTGTGTGTGTGTGCGTGTGTGTGTGTGTGTGTGTGTGTGTGTGTGTCATTCCAAGAGGTGTGGGGTGAAGACTTAAGACTGAAAGACTTAATTTTGACTGACTGAAATATAAGGTTGATATATTAATACCAAGTGTAGAGACCATCAATCTTATCCCTGTCTGAGTGTATACTATAAGTGTATTGGGAATGGAGTGTCTTAAAATATACTCAAGACTCAACAACCAAACACAGTTGACGGTATTCTTAATCTCTACAGCAAAAAAAAATAATGACAACAGATATCATGGTGTATGCGGGTAAACAGATTATTCCAATAAGCAGAAATTTGTCTAAACTCATTCAATATTTTATGAAAGCTTCACGAATGTTGGGTCTAAATGGTGGGTGATGAGGGGGGGCTGGGGGGTGGGTGATGAGGGTGGGCTGGGGGTGGGTGATGAGGGTGGGCTGGGGGGTGGGTGATGAGGTGGGGCTGGGGGATGGGTGGAGAGGGTGGGATTGGGGGGATGGGTGGAGAGGTGTAGTGAAGGTGAGGGAGGATGGGTGGAAGGGGTGTTGGGGTGAAGAGAGGTGATGCTGGGTGGAGGGAGGGGAGTTTGTCACCCTCTTCACATGATGTGGTTGAATCATCGGCTGGTATGTGGGGTTAAGATGGTGTTAGGAAATATCTACTGCTTACTCATGATCGTGTAGTAGTCAGTCTGTGTATGAATCTCTCTCTCTCTCTCTTCCCTTCTGCCTGCCTGTTGGGAGGTCACCTGGGAGGAGTGTGTGTGTGTCCTGTGTGTGTGTGTACCCAGGCGTGAGTGAGTATACAGATTTGTGTTGATGTGCGGCAGTGAACACAGCAGGACGTTCACCTATGAGCACACACACGCACACACCTGCCTGCCACGCACGCACGCACCTTGCACACACCTACCACCTACACACACACACACAGCCCAATCCCAACCATTGTAAAAATTATCAATAACATGTAATAAATCAGTGTATTCACTCCAGTAAACACTACTCCACTTGCACTGTCACTTATGTTGAAATGAACTGTATTTGAGCTGATCCCCATCTAAGTTACTATATGTCTTATTTGTGTCCTTATGTCACTTGTATATTGTAATTCGTAACCCATTCCCCCAAATATGTAACTGTATATTTTCAGCCTTCTGGCTGCCAAGCTCTTTCAATAACCGTTAATTAGTATTATTATTATTATTTTTTACACACACACCTCAGCGTATAACAGTATTACCACCCAAACTCCTTCCCCAAACAGTGTTACTACCACCATCATCACCACCAACTCCCTTATGCAGGAAGTTCTCAACACCACCACTACACCTCCCTAAACGAACCAGTATTGCCATCATCACCAGAAACCCATCAACCTACCAGTGTTACCAGCACCCACCTGAAATTAATGTGCGGGTATACATTAGCTCTGACACTCCAACTTCCAATCCCCTCCAATGGTGCGAGTTGATTGCATTTTCTCTTGATTGGCTACACTGATAATCTCATTTGACGGTGAACGCGCTAGATGGAGTTTACCTGAAGACCTCCTGAGGAGACCCCCCCCCCCCCGAGACACACCAATCTTCAGTTCCATTATTAACTCATCCCTCTCTTATATTCTTTCATCTCCTTTATCTACTTAAAACACACACACACACACACACACACACTATACAGTCACGCAATACCTGCTCTGTATACAATAATATTATGAGTGTGTGAGGTAGTTTTTTTTTTTAAATCTAGATAGGGTTAATAGCCAATGACCAGCTTCCAATTACCTCTAGATAACTACAGTACTATTTCAGCCAATCACCTGTTACCATTGAAGGTGTGAACTAGTTATAATCTTGTTATGATCAAGTGAAATCTAGTCCTTCTAGTTTATTTGACCTGATCCTGATGTAGGTGGAGGGAAGATGAGGTGGAGGGAAGATGGGGTGGAGGGAAGATGGGGTGGAGGGAAGATGGGGTGGAGGGAAGATGGGGTGGAGGGAAGATGGGGTGGAGGAAGATGAGGGTGGAGGGAAGATGGGGTGGAGAAGATGGGTTGGAGGAAGATGGGGTGGATGGTAGATGGAGGGAAGATGGGGTGGAGGGAGATGGAGGGAAGATGGAGGTTTAGGAAGATGGAGGTGGAGGGAAGGAGGAGGGGGAGAGGTAGACCAAGAACAAGGTGGACAGCCATAGCAAAAACTGACCCGGATATAGTGTAGGAGGATAACGGAGGAGAGATGACAGCGACGGAGGAGTGGCGACCCACGTGGAGGAGGGCGTAGACCTGACCCCGGAAGGAAGGAGGAGGAGGAGGAGGAGGAGGAGGAGGAGGAGGAGAAGAAGAAGATGAAGAAGAAGATGAAGATGAAGAAGAAGAAGAATAACGAAAGAAAAATAGAAAGAAAAAGAAGACGAAGAGAAAAAAATAAGAAAGGGCGACAAAGGAAGAAAATAAGCATAAAGAAAAAAAAAGAATAAGAAAACCATTAAATAATAAAAATATTAAAAAAAAAGATATACACATAATAATAATAATAAGAAAATAGAAAGAAGAAAAAGGAAAACAAAACCAAAGAAGAACAAGAACAAGTAAAAGGAGAAAAAATACCAATTACAGGCCAGAGAGAGAGATGGGGGAATTAAAAAGAAAGAAGGCAAAAGAGAAATGAAAAAATATAAAGAAAAAAGACTGAAAAAATAAAGAAAAAAATAGAATAAATTAAAAGAATAAATAAAATAAAATAAAGTCGAGGAAATGAAAAAAATAAAAAAAAATAAATCAAAGTGAAAAGTAAAGGAAGGGGGAAGAAGCGGCAGGGTTGACAACTATGACGTCACTATCTCCACGCCAAAACAAAAGCTTCCACACCAGGCGCAGGGCGGAGTCACGCCGGACCCCCAATCTACGGTAGGCCTGTTGGTATCCAGTATTATGGTATCTAATTGAAGAGGCAGATAGCAGGAGACGCTGACGAAGGTTAAATCATTCCTGAATCGTCGCCATTGTCTCCCATCAGTCAATTAAGGTGTCATTATTCGTGTCTGAGGGTTGGCGACCACGACCCACCACCACCCTCCTCAAACCGTTTCCAGACCAGAGCTGTTAACTACCTTCAACCATCGTAATTTCTGACCTCCCGTGACCCCCCGACTCTCATTATTACCTATTAACTCCTCGTACCAACATTCCTTCATCTATTACACTGATTGGTTAAATTTCTATTGGATTATTTCTCATGAATTTCGCCAATTTGAATAATAATAATAAAAAAAAATAATTTGTTCATCACGACGCACCCACTAGTGTGTGTGTGTGCGTGTGCGTGTGCGTGTGTGAGTGTAAGTGTGTGTGTGTGTGTGTGCTACCGACTTATTTATTAACACGTGGGAGAAATACACCGTTAATTGCCCGAGCCGCTTCCAGAATGAATTAACATAAACATCTATACTCACGTTTGAGCTATATCTATCTATCTGTCTATGTCTACCTATCTATGTCTACCTATCTAGCTGTCTATATGTCTATCTGTCTATGTCTACCTATCTATGCCTACCTATCTAGCTGTCTATATGTCTATCTATCTGTCTATGTCTACCTATCTATGTCTACCTGTCTAACTGCAAAGCCTCACTTCTCAAGAAAGTCACAATCAACAAATATACACAGGAGCCAAGGAACACCACAGCAGCCAAGGAACACATGAGCCAAGGAACACGACAGGAGTCAAGGAACACGACAGGAGTCAAGGAACACGACAGGAGCCAAGGAACACGACATGAGTCAAGGAACACGACATGAGTCAAGGAACACGACAGGTCTGAAGGAGTTTTTCAAATTATCTTTCCTTTTGAGTTTAAATTTTTTACTTGTCCTCAGAATCATCCACACATCAATGCTCTCCTCTCCAAGTCTTTCCTAAACGATCTCCCAGCGTCTCTCTCACCCCCTTACCTTCCCTTACCCATCTACCCCCTTATCCCCCCCCCACCTCAACTTTTCCTAGGTTTGGTCTTGGCCGCCCTAGACCCCTTTTTTTTGGTCTCCCCTATAGCCGCATTTTGGTCATGTTCCAGCTTAGACTTACCAGCGGTCTCCAACAACAACATCCAGGTCATGATCTCGCCTCTTTGGTCATCACATCCTGGTCACCATCTGACCCAGACCACTTGCAGTCGTCACCAACCACACCCCACGTCTTGGCCTGGCTAGTCCATATACGGCCTCCATATTAACCTACCTCGTCTGGCTTTGGTCCCCACTTGACAACCACCTTCCTCTACCCCCTCCTCCCCGCCTCCTCCCCCCGCATCACTCTGCAGGACAGGGAGCCCATGTGAGGTTTAACGAGACCTCACTCAACGAGACTTCTCAATTATGTTCGCGCCAGTGTTTACATATACATAACTCCCCCTCCTCCCCTCCCTCATCCATCCTGATACAAGTGACTCAGCGGCCCTCACCTACCTTACTCACTGACTCATTCACTCTGGCCATGGAACACCGTCTGTCTGTCATGTCGGATTTCGACATATTTAGTAAATTTCACACTTGCTTGACGGTATGAGTCTTCCGTCAACTCCGATGAGATGTATTGGGAGTATTATAAAGATGGTTCCTTAAGTATGAGAGAATCATCAATACACATACAGAGCAGTTTGGATACAGTATACTAAGCCTAAGGAACACATGGAGACAGTGTTGCCAGTTCTGCAAAATATCGCGTTTCCTTTCCTCAATTGTAAAGTTAGGTCCCGATTCACAGCTGGGTGAAATGGGGGTGCCTTAAAGTACAAACCAGCGACGCTTAGGAAAGGAGACGAGTACTGTACCCACTCAGCCACCATACCCCTAGTAACATAAGTGGCGTCATAAGCTACACGTGATATTGAAACATGACCGAGATAACCACAGGCTCAGATATGAAGTACACTACAGATAGCTACAGTAAATCCCATGTACAGTATTGAACAGCATCAAGACAGTGATACCTTAATCTGGGTAAGACACAAACAGCAACCCAGCTACTGACTCACATATAAATATTTAGAAAACTATTCAGACTCTATGAAGTTCAAAGAAAAAACAGCATCCTCTCCATGAACCAGATTACAAAAAAAAACATAAATAAAATCCCTAACCTCCTTTTTCACATACCAGACTAAAACCAATCTATTTATGATTCACGCACACAACCTTCCCTAGCCCCATTCTCTTCCCCGCTAGTCACCTCAATGCCTTTCGTGACTGGAAGGTGAATTCATTTTAATTAAGTCATCTCTCGCTGCCTGAGTTACGTCCCAAGGCTCAAATTAAGCCCTCACGACCTGGTTTGTGTTGCTTTACCCAAGTCTGGAGGAATGTTGGGGCGGGAGGGGGGAAGTGGGGGAGGGGGAGGTGGAGGAGGGGAGGAGAGGGGGAAGGAGGAATGTTGGTGGAACTTCGGAGTATCTTGGACCATAGAGAGTACTGATAGGTTATCTGTACAAGTGTGTGTGTGTTGTCTGATAACTGCTGATAAGTGACCTGCAGGTGATGATGAGGACGGTGACGTGTACGTAAATGAGGGCGTTGTGACGTGTTGATAGCAAGGTGTGTGTGGTGACGTGTATGACAGTGTGGGTGTGTGGTGATGTGTATGACAGTGTGGGTGTGTAGTGACGTGTATGACGGTGTGGGTGTGTGGTGACGTGTATGACAGTGTGGGTGTGTGGTGACGTGTATGACAGTGTGGGTGTGTGGTGACGTGTATGACAGTGTGGGTGTGTAGTGACGTGTATGACAGTGTGGGTGTGTAGTGACGTGTATGACAGTGTGGGTGTGTAGTGACGTGTATGACGGTGTGGGTGTATGGTGACGTGTACGAATGAGAATAAAGTTGAACATGATAACATAATTAATCAGAACATCGGAAATAAAAACTGACTTCCCATTGTCCTAAATACTCTACCAAACGGTTTTCTTTTTTCTCTTTCTAATCCTTTCGTTTTCTTTTCCCTTCATTTATTTATCTTTCTTCTTTCCTCCTTCGTTGTATTTTCTTCTCTATCTTTTTCCTGACCTCAAATACTACATCATTCTTATTTGAATCTCTCTCTCTCTCTCTCTCTCTCTCTCTGTGTCCTGGATACTTGACGTGACAAACTTCATAAGCGATGGGGTTCCTCCTGTATATGAACCTCAGTCCAGAAACCAGCTGACTCACCCAGCCTCATCCACCTCCCCTCACCCTCATTCACCCACACACCCATCCCCGTTTTCACCCATTACTTCCCACCCATCACCAACTTCCATCTCCACACCCCCGTATACAGCACACATTGTTATATAAATCTTTTCACCATTATCTACACCTCCTCACCATCAACACACACACACACACTATACTATATAAGAAAAAAAAAAGAATAGCCCTGGTCCCGTAAGACTTAGAGACAGACAATAGCATTAAGGTCACCTGCTTGACACTCCCAAACCTGTTCCTAAGGCCGCGTTATAATCACCCCTTCACATCACCGAACCTGCCCAACCTACTTGCTAGTCCACCCACCTATCCATCTACCCACACACCCACCTATCCTTCCATCCACTCATCCACCCATCATATTAAAAAAAAATGGTCAAATAAAAATAGGATCCACTATCAGGATCTCTTCAAGGACACCTGTAGGATCCTCGACCTGTAGGGCTTCCTAACTGTAGCATATCACTGTCTTCCTATACCACTTATGACACACAGCCGGGAAGTGGTGTAGAGAGTTGATAACCTGATCCAGCGCTCAAATTACCACTTCCTCCTCCGAGATTTCACACGGGGTGGGGGAGGAGAGGGGGTAAGGGGTTGGGGAGAAGGATAGGGGGTTGGGGAGAAGGATAGGGGGTTGGGGAGAAGGATAGGGGGTTGGGGAGAAGGATAGGGGGTTGGGGAGAAGGATAGGAGGGTTGGGGAGAAGGATAGAGGGTTGGGGAGATAGAGGTTGGGGAGAAGGATAACGGGAGGGGAAGAGGGGGGAGAGAGAGAGGAGAAAGAAGATAAGGGAGAAAAGAGAGAGAGAGAGAGAAGGGGAAAAGATATAGGGAAGAGAGAGGAGAAGGGAGGAGGAGGAAGAAACTCGAGGTAACAACATGTCGAGGCAACACGAATTGACGTTTCAAAACACCTCCCTGGTGACCTTCCACAGTGACAAGAATAAATTTACAACGAGGAGACATACGTTCACAGTGTAATCACCTCCTCCTTCTCCACCTCCTCCTCCCGAATTTTTCACACGGTCTCTCTCTCTCTCTCTCCTGATTACAACGTGTCCAGGAGTACAAATGACGTTTCCTAACACTTACCATGTCATGTTAGTCCCGGCGTGCCATAAGGGGTTACCCAAACACACGCTGGGAAGTTTTATATATATATCCCACGTCCTGGCGACAGATAAGTTTTATAATGTGAGATTTTCTTCCTCTGAACTGTTGTCATGTTGTAAATAAATTCTGTTCCTCCTCAAATGATGTTCAAGTCCCTCCCAGATGCTGTTAAGTCCCTCCCAGATGCTGTTAAGTCCCCCCCCCAGATGCTGTTAAGTCCCTCCTAGATGCTGTTAAGTCCCTCCTAGATGCTGTTAAGTCCCTCCCAGATGATAAATCCTCCCAGATGCTGTTAAGTTCCTCCCAGATGCTGTTAAGTCCCTCCCAGATGCTGTTAAGTCCCTCCCAGATGCTGTTAAGTCCCTCTAGATGCTGTTAAGTCCTCCTAGATGCTGTTAAGTCCCTCCTAGATGCTGTTAAGTCCTCCCAGATGATAAGTCCCTCCCAGATGCTGTTAAGTCCCTCCCAGATGTTGTTAAGTCCTCCCAGATGCTGTTAAGTCCTCCCAGATGCTGTTAAGTCCCTCCCAGATGCTGTTAAGTCCTCCCAGATGCTGTTAAGTCCCTCCCAGATGCTGTTAAGTCCCTCCCAGATGCTGTTAAATCCCTCCCAGATGCTGTTAAGTTCCTCCCAGATGCTGTTAAGTTCCTCCCAGATGCTGTTAAGTTCCTCCCAGATGCTGTCAAGTCCCTCCAAATTCCTGCTAACATCTCGTGTGTAATTCTAGTGTCATGTGGGATTGTTATTTTTGATGAGTTATTGTAATTATTATATCCTATGTGGTACTTATTGTTTAGTGAATATATCTTTATGGTAAATAGTCTTGGTGTAATTTAGACGCCATTTTGGAAGTTACGGTCCCTTTGTTAACCTGTTTAATGTGCTTTTATATATCCCCTTGACGGTGTTCTACCCATAACTGTTCTCCCCTTGACGGTGTTCTCTCAAGTTGTTCTCCCCTTGACGGTGTTCTCCCCATAACTGTTGTTTTTTTCCTTGGCATTGTTCTCCGCTTGAAGGTAACCTCAATTACTGAACAAACTTGAGCACCTGGGATACCTAGGTCACTTTGTCACACTTTTTACAGCCCCCACCATTCACGACCCCCACACTATTCACGACCCACACACTATTCGACCCCACACTATTTCACGACCACACACTATTCGACCCCCACACTATTCGACCCCCACACTATTCGACCCTCCACACTATTCACGACCCCCACACACTATTCACGACCCCCACACTATTCGCGACCCCCACACTATTCACGACCCCCACACTATTCACGACCCCCACACTATTCACGACCCCCCACACTATTCACAACCTCTACTATTCACGACCCTCCACACTATTCACGACCCCCCACACTATTCACGAACCTCATTATTCAAGGCACCTCTTAGCATGTGACACCTAATCCTCTCCCTCAGCAAGGAATCACGTGTGTTAATCCTCTGATATGACGCGACAAAGCAGCCTCTCGCTCACCTGTTTAAGCCTGAGTGACTGTCCCGACTTTACACTAAAAACATTACAGTAGCCTCGAGTGGGTTGTGTCATCACCCCGAGAACCGGGACCTAAGCCTTCTATAAATACATGGGAGGTATAGTGCACTTTCCTCACGTCTGTATACACACACTGCCTTAAAGAGAGTTTTATGTCACTATTTATTCGACTACGATGACCACTACTACAGTTACTACTATTAATACTACTGTTACTACTACTATTACCACTACTACTACCTGCTCCTCCTCCAGTGCTAGGAGTTGATACTTGACGAGCAGTTCTTACGATACACCCGCTACTGTCTTGCTGTACTACAACCACCATCACCACTCCACAACCACAACAACTACAACCACTCCACCACCACCACCGACAACACCACCACAACCACTCCACCACACTCCCTAAGAAGATAATTGCCATCGGGAGAAGACAACAACATTCCGAGTAAGATGGAGTCACGCCCCTCATCTTCCCATGGTAGGCTGGATACCTTAATCACACATTACGTCATCAGAAGCAATCAGCTGTTCCTCCCCCTCTCCCCCCAACCCCCTCTACCCCCCCCCTCCCCCCGTCAGCTCATCTGTATTAACGCACGTATTACCTCACATCAAGGCTTTCGACCTCTCCATCTGATGTAATAATAAGAATTGTTCACCCGGATTTCACCTAGTAAATTACCTCTCTCCACTCCCCCACTATCACGGATAAGCGCCATTAACCCCCTAACCCCCCCCCGCCAAGACTCCGCCATCACCGCCCAACACAAAACCCCGAACACCTAAATTTCTTCCCGCCTCACTAACTTGTGTCATGAACGAGCTTGTGTGGTGGACTCATGGCTGTCATACCTGTTTTTGACTGGATTATACATATACATATACGTACATACATACATACATACATACATAAACTTACATACATTGAGGGTGGTCAGAGGAGGACCAGCTTGTGGGTCGCCATGGTTGCCGGCTGGAGCAGGAGCCGCCAGGCAGGAGCGGAGGAGGAGGTGTTGCTTGCTGGTGGATATTGTCCAATGCGCAGAAATATGTATGTGTGTTGACAAGGAGAATTTCCCCCTTCCTGCCTCATACAGTAATGCTGAACAGGACGTTTTGGACTGGATTATACAGACGGGGAGCACAACACACACGTAAACACATTATCAACAACAGCAAGTGTGTGTGTGTGTGTGTGTGTGTGTGTGTGTGTGTGTGAACATTTGACCCTCATCTGCGACCTTGTTGTTCATCGAATCTTAACACCCAGACTTACGGACAGACGGTCAGAAACACAGCTTGGGATATATACAGGATGTACACACAATATGACCCGTTTAAATTTAAGGTTGTATTAAAAAAAGGCAAAATGTGATGGAGGAATAATCAAGAAGGCTACTGGCATGTTATTGTGCACTTGCTTCACCCCTATAAGAGTCTTCGGCTTTAGAGAGTCTTCGGCCTAAGAGAGTCTTTGCTCTAAGAGAGTCTTCGACCTAAGAGAGTCTTCGGCCTAAGAGTATTCGGCCTGAGGAAGTCTTCGACCTAAGAGAGTCTTCGGCCTAAGAGTATGCGGCCTAAGGAAGTCTTCGGCCTAAGAGAGTCTTCGGCCTAAGAGTATTCGGCCTAAGGAAGTCTTCGGCCTAAGGAAGTCTTCGGCCTAAGGAAGTCTTCGGCCTAAGGAAGTCTTCGGCCTAAGAGAGTCTTCACACTAAGAGTCTTCCCCTTAAGAGTCTTCAGCCTATAAGAGTCTTCGCCCTAAAAGAGTCTTCGCCCTAAAAGAGTCTTCGCCCTAAAAGAGTCTTCGCCCTATGAGAGTCTTCACCCTATAAGAATCTTCGGCCTACAAGTCTTCGGTCTATAAAACTCTTCGCTCTAAGAGTCTCCGCCCTAAGGGATTCTCTAGGCCACAAAATACGACGCCATATCAGGGAGCCAACATCCCCCGAGGAACACCAGGAAGCATTAACAACGATAAAGTTAGACATAATAACAACGCCCTGTAGTCGGTGAGGATAACCAGAAGGTAAATTAATCCATGATAACATATAATCGGTTTTTAAACAATTAAGATAGATAACACAACTAACCACAGATAACAATATACACATAAGTACAAATAAGTAATTACATCATGTTAATACAGTAAATAATTAAGATAAAAGACATAATTAGCCAGAGATAACAATGTACCGTAACTACATCAACACCAGGTATAGATAGTTCCAGGTGGTTTGTTGTGGTGTAGATGACAACCAGTTAAGTCAAAATTATTAACCAGTTTCATTGGCAGTTCAACGTTGACTGTCTGATGTCATAGGTTAGATCTCACACAGACAGTTACGTACAGATCACCAACAGTCAGGTTAATATTGTTGTTATTGTTCATTTTGTATTAATTTTACCGGCTAAATAAACGGTTTCAATATCAATAGCTAAATTATGATAGAGGCAGTGTGGCTATAGTACACTGAAGGAGGAGGAAACGTGGCCAATACTGCTCTCTACCCCCGCCAGTTTCGTGACCATTCTACAACAGGGTCAACTAGGGGCGCCCCACTCAAGAGGCCTGGCCGTAGGACTCACATAATAGGAATTTAGATGAACTTAAGTCGACATAAACATTTTTGTCTAGATAACAGGTAGTTTAGGTCATTATAATAGGTAGTTTAGGTCATTATAACAGGCAGTTTGGGTAGGACCGTGTGCCGACTCACTGACCTAAGAATCCCAAGGACTCGGGGATCAATACTACAGGAGAGAGAGACTGTGTGTGTGTGTGTGTGTGTGTGTGTGTGTGTGACGTACGCACACACACACACACACCAGGCTAGGCTGTTCCCGTGCAGTAAATGGCTCCCCCAAGACACTTTGCCGATGTCTTTTTGTAAACAGCTTCCCGCTACGCCAGTGATCCTCTGCTCACGACACAACCGGTGAGTCTGGCGGAAGGATTATTTTTCTTTGTCTCTGTCTGTCTGTCTGTCTGTCTGTCTCGGTCTCTCTCTGTCTGCCTATTTGATGGGGGGTGTCTCTCTCTCTCTCTCTCTCTCTCTCTCTCTCTCTCTCTCTCTCTCTCTCTCTCTCCATGAATAACATCCCACCAATACACTTTTCCATGCATAAGAAATGACGGGCCCGAATTTTCTCCCTCAACAAGCAGGTGAGACGAGGCCAGCACGACGACCCAGGAACCACGCGCAGTCTTCCTTGGTCGAGCACAGAGCATGACACTGTAGCCGAGTATACGTGTGATAAAAACGACCAATTCCGCCTTCTGGTGTCACACTGTGGGTCTTGATTTTGCAACATATTCCTTATCATTCTCACATTGGTAGTTATCAATCTTACGCAAGACGCCTCCTCCCCCCCCACACCCTACTACTTAGGTGTGAAGACATGGGTTGAGGTGTTGTAATGATTTCACGTATTTTGCACATGTTGCATGCCATCATCACTGGTGCTATACACAGGGTCTAGTTCAGTGGCACTGGTGACCGCCGGGGGCCTGCGTCCGAGTGACCGTAAATTATTACTCTTGACCTTCTGTGACCTTTCGGCCCAAGCTCTGACCTCTTGCGCTCCTGACCTATCAATTATGACCTTTAGTTTGAGTTTAAACCCGAAAAATTCTGATGACCTCTTCGTTACAGCGACCCGAGGATGATGACTGATGACCTATCGCTACCATATGTTTTTAACCTTTGACCTTTATTGACCTCTAGGCTCTGACACGTAAGCAGCTAAAACAACTATCTGTGCAGGTGGGGGTCGATATGCTCCGAAATTTTACGTGTGACAAGTGACAACTCTCATATACCAAAATTTATCGTCCATGGTCTCATATTGTTTCCCACATTATTCACAGATAGTTGTTTTAGCTCCTGTACATTAGCTAAAAAAAAAGTATCTGTGTATAATGTGTGAAATAATATGAGACCACGGACGATAGGTATTGGGATATGTGAGTTGTCTCCTCGTACTATACCTGTAAGAGAGTAATCACTTGAACGATTATTTTTTCCTATATGCCAACTCACTCTCTGTGTTGAATACTGAATGGCGGAGGGTAAAGACACGCATACCAACCCTCCCGAGACATCACGAGTTGTACGTATAATTTCGGAAGTCATCGGACCTACCCTGCCAGATAGCCAGGTGACGTCATCAGAAACCCCCATAAAGCTCAATATTGTGATGTATAATGACGTCATGACCGAACCACCAGACCTTCAAAACCGTATAAGACTGAGCATTCGAACCCCTGAGAAACCCTTTATGGCCGAATCTCTTGGCCTCTAAAGCGTATAAGACCGAACCTCCGACCCCCCGCCCCCCTGCGGTATCTCCATGACCACGATTATGACCCCTTCAGTGACCCCAGTACCAACACCCTCCCCCGCGTCCCACTATCGTCACTGACCCCTGGCCGCCCTGAGCCCCGCCTGTTACCATGTATAGGGCAAGAGTCGCTATACGCCGTTCATCCACCAAGGGAGACGAAGGGAGGTATATGAAATAACTCTTTTGGATCACCTGAACATTAGCCCCCCCCCAACCCCCCGCCACCACACCTGATTTCACCTGATAATTAAACACCCTAACACTACCTGGGGGGTGAGATTAAGTTAGGTTAGATTAGTTAGGGTTAGCCAAGGTTAGGTTAAATTAGGTTTATATTATATTAATTTGAGCTAGGTTAGATTTACGTTAGGTTTGGTTGTCGACGCTAAATGATTTCCTTTAAACCACCATTGTACGATACGTAATCACTACCTCGAGAAAACAATGGCACGATCCAACTTTGTTAATTAATGTACTTGGCCCGTCCGTCCGTCCGTCCGTCAGAAGACGTTAATAGCATACGTATGAGCCTAAACACCATTGTCATGTCAACTCTAAATGCCTTAACAAACACACACACACACACACACACACACACACACCTTAACAAACACACACACACACACACACACACACACACACTCACACACACACACTCACACTCCAGCTGGTGCAGTTTGCCAAACTCCTGGGTGTAACGATAGACAACAAACTTGACTGGAAGGCCCATGTAAATAACACAGTCAAGGCAGCCTCGTACCGACTCTACATGCTACGACGACTCAGGTCACTTGGGGCACCCACGCCAGAGTTGAGGACTATCTACAACGCATTTATTCTCCCAAAATTAACGTATGCGTCACCAGGCTGGTCGTCTTCTCTCAACTCCACCCAACAACGTCAGCTAGAGAAGGTACAGAAAACGGCCTGCAGAATCATGCTCGGCGCAGAATACACCGGCTACATCAACGCTCTGTCCACCCTGGAAATGCCATCCCTCAGTGACCTCCACCACCAAGCACTGGAAAGGTTTGGCAGCCAACTAATGCACCACCCACGTCATCGCCACCTGCAGCCCCCCCACCCACCTCGCGCAGTCCGCCACTTCAACAAAATTCAGCCCATAAGAGCCCGCACCGAGAGATATAAGAACAGCACCATCCCATCTATTGTTAAAATAATAAACAACTCCTGATTTATGTACTGTACAGCCCTGTAAATGTATTCATCGCATATTATATCATTATGTCTAAATCAAATGTAAGTCTGTATATTTTCAGCCACCGGTTGCAACTCTATTAATAAACCGTTTATTATTATTATTATTACACACACACACACACCACCTCTGGTCACCTAACTCAGCCAACATGACCCACTCTGATCCACATGTTACACACCAAACACATCCGCCGCACCACACACACCATACATCACGATACACCACACCATACACTATTACACTCCAGAGAGTGACTACTTAGGTGAAAGAGGAATGATTAAGGGAGAAGAGGAGAAGACACCGTCGCCACGACCTACTGTGTGCTCCCTGCTGCCACTCGACCTCTCCTCCTTACGTCTCTCCTTCACTCTCACCGTCTCCTCTCCCTCACCTGTCTCTTCCTCACCTGTCACCTCTCCCTTCCCCACCCCACACACAGCAGTGACTTGTAATACCAGCCAACGCCTCCACTTCCCCCCTCGAGCTTCAGGTATACAGTATTCAACAGAGTCAAGGTGACGTAACATACAGTCATACACTATAGCCATTGTTCCTCAGTAATATGCTCATTACTGTATGACTATATGTTTATAACCCCATTACACACACACACACACACACACACACACACACACACACACACACTCCGAGAAAGAGCCAATTTCAAGTCTGTTTCCTGATACATTATTTCAACAAACTCACAACAACAGCAACAAAAATCTATTACATGTACACCCTTATTAATTGTATTTTATTTGTTATTGTTATCATCGTTGTTATTATTACTATCACTCTTATCGTTATTGTTATTCATTTTATTATATTTAGCAATGTTATTATTGTGTTGTTATTAAATTAAATATTCTCGGGTATTATTACTGTTATTATTATCATTAAATTGTTATTATTATTATTACTGCTTTTATCACTGTGTTTCATCTCATATTTTTTTGCAAACTAAAATACAAAATGTCTGGGAGGCGATGTTGCAAGGTTACTGACAATGAATGCAACATTTTGTTTTTTTTTGTGTTCCAACTATTATTTCAGTAACGAGAAAATATATAAGTTGATGATGCAAAAGAGTGACAGCTTTTACGTGTTGCATTTAATATTTCAGCGAATAAAAGAAAAAGTGTACGCTGGTGTTGCAAAGCTATTGACAATGAATGCATAGGTGTTTAACGAGTTGCATTTTGTGTTTTTGCAATTTTTGAAACGATAAAAATGTTGAAAATGCTATTGGTAATATATGCTGGGTCTCGAGGTGTATACTCCTACGAATTTAAGAACGATTGCATAACGACAATGTTGCAAAGCTATTACCATCAAGTGTCATATTTCTGCAACCATAATAAAACAAGTTGCAGATGATGTTGCAAAACCTATTAGTGATAATGAGGTAATATCTTCATGATCTTGTAGGTCGTTAGATTCAAGTGATTAGAGTTAACGATGCAATCTACAACTGCCTCTTGCCATTGTTGTGAGTGGTAACAGTAGCCATCAACCACTCACACAGTCTCTCTCAACCACTCACACAGTCTCTCCACCAACCACTCACACAGTCTCTCCACCATAAACTAGCCAAGAAAAAATTGTGAAGTGTATTGATGAAACTCCGCGAGACGACTGTACAAATACCGAACACCGAATTTATCTAACATTATCAAAACCGAACACCGAATTTATCTAACATTATCAAAACCGAACACCGAATTTATCTAACATTATCAAAACCGAACACCGAATTTATCTAACATTATCAAAACCGAACACCGAATTTATCTAACATTATCAAAACCGAACACCGAATTTATCTAACATTATCAAAACCGAACACCGAACTTATCTAACATTATCAAAACCGAACACCGAATTTATCTAACATTATCAAAACCGAACACCGAACTTATCTAACATTATCAAAACCGAACACCGAATTTATCTAACATTATCAAAACCGAACACGGAATTTATCTAACATTATCAAAACCGAACACGGAATTTATCTAACATTATCAAAACCGAACACGGAATTGATCTAACATTATCAAAACCGAACACCGAATTTATCTAACATTATCAAAACCGAACACCGAATTTATCTAACATTATCTAACATTATCAAAACCGAACACCGAATTTATCTAACATTATCAAAACCGAACACCAATTTATCTAACATTATCAAAACCGAACACCGAATTTATCTAACATTATCAAAACCGAACACGGAATTTATCTAACATTATCAAAACCGAACACCGAATTTATCTAACATTATCAAAACCGAACACGGAATTTATCTAACATTATCAAAACCGAACACCGAATTTATCTAACATTATCAAAACCGAACACCGAATTTATCTAACATTATCAAAACCGAACACCAATATTCTAGCATCATCAATACCGAATTCCGAACATTATCAATAACGAACACCGAATTTTATAACATTATCAAAACCGAACACCAAATATTCTTGCATCATCAATACCGAACACCGAACATTTTCAAAACCGAACACCAAATATTCCAACACAACCGAACACGAAATTCCAGGTAAATATTTTCCCCCATAGAAAAAATAATTAAGATGATGGATTATGGGCGAGTAGAACCTACCCACTACCCGGACGCCAGGTGTTATTGTTGAACAAGCTGAACACCTGACGCCCATCGACAGGTGTCATGGGTAGGCAGACGGAGGAGAGAGAAAACTATCACCAGCTGAAGTCTCAAGATAAAACACACACACACACACACACACACACACACAAATGTATCTTAAAGTCACGTAAAAAAACAAGAACTTTAACTGGCTACAAAATATGTCAAAAAAGATGATGTGATTTTTTTTTGTCTGGTTCGTACAAGGTTAGGTTAGGTTAGGTTAGGTTAGGTTAGGTTAGGTTAACACTGTGTAGCGGGAAGTTCCATCATCCACACACTATACTACTACGGGGTGTAAATGATCTGATAGACGTAATGTGGCTCAGGGAATTCCACACAGTACTTGTTCATTAGGTTTTGTAAGAGGAAATACTGCCAGTGATGTAATGTATGTTCGTATGTATGTATGTATGTATGTATGTATGTATGTATGTATGTATGTATGTATGTTACTACCTGGTGTTGATCAGTAAGACACGGTAAGGACCAGGGCAGAAGTACAGTACTATATAGTGGCACTCTGACCTGACCTAAGGTGACCTCCCTTGACCTCACTTGACCCGGACGCATCATCTGGCCACACTAACCTGGGGACAAAAGAAAAGCCAACATTAATTACACAACAGTGACTCAAGGAAAGACGCCACGTTAATTACATCCGGAGAGTTTTGTGTCACCTGGGAGTAGGGACTAATTACAATAACAAAAACACAAACCTTTAATTAAACAAATATTAACTACAATAAAAAAATAATTATCTTTTAACAGAAATTATAATTACTATCATTTATAACCTTAATTAACAAACGGGTAATCCAATGCAATATCACAGGTTAATTGGGTTTAATTAACTAAGCATCTTCACTACTTAACCAAACCGGAAAACAAACTTACCCTCGGTAGCAAAAAGTAATTAAATTAAAAAAAAACACAAATAAATTAACAAATACATTAAGTAAGTAATTAAATGGAAAATTACTCAAATCAGCAAGTTTAATTAAGCAAAGTATGATCCGACGGACACACAACATTTGGACGGAATTAATGAGTTTATTTTGCAAAACCATCACATAAGATTATATACTGATAAGCATTATAATATATGTAAATTCTGTTCATAAGTCATATAGTTACAGAGTACATGGGACTATACGATGACACACGCACGCACACACGCGCGCGCACACACACACACACACACACCTTAATGTTTGTGCTAGAAAGGTGGACATGCTGCAGTCCCTGTACAACATATACACCCTAACTTAACCTAACCAAACCTAACCTAACCTAATAAACATAAACTAACTTAACACAACCAAACCTAACATAAACTAACTTAACACAACCAAACCTAACATAAACTAACCAAACCCAATCTAACCTAAACAAACCTAACCTAACCATATTTAATTTGGTACGGTTCCTTTCGATTTCAATAGGTTAGGTTAGGTTAGGTTAGGTTTGGTTAGGTTAGGTTTGGTTAGGTAAGGTTTGTATTAATCTTCGTCACTCCACTGAGGTTCACTATACTGTACACAAGTTATGGGAGCCGTATATACCAGCGTCTCCTGCAAAAACAAACTGTGGCTAGGATCCGGGTCAGCCAGCCGCCTCTAAAACAATCATTTACCCGAACCTGTCAACATTCACATCAACATCCACCTCCCTAACCCATTAACATTCTCCCCGGGTCTTAACCAACATTCTTCCTCCACCACGTGACTTCATTTTAACCTACCCTTCCCTCACCCCTCACCTCGGCGGCTCCTCCTAGAAAATGCCTTAACGGCCTACTGGCACCGTGTCTAGTGCCACCTTTGATGTGTGTGTCACTAGAGGCGACCGTCATATGGTATTCCTCCAGGCGGGGCGACCTCAGGATCTGTGGGGTTAGCTCTGTCTGTGATCACCAGGGGGAAGCGGGCGCCATCAAGCCAGTAAACCAACCAGTTAAGGATTGTTCCTCCTTCTCCTCCTTCCCCCCGACCTTTCGGCGGCCTCCTCCTTCTCTCTACGGCCTCCTCACGGCCTCCCCTCCTTCCCACAACTACAGCCTCCCTCCTTCCCACAACCTCTCTGCCTCCTCCTCCTTCCCACACCTCTCTACCTCTCTCCTCCCCCTCCTCTCTTCCCAACAACCTCTCTACGGCCTCCTTCCCACCTCCTATCCCCCCTCACAACCTCTCCTGCAGCCTCCTCCTTCCCCAACCTCTCTACGGCCTCCCCATCCTTCCCACAACCTCTCTACGGCCTCCTCCTTCCCCATCTCTGCCTCCCATCCTTCCCCACCTCTCCTCCCCCATTCCTCACAACCTCTCTACGGTCTCCCCTTCCCCAACCTCCTCTCTCCTTCCATCTCTTCCTCCCATCCTCTACCCTCTCCTTCCCATCCTTCTCCCACAACCTCTCTACGGCTCCTCCTTCCCAACGCCTCCCTCCCCCACAACCTCTCTGGCCTCCCTCCTTCCCAGGCCTCCCATCATCTCTCCTCATTCCAGCCTCCTTCCTCAACACCCTCCTTATCTTTGTTCATCCTTCATCCTCCCCTCTACCTTCCTCCTCCGTCTCATTTCTACATCTCCCATCCCCCCATCTCTCCTCATCCTCGTCCCCCTCATCATCTCCCTCCCCCTCATCTCCCCCCTCCCCATCTTTCATTCATCCCCATCTCCCCTCCCATAACCACCTTACTACCCCATCAAATGTCCCATCGTCCATTCAAATCCCCCATAAACTTGCTCCCCAAACTCATCCCAACCAGTGACCATTCATCTCCCCACCGAAATTCTCCCTCCTCTCCTCACCCCAAACCTGTTATCTCACCCTCTATGCTCCCCTCTCCCCACCTTCTTAACTCATTATCCCAATATTTCCCTTTAATTCCCCATGACTTATTCTTCCCTTTTATCTCCCCTTCAATTACATTCTCCCTTCTCCCTGACAAATTTCCCCATCCCATATAATTCCCTACCAATATCACTCCCCATACGTCTCCCCACATCTTCCCAATAACCTCTTAACCTCCCCACTATCTCCCCACATCCTTCCTCCTCTCCTCCTTCCCTCCCCTCCTCAATCTCAACGCACCTTAACTCCACCCCCCCGTCTTCCTCCTCCAGGTAAAACGTATTAATTCTCCAGGTAGTGTTGTGACCTGCTGTCGTCCTCACCCCTGCACCACACTCGTCCTCCACCCACTCGTACTCATCTCTCTCTCTCTCTCTCTCTCTCTCTCTCTCTCTCTCTCCTGTTAGTGAAACATGTAAGGCTCCCTAATTATTTTTATACAGGTTACGTCATTCCTACCACCACCACCTCCACTACCACATCATCCACCACCACATCATCCACCACCACCACCACATCCACCACCACCACTACTAACAGCGGTGGTGGAATAATTAAAGCCAGTGATCGCAAAAACAGTAATATTAAGAGATAATGTCAACAACTATCCTTTACCACCACCATCAACAACAACAACAATTGCAAAAGTAAAAACAAAACAAAAAAACAATTATCACCTACCAACATTATCAAGAACAACAACTATCACCATAATTACCACCATCAACAACTATCACCCACCATACACCATCAACAACAATTATCACCCACTATCACCAACAACAATTATCCTTCACATCATCCACTAACACCTCTACTATCAACAACAACTATCACCCACACCACCCACTATCAACCACCACTATCAACCACTACTATAAACAACAACTATCACCCACACCACCCACTATCAACCACTACTATAAACAACAACTATCACCCACACACCACCACCACTATCAACAACTATCACCCACCCACACCACCATACACTACCACCACCACTACCATCAACCACCACCAGCTGATCCGTCACACAGTACACCTCCTCCAGTGCTAGATACCCTGACAGCTATTGTATTTCTGTGGTGCCATTAATCCACGCCACTCACGGCCTTACCACCCCCATTAATTATCTTCCTTCACCCGTGACGCTACCATTCACCCATTAACTCTCTCTCTCTCTCTCTCTCTCTCTCTCTCTCTCTCTCTCTCTAGCCAGATCACTCAGCACCCGGGGTTCGAATCCAACTTAGAAGCTTCAAATACATGTCCAGGCATTTTGTCGAGTCCTGGGAGGCCCAAGAGTCTCCCAGTCCCTCCAACAGACCTGAGGAACACCTACCACCACTGAGGAACACCTACCACCACTAGCAGGCCCTGAGGAACACCTACCACCACTAGCAGGCCCTGAGAAACACCTACCACCACTAGCAGGCCCTGAGGAACACCTACCACCACTAGCAGGCCCTGAGAAACACCTACCACCACTAGCAGGCCCTGAGGAACACCTACCACCACTAGGAGGCCCTGAGGAGACACCTACCACCACTAGCAGGCCCTGAGGAACACCTACCACCACTAGCAGGCCCTGAGGAACACCTACCACCACTAGCAGGCCCTGAGGAACACCTACCACCACCACCACCAGGCCCTGAGGAAGACCTACCACCACCAGGCCCTGAGGAACACCGACCACCACCACCACCAACGCCTTTAAGTGAATAATGAACTGCGTTAATTATACATTATATATCTACACCATTATCATCATTCACGTCAACATGCCACACTGTATTACACCACAACTATCTCAAAGATTCATACAGCACACTTGGGAATTTCTTTGAGACACACAGATACTGATACAGTTATGGTAATCCTGAGGTGGATACAGTACAGTATCTTGGTGTTGACGAGATAGTAAGAGGGACAGCTACACACCTCACTGTTTACGTCGCCCCATCGTTAATATTGTTCTCTACTACCGCTCTCTAGGGCACGTCCTCAGAGGGGCGTATAGGGAAGTGTGCCTTATATGCTTCCGTCCGTGTGTTGCGTCCGTCCGTGTGTTGCGTCCGTCCGTGTGTTGCTTCAGTCCGTATGTTGCGTCTGTCCGTGTGTTGCTTCCGTCCGTGTGTTGCGTCCGTCCGTGTGTTGCTTCAGTCCGTATGTTGCGTCCGTCCGTCAGGGTGTTGAAGAGTTATAAAGCAGACAGAACGATAAAACTTGACAAGGACGAGTGTTACTGAACCGCACTGCCCGACGCTACACCACAACAAGATCTCACACAAGGACGATAATAAACATTATTTCATCATCACTGAGTTGTGGCGTCTTGGGCATGGTTGTGACGTAGAGGAGGTGAGCGGGGGTGAGGGGCGGGGTGAGGGTGAGGGGCGGAGGTGGGGGAATGGGTAGGGTAGAGGGGTGAGGGAGGAGTTGTCCACCTTTACTGCCAATTGTGTGCTCATAATAATATTCAATGTATGATCATTATTCACTACCCTTGATCGATGTATCAGTCAATTTGTCCTTTACTTTTTCTTCTCGTTCGTCGTCAACAACTCTCTCTCTCTCTCTCTCTCTCCCCTAATATTCTCCCCAACAAACCACCACCACTACCTCCTCCTCCTCCCCCAGGTTCTCTCCCCTTCTCCCCACAAGCCGTCACCTCCAATTTCTTCACCTCCCTTTTCAGGCGTGTTTTACGGAGTTGCTCCCCGTTTCCTGTTTAAATTCATACCCTCCCCTCTCTCCCCCCCTCTCACCCCACCGTTCCTCACCCAACACAAATACACACGGTGGTGGGGGGAGGGGAGAGGGGGGGGGGCGGGGAAGGATGTAGGGAGATGAAAGACTGATATGGAGGAAATGAGAAGGGGTAGGGAGGGAGAAAAGGAAGGAAGGAAGGAAGGAAGGAAGGAGAAAGCGGGAAAGAATGGGACCGTCAGATACAATAAGGCAATTAATGGTCCCATATTTACAGTTATTCGACAAAGCCTCCATCCACCTCCTCCCTCCCTCCCTCTTCCTCCCCCATCCCTACGTCAACCCTCCACCTCCTCCCTCCCTCCATCAACCCTCCCTCCTGCACCTCCATCTAGCTGACCTGGTGACCCCTGACCCCAGTACATACAGGTAATAAAGATGATGAGGAAGGCAGTAGCGTCATTATCTCTCATTATTATCTTCATTTTCAGTATCTTTTTTATCATCATCTCTCGTCCCAACTTAAAATAAAGGTCTCAGGTCCCAACTTGAAATAAAGATCCCAGGTCCCAACTTGAAATAAAGATCCCAGGTCCCAACTTGAAATAAAGATCCCAGGTCCCAACTTAAAATTAAGATCCCAGGTCCCAACTTGAAATAAAGGTCCCAAATTATCATGATTAAAACAAGTCCAAACTCGTAAATAAAATATGCATATAACGTATACATATACATACATACATACTTCTATTTTCAAACACCTTTTCATTTCCAGGTTGACGAGATTGACGGATATAAATAACACTAACTTGCTAATTGAATGAAAGAAAATATGCATATAAATTTGTACATTAAAGTAAAATAAATTGTTTTCTCTCTCGGTGAAATGAAAATTAATAAAAAAAATTAACATAAATATGATTTTGTCTTTAAATAAACTACTTTTGGCCTTGAATAGAGCGAGATGTAAGGGGGAGTATGTACAGTAGATGGATACTGAACATTTGAACTTAATAGTAATTAACGGTTTAATGAAAAAGTTCTGCAGCCCGAAGGCTGAAAATATACATTGAATTGAATTGAAATGAATTGAAACATTTTATTTAGCCAGAAAAACACAGATACAGAGTGGATAATAATAACAATATTAACATGACTGAGCCAGTTGAGAACCTGAGCTCTCTTTGAGGCACCTGATATATACTATACATTTATCGGACAAAAATGACTTATTACATACAAAGACATGGGGTGGGTGGGTCGTTTAACAAAAGCTTTCATTACTGAAAGGAGAAGGAACAATGATTGAACATACAAATTATTATAGTTTACAGTTGGTGGCCCGGGCCTGGGCTGGTCATGGAGACACCGGGTGGTGTGGTGTAGTAACTCGTCCTCAGGTGTTGACATGAAGGACCTCACGTGGTCATGGAGACACCAGGTGGTGTGGGGTGGTGTCACAGTACCTCAATCTGCTGGGTGGCGTTGTGTTGTCTCGTAGTCAGGTGTGAAGCCGGTCCACTGTTGTTCCCATGGTGGACTGATTAGCACCTCCTGGTCAGAAGATGGTGGTCAGTTCCCAGGGGTGCTTATCTCAGTGGTGGGTCACTGCTCTCACTGGTATTGTCTGGTGCTGAATTCACTGGCTTAAACACTGTTCAACACTGGCCCCACTTCTTTTCGAAACGAAATTGTCACTTTTGATTATGTTGATATCCCGGTGGGGAGGATGGGTCGGGGAGAGGGACTTGGGGAATGGGCCGAACACTGGCCAAGGGGGGCGGCTGCACAGCGGGAACAGTGCCTGATAGGTCTTGACCCTCCGGTGATCAAGCATGTAGTGTGTGTGTAAATGGCCGGAAACTGTGAGGGGCAGGTGTACAAGTAGGGGGCAGCGTACTAACAACACTTGAGTTTTAATCTTTTTAATGTTAAGCTAAATCCTAACTCCACAGGTGATATTTTTCCTAATGACGTAGGACGCAGAAAGTACACCTGAGCACCTAAACCAACTAAGGTGAAGGTGCAACAACTCCCTCCCCGCCTTGCAGTAACAACCCTCCTGCACCTGCCAGCCAGTCAGTCAGTCACAACCTAATGCACGGGTCGTCGTTCACACAGCACTGAATAATCCACCCTCTCCAGCCTAAGACAATTGCAGCAGGAAGACTGATCTGTAGTAATTACGGGGAACACACCTGGCATTGTTCACTCGTCGCTCGAACGCATCAGTAAACAAACAAATTAGTCTTCATTTCCCAATTGATTATAGCCATTTCTCGCTAGAACGCATCATAACGAACCGAAACACATTTTTTTTTATCACCTGACAATGATCATTTCTCGCTAGAACGCACCAGAAACAAGTTTAAAACCAATATTTTTTTCTTGACAATTAATGATGGGATGATTCTTTCTCGCTAGAACGCATCACAGAGAACAAAAACACAAGTTCTTTCCTCATGAAAACAAACAAACAAACAAACAAACAAACAAAAACACACACACACACACACACACACACACACTGAGAGTTACAGACGTACAGGAAAGTTATCAAATCCAAATGATTTTTTCTCTACTAGTGCATATCTAATTTATTAATCACAAATACACTACAGAATACAACAACTAGATTTATTCACCCCCTCCCTCCTCTGAGCTTCACCCACGTCAATAACTCATCCCAGTGTACACATTAAACAGCACCGTGTAGCTGTAAATCACTAAAACAGACATACACACATATACATACACACATACATACATACATACATACACTAAAATACCAAGAATAACCTACAATAACCCTAACCTAACCTAACCTACCCTAACCTAACGTAACCAACCCTAACCTAACCTAACCTGACACGTAATATATTAAGACATACTGAAAACGTGACACACTATATATACACCCAGGACCTTCACACTACACCTACCCCAGGTCACACACACACACACACACACACACGACCAGTACAGCCACATTATGGTGTCTGAGCTATTTACTGTCACATCTAAAGCTAAAAATACTTATTTAGCTCCTTCAGTACTGTACTACTGTGTTACATCACCTAATACCAATAACTGTGATGATATTAAGTAGTAGTAGTAGTAGTAATAATAATAATAATAATAAAAAATAATAGCAAAAACAACAATTAATACAATAATAATGATGGTGCTAAAAAGAATAAATATTAATAATGATAATAATAATAAATAAACAATAATATGAGAGAGAGAGAGAGAGAGAGAGAGAGAGAGAGAGAGAGAGAGAGAGAGTGTGTGTGTGTGTGTGTGTGTGTGTTGCTGTACAAATGGCCGGAACCTGTGATCCCTTTACCAGTTTTCAATATCCATTATAAATATTAACAACTCTATATACAGTACAGTAGGGAGCCTGACACACTTATTACTGTATACACGAGTGAAGCGGAAACAGACTCTTACTCGGGGCAACATAGTGTCAACCACCACCACCACCATTATTATTATTATTATTATTATTATCATTATTATACGGAGTTATATCATCGCTATCTCCCCTTCTTTCCTCCCCTCACCCCCCCAAGTATCTATCCTCCCACTCACCTCTTCCCCTTGCATCTATCCTCCCACTCACCTATCCCCCCATCCTCACCTCCCTCCATCTATCCTCCCTCACCTCCCTCCACATCTATCCTCTCACCTCCCTCCATGCATCTATCCTCCCACTCACCTCCCTCCATGCATCTATCCTCCCACCTCCCTCCATGCATCTATCCTCCTCCTCTCCACCATGCATCTATCCTCCCACTCCCTCCACCATCCTCATGCATCTATCCTCCCACCTCTCCCCCTTGCATCTATCCTCCCACTCACCTCTCCCCCTTGCATCTATCCTCCCACCTCTCCCCCATCTATCCTCCCACCTCACATCTCCTCCCACTCACCTCTCCCCTTGCATCTATCCTCCCACCTCATCTATCCTCCCACTCACCTCTCCCCCTTGCATCTATCCTCCCACCTCATCCCTCCCTCACCTTGCATCTATCCTCCCTCTCTTTGCATCTATCCTCCCCTCATGCATCTATCCTCCCACTCACCTCCCCCTTGCATCTATCCTCCCATCTATCCTCCCACTCACCTCTCCCTGCATCTATCCTCCCTCACCTCTCCCCCTTGCATCTATCCTCCCACTCACCTCTCCCCCTTGCATCTATCCTCCCACTCACCTCTCCCCCCTTGCATCTATCCTCCACCTCTCCCAATTGCATCTATCCTCCCTCACCTCTCCCCTTCATCTATCCTCCCACCTCCCTCCATGCACCTATCCACCCACTCATCCCCCCTTCACTCTCACCGACAAAAATCAGTTCAGGTAATTGGGACACAAACTCCCCGGGCAGTGAATGGCTCTGGGGCAGGACATGACAAGCAGCCACCATTACAGAGCCACGATAACTCGGTCCAATACGACTTTCCAGTACGATAAGTCCCCCACCCCCCCACCACCACCCCCCGGTAAGTAACGCTTTAACGACGGCGGGGGCGGGTTGGATTGGAGGGGCCGCCGTGTATCTACCTGCGACCAACTGGAACAACTGCGACTTCGGCGGCAGCCACTCACTCACCCCACGGAGAGCTACTGAAGAGGGCCACCAGGCAAACCTTCAGGACCAGGCGGGGTGGGTGGGTGGGTGGGTGGGTGGGTGGGGGTGTGTGTGTGTGTGTGTGTGTGTGTGTTAGCCAAGAAGAGACACTCGATACAAACACCAAATTTAAACTTCATCTATCCTCTCCTATCCCTCATATAACCTAACCTTCTCTAATCTAACCAATCCCTAACGTAACCTAACCTGACCTACCCTTACCCTACCGTAACGTAACCTAACCCTAGCACAAGCAATCCCTTACCTAACCCTATATCTAAGCTAATCTCACCTAAACTACCCCAAACAAAACCTAATCTCAACCTAAGCTAATCTAACCCTTACCTAACCTAACCCTAGCACTGTCTAAACCGAACCCAAGCTACACCTCAACCGAACCCCAAGCTACACCTCAACCCGAACCCCAACCACACCACACCTCAGTGAATCCACAATTACCAGTAGGAAAATTCACAGGTATAGAGCCCTGTCCTGGGTCGACTAATGTCCCCCATTCATCTCACTCTCAGCTCGTTGTTTCTACCTTATGAATGAACACACGGCAAATGACATGCCTGACAGCGTAGACCAGTCACTGTAGCGTGGACTATTACTTGGAACGTGGACCAAGGGTGAATTTTTTTTTCTTCTGTTTTGTAGTTAACATTTGTACTGTCCTTGTGGAGGAGAAGGACTGTACTGTACTGTCCATACCTCTGCTGGCTCCCTCTATCCGTGAGGCAATGGTCTAAGTAATCTGTAATTATAAACGACTGAAATAAGACTTTTTATAGGATTTAGCATCACTTGTTGTAGGAGGTATGGCATTGAGGGGGAGAGGACTGCTAGGAGGCATAAGCGAGCTAGCAGTTGCAGTAGCCATCTAGGGTTGGCTAGTAGCAGTAAAGTAAACCAGATGAGTTACTAGTAGCGGCAGCCCTGACTAGCGATAGCGCGGAATAATAGTGGTGTTGCAGGGGTGGGGAATTGGAAGTGTTACGAGGTGGGGGTGGGTGTTGCAGGGAATGGGTGTTGCAGGGGAGGTGGGTGTTACAGAATTGGGTGTTACAGAGAATGGGTGTTGCAGGGGGAGGTGGGTGTTGCAAGTGGGAGGTGGGTAGTGGAGGTGGGTGGGTCAGGTGATTCAGTGCAGTCACCAATAATGTATAATACTTGACTGACTGACTGACGGAGATTATTGGACTCAGTCCCAGTGATGGACACCTCGGCCTGCCCGCCTCTCCATCTAATACACAGACAGACAGACAGACAGACAGACGCACTGTTCACGTATATCGAGTCATGGATACTCAGCAAGATGTGCCATAACATAACCTTAGCTCGGATTCACGCGACTCTCAGCTTCTGGTAGCCAAGTGGGAAAGAAGGAGGAGAAGAAAGAAGAAAAAGAAGAAAACAGAAAGAAGACAGAAGAAAAAAACCAAGAGTAACGTAGAAGAAAGAAATAGAAGAACACCCATCATCCTAATTCCACCCCAAACAAGGCCGCCTGCTGTTAAAGAAGGAGAGTGTCAACTAATGGACTGAACACACCAACTAATGGACTGAACACACCAAAAAAGCAACAATCACAAGAATGTGTTCCGGTACTTGATATAATCTCGCCTCAGAGTCAGACAGGTTGACTGAACGAGAGGACGACCACCCACACCACCTTGATGAATGGACACCACCACCAAATTATAGTATAGAAACTAATATCACTTGCCGCTATACAGTATATATATATTTTTGTGGTATACCGTATATGGGGAGAGGGGCGGCCGTCTGTGTTTACACCGTCAAGGTTTCCGCGGGAGGGTTAATTATGCTTCAATTTAAAGCTAATCTTTTCCTTCCGTTATTAAGATCTGTAATACTTATTAGTCTCCTGGTGATAAAAACTTGGAGTATAATACAGATGATCCTTCTGACCATCAGCGCTAAGAGAGAACACAATGACGAGGCCATACAACTTCACCACTGACTCGGTAACATTGGAATTCCATAAATTAGTCTCGAAATATTACGAGAAACTTATTTAATTACAAACATAAGATCTATTTAACAGAAATCTGTATATTTTCTATTTCGTAGCTCTGTATAATTTACAAGTGCTGGACTTTGAAGATATGTTTGTAAGCAACAATAAATAAATAAATAAAACTAACTAAATAATTAAATAAGATAAATAAATAAATTAATTAAAATAACTCAATCAATCAAAAAAAATTTATATATATATATATATATATATATATATATATATATATATATATATATATATATATATATATATATATATATATATATATATAAAATAGATTGGGGACTGGCCAACTTTAGTAGTATTTTTTATTGTTTTACAAAACATGTAATTGATGAATTCATATAAAGCTGACAAAAATATAACTTTTATTACCATTCTGTAACTACTGACAAATGGCACAATTAGTAACAATATCCTAACATGTTTGTACTGTGGCTCACACCATATGTTCACACCAGGCGTATGGTCACGGAGAGATACGGCGGGTTTATTTTATTCTGGCGCCTAACGTATCGTTTGGGAATTAATTAAAATCATCAGAACGAAAGCACTTATGTTGAATGAAAGTAATATCGACAGTCGATCTGAATGACATGTTAGACAGTAATTCTGTCTACCGCGCAGACATGCAAACACAAATTGTGACGTCATATATAAAAACAGGGACGCCTTCCCTCTACTGACTCGCAGCGGGAGGCGTGACAATAGACCCCAAGATGATCTAGATATAGCCAGACACATTACTCTCCTGAGAAAATATTTTGGATTCTCCCACGTAATCCACCACACAGATGGATTACTTCCTGCTCGGCAAAATACTAAACACTACACTAACCAGATAACGCGAAATGAACAGCCACTAACACGAACGTCCCACTAACTCTCACTAACCACCGACTAAACTCTCGTTACCATCAAGCAACGTCCACAACGCCCGAGCAAGCGATTAGGTGCAGCACTGAACGGCACCTCAGGCACTCGCTCTTGTCACCTGGACCTGACGTAACACACCCCTAGCTGCCAGACTCTAGTTAACCTCACAGTGCAAATTTTGGTCGAGAGAGAGAGAGAGAGAGAGTTATTACTATATTACAATGTTTTATTATATTTATATTTTGTTGAAGCTGAAGTCATGAAAAAAAATACTTTCCTTACATGAGAAATTTTATCATCCTCAACACAGAAATTAATTAACGAGATTTAAATCGGACAGACGAAGGGGACACGTTACCCAAGAAGATAAGTATAACATTATGTTCCCCCCGCTCTGGCTCCATACCCCACAACACACCTTAACTCCTAAAATAATATTGATACGTACACACACACACACACACACATAAAGACAGAAACACACATGTAAAGACAGACAGACAAATGTACCGATGGCTATATCCCCAAACAAGTCCCCAAGCACTTTAGAAACCAAGTATCTACAAACACGTGTATATATACATTTGTGGCACAGGAAATAACTAGTCTCTCTGCATATACTCAAAGCCAGGCAAACTTTCCTGGGCGTGCAAATCACCAGAAACAATGCCTCGCTAGTTTCTCGTGCATCCAGCCCTTCCTAATACCGTCACAACTTTGGTTATAATTTTCACCCACACACTGACGATGAACACAGCCCAGGGAACAATTATACACGGAAGGATACTGAAGGTGTTAACCGATGCCTTGAGTGTTGTTCTTCATACACGGGGAATCACGCATGACAGAAACAATATCGGACCACCTGAACCCCGCCCCCCCCCCCAGTTTATTTTTCATGTTTCCATCCCCCTAACCTAACCTAACCAAAGCTAACCTAACGAAACTTAATCTAATCAAATCTAACCTAACGAAACACTATTCTAACCTAACCTAACCTAACATAACATAACCTAACCAAACCAAACCTAAACTAACCTAATCTAACCTAACCAAAGCTAACCTAACGAAACTTAATCTAATCAAATCTAACCTAACCTAACGAAACACTATTCTAACCTAACATAACATAACATAACCTAACCAAACCTAACCAAGCCTAACCAAACCTAACCTAACCAAACCTAACCTAACCCTCTCAGGTATAGCGTTAGGGTGTATTAATCAGGTGAAATAACTTGGGGGTGTCTAATCTTCATGTAATCCAAAATATTTAGTGACGATTTGTCTTCCTCTTCAGCATGGCTAATGAGGTAAGGTGGGTAGTTGTACCTGTTCTCTCGTCTGATTGGCTACCTCTGATTTCCTCTCACTGGTCTTTAACGAGACCTCAACGCAAACTTCTATTTAACGAGACGTCAACGAAGACTTCTGCTTAACAGACATCAACGCATACACCTGCTTAACGAGGCCTCATGCAAACTGCTGCTTAACGAGATCTCAAAGCAGACTTCACGCGGATATGGCGGGCTGTACTAAGCAGATCTCCAGCGCAGACTTGTACGGTCTCGCGCAGACTTCTGCTTAACAGACATCAACGCATACACCTGCTTAACGAGGCCTCATGCAAACTGCTGCTTAACGAGATCTCAAAGCAGACTTCTACTTAACGAGATCTCAACGTAGACTTCTGCTTAACAGATATCAATGCAAACTGCTGCTTAATGAGATCTCAACGCAGACTTCTACTTAACAGTACACTCATTAAGCGCACCTGTGCCAGAGACCTCGGCGCAGGCGCTGCTTAACGAGATCTCGACGCAAACTGCAACAGAAGACTAAAACATAGGAAATTAAATAATATCTTCAAGTCGGGACGAAATGAAAGTTAGTTTTCTTTATGAATTATTTTGTTAAATTTATCTACCAGCCAATTAGCGGTGTTATTACTCCCGGACACAGACAGACAGACAGACACACACAGACAGACAGACAGACAGACACACACACACTATTAAATATTCTTCTCGTTTCTGTGTGAGGCTGGGAACACACCCCTCTCCCCCCCCCCACCCATTCACCGCCCTCATATCAGCTCCCTCCCCTCCCACCGAATACCACAGATAAGACAGTGTGGCGTGTGGGAGACCCTCGGGCGCATTAAGTGCAGCTGTACCGTAGAACCATAGTCCCACCACCCCACGCTTGTTGATATGATTGAATCACCTGAATATTAGACACCCCCACTCATTTCACCTTAAGATTAGACACCCCCACTCATTTCACCTCAAGACTAGACACCCCCACTCATTTCACCTCAAGATTAGACACCCCCACTCATTTCACCTCAAGATTAGACACCCCCACTCATTTCACCTCAAGATTAGACACCCCCACTCATTTCACCTCAGATTAGACACCCCCACTCATTTCACCTCAAGATTAGACACCCCCATACTCAAGATTAGACACCCCACCATTTCACTCAAGATAGACACCCCCACTCATTTCACCCACATTTCACCTCAATTCACCACCAAAACCATTTCAAAGATTAGACACCCCACTCATTTCACCTCAAGACTAGACACCCCACCATTTCACCTCAAATAGACACCCCACCATTCACCTCAAGATTAGACACCCCACTCATTTCACCTCAAGATTAGACACCCCCACTCATTTCACCTCAAGACTAGACACCCCACTCATTTCACCTCAAGATTAGACACCCCACTCATTTCACCTCAAGATTAGACACCCCCACTCATTTCACCTCAAGATTAGACACCCCCCACTCATTTCACCTCAAGATTAGACACCCCCAGACTACACCCCACTCATTTCACCTCAAGATTAGACACCCCACTCATTTCACCTCAAGATAGACCCCCCACTCATTTCCTCAAGATAGACACCCCCTCATTTCACCTCAAGATTAGACACCCCCACTCATTTCACCTAAGATTAGACACCCCCACTCATTTCACCTCAAGATTAGACACCCCCACTCATTTCACCTCAAGACTAGACACCCCCACTCATTTCACCTCAAGATTAGAACACCCCCCACTCATTTTCACCTCAGATTAGACACCCCACTCATTTCACCTCAGATTAGACACCCCCACTCATTTCACCTCAAGATTAGACACCCCCACTCATTTCACCTCAAGATTAGACACCCCACTCATTTCACCTCAAGTTAGACACCCCATCATTTCACTCAAGATTAGACACCCCACTCATTTCACCTCAGTTAGACACCCCACTCATTTCACCTCAGATTAGACACCCCACTCATTTCACCTCAAGATTAGACACCCCCACTCATTTCACCTCAGATAGACACCCCCCACTCATTTCACCTCAAGATTAGACACCCCCACTCATTTCACCTCAAGACTAAACACCCCCACTCATTTCACCTCAGATTAGACACCCCACTCATTTCACCTCAATAACACCCCACTCATTCTAGATACACACTCATTTCACCTCAAGACTAGACACCCCACTCATTTCACCTCAAGACTGGACACCCCTCATTTCACCTCAAGATTAGACACCCACTCATTTACCTCAAGACTAGACCCCCACTCATTTCACCTCAAGATTAGACACCCCCACTCATTTCACCTCAGATTAGACACCCCCACTCATTTCACCTCAAGATTAGACACCCCCCCCATTTCACCTCAAGATTAGACCCCCACTCATTTCACCTCAAGACTAGACACCCCACTCATTTCACCTCAAGATTAGACACCCCCCACTCATTTCCTCAAGATTAGACACCCCCACTCATTTAACCTCAAGATTGACACCCACCTCAATTAGACACCCCCCATTTCCTCAAGATTAGACACCCCACCATTTCCTCAAGATTAGACACCCCCCCTCATTTCACCTCAGGATTAGACACCCCCACTCATTTCACCTCAAGATTAGACCCCACCTTTCACCTCAGGATTAGACACCCCACTCATTTCACCTCAAGACTAGACACCTCACTCATTTCACCTCAAGATTAGACACCCCACTCATTTCACCTAAATTAACCAAAGATTAGAACCTACTCATTTCACCTCAAGATTAGACACCCCCACTCATTTCACCTCAAGATTAGACACCCCCACTCATTTCACCTCAAGATTAGACACCCCCCACTCATTTCACACCAACCAAACCATTTCACCTCAAGATTAGACACCCCCACTCATTTCACCTCAAGATTAGACACCCCCACTCATTTCACCTCAAGATTAGACACCCCACTCATTTCACCTCAAGATTAGACATCCCCTCATTTCACCTCAAGATTAGACACCCCCACTCATTTCACCTCAAGATTAGACACCCCCACTCATTTCACCTGAAGATTAATCACCCTAACCTATCTTAACGCAACCTACTATAAGCTAAACCAACTAACCAAATCTAACCAACCCATCCTTACCTATCCTGACATAACCTAACCTAACTAACCTAACCTAACTAACCATCAAACGTCATAAACTAAATAACTTAACCTAACCTCGCCAACCTAACCTAACCCCCAGGTAGTGTAAGGTTAATTAATCATCAGGTGAGAGAAATAATCCATCATAGTCACTCTCCTCGTCCACGTGTTGTACTTGCCCCTATACCGTACAGTACTTCACACAGGTACTGCCCACGGGAGACTACTGCCAACACTCACCTGAAACACAACAACAAAAATGTTTAGTAAAGGTGTTTGATTAATATAATATAATAATAATAATAATAATAATAATAATAATAATAATAATAATAATAAAGAACCATAAAGAAATACAAAAAGAAAAGCAAAAAAAAGATCAAGAGTGAGAAACAATATATGTATGTTGTGTTGTCAATAGTAAATTGAGACCCTGCAATTGTGTGTAAATAAAGACAGATCAGATCAACACCGGGTGGTAGTACCTCCTGTTTGATATTCTTACTATTCCGAGTTATCGCTGAATACCTCGGACAGACAGACGGACGAACGGACGGATTAGATATAAATAAATCACTCGACTAATAATAAAGTGAAATATTTATAACCAAGTCTCTCTCTCTCTCTCTCTCTCTCTCTCTCTCTCTCTCCGATCACCTCACTCACACATTCTTTATAACAACAGAAATAAGAAAAAAAATCAATAATTATGAAAACACACACACAACACACACACACACACACACACACACACACACACACACACACACACACACACTGAAGAAACAGACATATTATCCGTTAAAACACAAAAATCTTATGAGAGTCTCCTGGCGATAAGTAGGGTCACCTTTCTGTCCAGGGCGGTGAGGGACTAAGGGGGGGGAGGGAGAAGGGGAGGGAGGGAGGAGAAGGAGGAGAGGGTTGACTTAGGGGAGATGAAGGATGAGGGGGTAGCGGAGTGGGATAAGAGGGGTAGGAAGAAGAAGAGGGGTGGGAGGAAAGGAGTGGTAGAGAGGAGAGAGGGGGTGAGAGAGGAGGGAGAAAGGAAGAGGAGGAGGGAGTAGAGATAAGGGATAGAAGGAGGAGGAAGAGGAGATGGAGGAGAATAAGATTATAGAAGAGAAGGGAGCAGGAAGAAGATGAGGGAGGAGCAGAGGAAGGAGGAGACTGGTAACTTCTCTAATCTCTTTCATTGTTCTTTGGTGATTTTGTCCTTCGATGGTCCAGCATTACACACACGCGCACGCACACACACACACACACACACACACACACACACACACACACACACACACACACACACACACACACACACACACACACACACACACACACACACACACACACACACACACACACACACACACACACACACACACACACACACACACACACACACACACACACACACACCTTGGAAACGCAAAAAAAAAATCCGCACACAAAAACCGTGGAACATTAACAAACACTCACACGCACACACAAGAGGGTAGTATCACTAAAAACACGCACATGTGCACAGACAATCGCGCACATATTAGAAGCATAATGTGTTGTCTAATGGTAGACCCTGCTGCCATATGGCACCACATAAATTGTGACCAAGTCCCAGGTTGCTGATCTGACTTTCTGCCTCATTTACACACAATTGCAGGGTCTCAATTGTTTCTCTAACACGACAACACAACATACATATAGCGTTTCTCACTGTTGATTTTTTTCATTCTTGTATTTCTTTGTATTTAGTATTATAATCACAGAGTTGTTATTATTATTATTAATATACCAATAATATTTTATTTTACTTTTTATTATACATTTTATTTACTATGAATTATTATTATAATTTTCGCCCCTGGGGCCCCGATGTGGGTCAGTGACCTGTGCCTGGGTGGGCTAATCCCCGTAAAAAAAAACATGACCACACAAGGGGAAAATATTCGCCAATATACAGTACCTGAGATGAAAACACACCCTGATATTGCCATGTACAACGGCAGTTCTGGGAACACACACACACACACACACACACACACACACACACACACACACACACACACACACACACACACACACACACACACACACACACACACACACACACATTTTATTTACATTCTTAAACTCTTACACACTGTTCTGTACACTGTAAATCTGCGACCCAATGGTAAATGTTCTCAATACACAATAATACAGCTCAGTCCACCATTACAATACAGTATACATACAAAAAAGTGTATATACTCAACTTTCACGTATACTGAAATCCAATAATATAACTTTCCAATTCCCAGATATGAAGTTTGTGTTACTATTCTTATTATATATTTAACGTTATACATACCAAAGTACACACACACACACACACACACACACACACACACGCACATCAAAGTGGTCGTATAAAACAAATACTTTTAAGTTCAGTTGATGAAGATGGGCAGGACACGCACGCACACACACACCTCTCTCTCTCTCTCTCTCTCACACGCTATGACGACACAGTATTGCAAGGAGCGTACTTTCACCTTGTTGAATCAAGTATGTACAGTGCAGTAGATCTTTTGACCACACACAGGGATGATGAGAGGGTGTGTGTTGTGACGACACGCCAGCTGCTGCTGTTTTGGCGTCAATCAGCTTCTCGCTTTCTGACTTACTCACCGATTGGCAAACTTTATGACTGACTGACTGACTGATTAACTGACTAAATGATAAGCTGGGTGACGAACTAACTGACTGACTGACTGAATAAATGGCTAGGTGGGTGACTGACGTTAAGTGTAAGTTAGGTTAGGTGTGAACTGAGTTCGGTTAGGTTAGGTGTGGACTGAGTTAGGTTAGGTTGGGTGTGGACTGAGTTATGTTAGGTGTGGACTGAGTTCGGTTAGGTTGGGTGTGGACTGAGTTCGGTTAGGTTGGGTGTGGACTGAGTTCGGTTAGGTTGGGTGTGGACTGAGTTATGTTATGTTATGTTAGTTTATGTTATGTTAGGCATATATTTCCCAGCCTCGCCAGCGTATATCTGACAAGAGTGATGACTGCAACACCTCCTCCGTTGGTATGACAGCGTAAACAATGACAAGCGAGAGTGGCAAACTAACTGTCATGTCACTCAAACTGTCACGTCACTCAAACTGTCACGTCACTCCTGTTATTAAAGATTTCTTCCCCCCCCCCTCCCCCACTCAACCCCGGTCCACGCCCATCAAGCTCTTCCCATTGTATTATTCTTTAATTATCTTTTCTTATCTCTTCTTCCTCTTCGTCTCTTCCATCGTCTATTCTTCATGTTCTTGTGTTTTTTTATTTCCCCAATCCTAATATTTACTTACTCTTCCAATACCTTATTCCACACGTTATCGCATTTTCTTAATTGTTCCTTACTCAAAAAAAAAAAAAGGCGAACGGAGGCTAAGTAGATAATGCACTTACCTCCTCACCCAGAGATCAATGGTTCGAGTCTCGCTGCCGGTCACTGAGAATGAACACCTTACACTGGACGTTAGTTTTTGTACTGTGGCTTAATTCAACTCGATAAGGTATACAATTTTTACGAACTCCATTTACGAGGAAAATTCACCGTAAGATCACTGAAGGAATGGAGAGCCGAAGAAGCTTGAGTTATTAATTCACCTGCAGCAGTCACACACACACACACACACACACACCAGCTAATCCCTCTCCTTCTCTTCTTCCTCCTCCTCCTCTTCCTTCTCTTCTCCTTTTTCTTTCTGTTGCTCCTTTCTTTCCTCCTCCACCTCCTCCTTCTCTTCCTCCTCTTCCCAATCTTCCTCCTAGATTTTATTCTCCTCCTCCATCTTGTCCTAGTCTTCCTCCCGTTCCATTTCATCTGCATCCTCCCACCCTACCCACCCTCCTCCTCTTCCATCTTGCCCTCTCCTCCTCTATCTCGCCCCCTCCTCATCATCCACCTCATCCACATCCTCCTCCTCATCCACCTCACCATCTTCCTCCTCCACAATCCACTTTTTTTGCATTTTTTTTTTCACAGGAAGTTTCACCATCAAAACTATTTATAACACAATGATACTGGACAGACTATACTAAGCCCCAGTGTATAGTTACCTTGTATAGTTTGTATAGTTACCGTGTATAGTTAGCGTGGAGAGTGTGTATAGTTACGGAACTTACTGTGTATAGTTAACGTGTATAATTGCGGCGGTGTATATAGTCTGTATAACGTGTATAGTTAAGAATCTACGTACCAACAGGGTGATTTGAAGAGAGGCTTAGTTACTTTAATAAAAACAAGAACATCAGTAGTTTAACGCCCTCTTGGTGAAAGAAAGAAAGAAAGAAAGAAAACAGCAGAGGAAGAAGGAAGAAAGAAAGAACGAAAGAAAGAAAGAAAGACAGCAGAGGAAGAAGAAACTACAAGAAGAAAAAGAAAGAGAAAAGGAAAGAAAGAAAAAAGGAAGGAAGGAAACAAAATATGAAAGAAAGAAAGAATGACAGCAGAGGAAGAAGAAAGTACAAGAAGAAAAATAAAGAAAGAGAAAAGGAAAGAAAAAAGGAAGGAAGGAAGGAAGGAAGGAAGGAAGGAAGGAAGGAAGGAAGGAAGGAAAGAAAGAAAGAAAGACAGCAAAGGAAGAAGAAAGTACAAGAACAAAGAAAGAAAGATGAAAGAACAACAACAAAGAAGCTGAATAAGAAAGAACAAAATGACAAAAACACGAAGAGAAAGGAAAGGAAGGGGAAGAGGAGGTAGACAATAACAATAAGAAGAAAAGGTAAGGAGGAGGAAGAAAGAACAAAGAAAGAGAGAAAGATAAAAACCCATAAATTACAAAAGAAACAAAGCATCACGCGCACCATTCCTGCCCACAGACCATTCCAGACAGCGGCCAACTGACGCTCCAGGTGGCCGAGACAAGTGAAGGTCGGCATTCCCACCCACCAGCAGCACTATTCCCACCCACCAGCAGCACTATTCCCGCCCACCAACACCATTCCCACCCACCACAGCAGCACTATTCCCGCCCACCAGCAGCACTATTCCCACCCACCAGCAGCACTATTCCCGCCCACCAGCAGCACTATTCCTGTCCACCAACACCATTCCCACCCACCAGCAGCACTATTGCCCACCAGCAGCACTATTCCCACCCACCAGCAGCACTATTCCCGTCCACCAGCAGCACTATTCCCACCCACCATCACCTTCTCCTCCCCCACAAGCGCCACCACCACCACCAGCAGTAATACCACTATATCTACCAGCACTCGTACCACCACAATCACTACAACCTCCACCACCACCAGTACCACCACAACTACCACCAGTACCACCACAACTACCACCATCACCACCATCAGTACCACCACCACCACAACTACCACCATTACCATCCACCACCACCAGCACTCGTACCACCACAACTACCACCATCACCACAACCTCCACCACCACTACTAAGAGGAAGATTAACACCTCTGTTTATTCAACCATCAGATTAAGCAAACCCTAACGCTACTTAAACCCTAACCAAACCCAACCTAACTTAACCTAACCAAACCCAACCTAACTTAACCTAAATCTAACCTAACCTAAACCTTCCATTCTTCCTCAGCACCTCACCCTCCTCAGCACCTCACTCTCCTCAGCACCTCACCCTCCTCAGCACCTCACCCTCCTCAGCACCTCACCCTCCTCAGCACCTCACCTCACCCTCCTCAGCACCTCACCCTCCTCAGCACCTCACCTTCCCCCAGCACCTCACCCTCCTCAGCACCTCCTCCTCCTCAGCACCTCCTCCTCCTCCTCCTCCTCAGCACCTCACCCTCCTCAGCACCTCACCCTCCTTCCTCTTTAACAATTTGCAATGAACCGCCACCTCCCTCTTCACGACTCGTTCCCTCTTCTTGAATGCATCTTCTTCCTCCTTCCACTTTTTCCTCTTCCTCCTTCTTTCATCTAATACTTCCATTACTTTTAATTCTTTATCTTTTCTCTTTCATTTCCTTCATCGCGGATCTTCTTATTCTTCTTCTGGTATCAGTTTTTTCCGCTATTCCTTATTCAGTATTTTTAATTTTCTTTCTCTTTCTCTCTTCCGGTTCTTCATTATCCTAGTTCTCTTTTATTACTATTCAGAATAATTTTTTAATAATCCAGATCATCTTCCATTATTCTCCTTTCTCTCCTTCATTTCATTTCTCCCTTCTTTCTCTTCATTTTCTCTCCTCTTCTTCTTCCCTTTCTCTCCCTCTTTCTTTTCTCTCCTCTTCCTCTCCTCTCCTCTCTCTCTCTTCCTTTCCACACATTCCTCTTCATTTTCTTTCCTCTTCCTTTCCTCTTCTCCCTTTCTCTCACCTTTCTCTTCCTTTCCTCTCCTCCCCTCTTCTTTCTCCCAGGTCTTCTTCCAAGCTCCCCTAAGACTGCCTACTACTTACCACCCATGATGCACTCACTCGCAGAAAAGGTTAAGTGCATACACGCCACTTCCCCTCGCCACCCACGACCTCTCATAAGCCCCTTCCCTTGCTCCACACCATTACTTACCCCCTCACTAGAGCCTTCCCTTCCCTTACCACTACCCCTTCATAAGCCCCCTTCCCTTGCTCCCGGCTACTACCCCCCCCCCCACAATCCCCTTCACTGCCATTTTACTAGGCTGGATGGTGGTGGTAGTGGTGGTAGTGGTGGCTGTGGCTAATTCACCGTACTCAAGGGGTTGGCAACATCGTATTCATGGAGCCAAGAACCGTACTCAATGGGCTAATTCACCGTAACCAGGAGATTAGCATCGTACTCAAGGGGTTTATTCACCGTACTCAAGGGGCCAAAAATTTTACTCAATAGGCTAAATCAATGTACTGAAGGGGGGTTGGCATCGTACTCATGGGGCCCACAACCGTACTCAAATGGCCCACAACCGTACTCAAGGGGTTGGCCACATTGTACCCAAAGGATCATGTACTGGGAACGCTGAGATAAGCTACAGACTGTAACGCTAGGCTCACCTATTGGAAAATCTCACCAGCGGGAAAATGTGTAAAAGGTGCAAGGAAAGGTAAGAGACCCGACAGGTGTAAGAAAATTGTTCAAAATATCCAGGGAAGAGTGTTTAGGGGTGCCTTGAGTTTTAATGGGTGGAGGAGAATGGAGGGGAAGAAGAGGGGAGAGGAGAGGGAGAAGAGAAGGGGGAGGGATAGGAGAAAGAGAAGAGGAGGGAGGGAGGAAAGGAGACGGGGGTGAAAAGAAAGAGGAGAGGGAGATGAGAAAAAGGAGAGTAGAAAAGGGAGAGGAAGAGTAGGAGGAGGAGAATGAAGAGAGGAGGAAGAGAGAATGAGGATGAGCAATACGACTGAAAAGAGAAAACCAAGAATAAAGAAAAGGAGGAAGACGAAACAGAAAGAAGAAGAAGAAGACAAGAGAGAGTGCCTGTAGCCCAGTGCCACTAGCAGTAGGTGATAGTACGAGGTGGGGTGGCACTCAACACTGCTTCCCTCCCCTCCCCCATCTCCCCCCTCTCTTCCCCCCAATTTCCCCCCTTCCCTCCCTTTCCCCTGGGTGCTAGAGACTGCAGGATCCACGCTACCTACCTGCCTTAGGCCACACAGGGAGACAAACCTACCATTAAGCGCCCTTTACGTACGCTCCAGAAGGCTCGGGCGTGGAAGGGCGTGAGGGCGTGGACGGTGGCGAAAGAGGTGGGCGTGAGGGCGTGCAAGAAGGGGGAATGATGGTGGTGGAGGAAAGAAGTGAGTGGGAGGGGAGGGAGGTGGAAGGGAAGGGGAGGTGGAAGGGGAAGGAGATGGTAGGGAAAATGGGAGGTGGGGTGGCAGGGAAAGGAAAATTGGCAGAAAAAAAGATATGGAGGGAGTGTAGGGAGAAGTATTGGGAGGGGGGGGAATGAAGGTTAGGGAGGAAAGGGGTATAGAAAGTTGAGAAAGGAAGGGAAAGGAAGGAGAGAGAGCGAGTGTGGAGGTAATGGAAGGGAGGGGAGGTTAAAGATTTCACCACAAGAGTGACATTCAGAGCAGCTAAAATCCAACACAACAATCATCGCCAGACTGCCCCCCACCCCTTACTGCGTTCCTTGCGGGGTAAGAGAGAGAGAGAGAGAGATTGTCCTCAAGGGAGTTTATTAAGTCATCGTATTGATAACAAGATATGTTAATGGTCTACTTACAATACTCAAGGGTGGGGGTTAAAAGCTTCCATTCTTCCTTTACAGCAGCTCAAGTACTGTAAATTACGCCGGGGAAAAGTGCCTGTTCACCGCTTCAAACATCCATTTTCAACCACACACACACACACACCATGGTACACGGGGAGGGAGGTGAGGGAGGGGTTGGAGGGAGGGACGGAAGGAGCGAAGAAAATGGGGAGGGAGGGGGTGAAGGAAGAAAGGAGGGATGGAGGGATGGAGGGAAGGGAGTGAAGGGAGTGGGAAGGGAGGGAGGGAGGGAGTGGGTGGGAAGGGAGGGAGTGGGAAGGGAGGGAGGGGCGGAGGGAGGGAGGGAGTCCTGGGTTCTGCCGGCCGCACACTGATGGTGATACACGGTCCACCTCCTGACGGGGAAAACATCCGTACTTGTGTGATTTTCGCATTCCAGAGATTGATAGCTCTCTAGCGTCCTCCTCCTGTTCCTTCTTCCTCCTTCTCCTCCTGTTCCTTTTCCTGCTGCTCCTCATTCTGCTCATCCACATCCTCCTCCTGCTCCTCCTCACCCTCCTTCTGCACCTCCTCACCCTCCTCCTTCTGCACCTCCCCATCATATTCCTCCTCCTCCTCCTCTTCCTGCTTCATCTTTTCGTCTCCACTTACGCTACCATCACTACCTCCCCCCTCAGCATTGTCTCTTTCTCTCCGTTCTTCCTTCTTTTCCTCTCCCATTGTTAGAGCACTGCCTCCTCCTCCTCCTCCTCCTCTGTGTCTCTCCTCCTTCTACGCCTCTCCTACTCCCCTTACGTTCTAGCCTTACCTCCTCCTCCACCTGCTCCTCTTCCTTCTTCCTCACTCTATGCCTCCTCCCCTCCTCCAGCAATACTTCTTCCTCCCACCAACTATTCTTTTCCTCCTTCTATTCCTCCTCTTCCCTACCTCCCAACACAGCCTCCTACCTCCTCTCCGCTTCACTATCACTTCAGGCACTTCAAAAGCTCTTCACAAACATCACCGAAGATAAAAACGAACACATATTTCCATAAAGGTTCCATTGCTACTTTGTTTTCCCCCTAGTATGGTCACCTTTCAGACTCCATTATAACTTTCTTCCTGGACCCCCCGAAAAAAAATTATGTACTGGGAAAAAAAATCATCACAGTATCCCAATCTAACCTAACATGTCCCTAACGTAACGTAATATATGCTAACCTAACCTAACCCAACCTAACCAAACCTAAACCGAACGTAACTTAATACAGTATATACTAAACTATACTGTATCCTTAACCTAACCTAACCTAACCTAACCTAACCTAACCTAACCTAACCTAACCCCTAGTAGAGAATGTCTGGCTAAAGATGAAACACGTCTCACCTCGCTCTCACCCTGAACTGTAAACCACGAACGACCGGTGAAGAGAAACGCTACTGAAGGCTCTGTTCTCGTAGCAGGGGGACTGAAGGCTCTGTTCTCGTAGCAGGGGGACTGAAGGCTCTGTTCTCGTAGCAGGGGGACTGAAGGCTCTGTTCTCGTAGAAGGGGACTGGAGGCTCTGTTCTCGTAGCAGGGGGACTGAAGGCTCTGTTCTCGTAGCAGGGGGACTGAAGGCTCTGTTCTCGTAGCAGGGGGACTGGCTCTGTTCTCATCAGCAGGGGACTGGAGGCTCTGTTCTCATGGCAGGGGGACTGAAGCCTGTTCTCATCAACAGGGGGACTGAGGCTCTGTTCTCGTAGCAGGGGACTGGGCTCTGTTCTCGCTGCAGCAGGACTGAAGGCTCTGTTCTCGTAACAGGGGACTGGGCTCTGTTCTCGTAGCAGGGGGAGACTGAGGCTCTGTTCTCGTAGCAGGGGGGGACTGAAAGGCTCTGTTCTCGTAGCAGGGGGGACTGAAGGCTCTGTTCTCATGTAGGGGACTGAAGGCTCTGTTCTCATGCTTGAGGGGGACTGAAGCTCTGTTCTCATGCTTAGGGGCTAGAAGGCTCTCGCTGCAGGGGGACTGAAGGCTCTGTTCTCGCTGCAGGGGGGACTGAGCTCTGTTCGCGCTGGGGGGACTGAAGGCTCTGTTCTCTCGCTGCAGGGGACTGAGCTCTGTTCTCGTAGCAAGAGGACTAGAGGCTCTGTTCTCGCTGCGGGGACCTAACTATCACGAGTGCCACTTTTTTATACCTTGTCGGGATAAATTATATTAAATCTCTACCATATCTCTCTTCTTAGGTTCCATAATGACGTCATCTCGCTCGTGACGTCATCGATCCTCCTTCCTGGTGTCATGGTTTTTGTTCTCTTTATCTTCCCCTATAGAGTGACGTCATCGTTCCCTTTGATAATGACTTACTTCCCCAGTGACGTCTTCGTTCTCTAATGTGACGTCATCCTTTTAGTGATGTCATCTTTCCTCCGGATTGTAGTACGTTTCACTACACACACACACACACACACACACACACACACACACACACACACACACACACACATACACACACACACTTGCGCTCATAAAATGTAGAATATATACGACAAAAAAAAAAAAAAAAAAAAAAAAAAAAAAAAAAAAAAAAAAATAATAATAATAATAATAATAATAATAATAAGCAAAATGCAGAAATTACTTTAAATTGCGGGGCTTTTCACACTGTGACAGACCCACACAAGTGGGAGAAAGTGAGAGTGGAGTGGGTGGGTGGGTGGGTGGGTGTGGGTGTGGGTGTGGGTGTGGGTGTGTGTGTGTGTGTGTGTGTGTTTCGTACCTTCACGCTCCCCGAGGCTGTAAGACGCTCACTCCAACACACACCACCAAACCTTCCCCTCCCTCACTTACACTTACAACCTACACTTAGTAGTAGTAGTAGCAGTAGTAGTAGTAGTAGTAGTAGTAGTAGTAGTAGTAGTAGTAATAGTAGCAAGACCTTTTTTTGCAAGAGAAACATCATTATGTACCAACAACAACATTATGAACATCGTCACCCAACCACAACTACCACTAACCTACTACCTGCACCATACATCACTATCACCATCACTAGCATTACCATCACAACTACCTACCAAAAATTTCACCACCAACACCACGACCATCACCACCACCATCACCACGACCATCACAGCCACCTACCAAACTTAACAACCACGACCATCACACACCACCACCATCATCCACCACGACCATCACAACCACCTACCAAACTAAACAACCACGACCACCACACCACTATCACCACGACCATCACAACCACCTGCCAAACTTAACAACCATCACCATCACCACCATCATCACCACGACCATCACAACCACCTACCAAACTTAACAACCACGACCATCACCACCACCACCATCATCACCACGACCATCACAACCACCTGCAAACTAACAACCACGACCACCACATCACTATCACCACGACCATCACAACCACCTACCAAACTTAACCACGACCACCACCACCATCATCACCACGACCATCACAGCCACCTACCAAACTTAACAACCACGACCATCACCACCACCACCATCATCACCACGACCATCACAGCCACCTGCAAACTTAACAACCGACCACCACCACCATCATCACCACGACCATCACAGCCACCAACCAAACTTAACAACCACGACCATCACCACCATCATCACCACGACCATCACAACCACCCCAAACTTAACAACCGACCATCACCACCACCATCATCACCACGAACCATCCACAACCACCTACCAAACTTAACAACAACGACCATCACCACCATCATCACCACGACCATCACCACCACCACCATCATCACCACGAACCATCACAACCACCTACCAAACTTAACAACCACGACCACCACACCACCACCACGACCACCAGACTAACACACAACAGTAGCCAGCAGACTTACACTACATAACACCAAGAGTCCATCAGTCACCAGCCCCCGCCCCCTCACACCACAAAACCCCAGATTAAAACTCTTGCCGGCCGTCCTCACTCCACTCCACGATATGGGGAGGATGACGAGGCCCACACTTCCACACAGGGGGTGATATACGCCCCTGTGGTGGTGGAATGGTGGTTGTGATGTGAAGTTATGGCTCTCTCTCTCTCTCTCTCTCTCTCTCTCTCTCTCTCTCTCTCTCTCTCTCAACCCAGCAGCCTCGTTCCAACAACCAATCCCATAAATGAACTCTTCAACAAACTCTCAACAAATTTACTCCCCAAATTCCCACATCAGGAAAAAAAAAAATCTAAAAATCTCAGGGAGTTTTTTCAGGCGTCTCCATTGTTCTGCAACTTGGAGTACAATACCACTTAACCACCCTAAATGGTCGTGCCACTTAACCTCCCTGCTTGACTATGCCGCTGATACTTATCCTCCCTACTTAACTGTGCCACTTAACTTCCCAAGGTAGTTTGTATCGCCCTTACTCCTTGCTAGACTGTGTTACTGCGCCACTGAACCTCAATGGACGTGTGCTACTTCCCTGTTATATCGAGATACTTGATCTTAGTTACTAAATACCTATGCTACTTCACCTCCATTCTTGTCTGTGCTACTTATCCTGCTAGACCCGCTCCCAAGTTGCTATTATTATTATTATTATTATTATTATTATTATTATCATTATTATTATTATCATTATTATTATTATTATTGTTATTATTATTATTATTATTATTATTATTATTATTATTATCATTATTATTATTATCATTATTATTATTATTATTGTTATTATTATTATTATTATTATTATTATTATTATCATTATTATTATTATTTTTGTATTATTGTTATTGGTATTATTATTATTATTGTGTTTATTTGTTGTAAATAATCAACAAGAACTAATGTTAATGAAGTCTTTCCTTACTCTTGATAACGTCACACACAAGTAACCGGAGGACGTCAACTATCAGTAAGCCGTTTCATACACACACACACACACACACACACACACACACACACACACACACACACACACACACACACACACACACACACACACACACACACACACACACCATGCGTCACCGATGAATATAAACCCGGGACTAATTAAGACTCTCTCTGTATATCAACAAGCGCTGCATATTTTCAAAGGAACCCAATCCGGGAGCCACAACAACGGCGGGGGGGCCTTTAAGGTTTTACGCGCATATATTATGTACGTTATCGCCGCCCGCGCACACATAAATACAGACACACGCACGCATATACTTGGCCACAGATTTAGTATTGGATCATTGAGCTAGTAGGGGAGTGATGATGGTGGTGGTGGTGGGGAATATATCGAACGTGGTGGTGGGGGGTATATGGGAGGGCGTGGTGGTGGGGAGAATATATGGGGCGTGGTGGTGGGGGCGGTATATGGGGCGTGGTGAGGTATGGAGAGTGATGGTTGGGGGTATGGGGGAAAGAATGGAGGGGTGGGGGGTGAAGAGCTGTTTCATGATAGTCCATGGTCTCATATATCACTGAGAAACTTTCTGAAACGTGAAACTCTGGGTAGTAGTGACTCCTGTCAGTGTTTCATGGGTCGTACTGTATATGGACTTGGGGAAACATGGTAATAAACAGATGGTGTATTGCGACTCTGTTCCCCCCTTCTGAAACATAAGGGATTTTTATTTTGCATACTGGGACGTGTTATCTCTCTCTCTCTCTCTCTCTCTCTCTCTCTCTCTCTCTCTCTCTCTCTCTCTCTCTCTGATACACGGGGAGTTATGGAAAAGCTGTACGTGTTCCCATGGTCGACACACAGAGGACACATTGACACACTCTGCTCCTGACTGTACTACAACAACACGGCACCAACCTCCGACAGCCTCTACCCTCAACAAAAACATTTACAAAACCACCATCAAACAAACAAACAAATAAATAAATAAATAAATAAATAAATAAATCAACGTTTATATGTTTAAGAGAATAATCTTTTAAATGCCCCAAAAATTTGTAAAAAAAAAAAAAAATATCGTACTTAAGATTATTTATATTTTTCTCTCAGGTGTACGTACAGGTAAGTTGTAAATAATGATAGAACAGGTAATGATGTTTATTAGTGTGTTATGTCTTTGTTATATAAATAAAGGTGTAATGTGTTGTTATGTTCCTGTAGTCAAGTAGTGGGGGGTAAGGACTCTCTCTCTCTCTCTCTCTCTCTCTCTCTCTCACAGAAAACGAACTTGAAAAACACTCCGGTACACAAGGATCTTTAGGTTACCATGGAGACCAAACAAGCCCAGCTCAGAACTCGGCCAAAATATGAAGAAAAATAAATACTGATTATATCCAACGCGTCTCACGTCTTGTTGGGTGACATTCATGTATTAAGTTTCGTCAGAATCCATTTTTATTTGTTCGAGTTCCCGCGTTCACAAGATACCGGGAATGGGAGGGAGGGAAAGGATGAAAGGAAGGAAGGAGGGAGGGAAGGAAGGAAGGATGGAAGGAAGGGAAGGAAGGAAGGAAGGAAGGAAGGAAGAAGGAAGGAAGGAAGGAAGGAAGGAAGGAAGAAGGAAGGAAGGAAGGAAGGAAGGAAGGAAGGAAGGAAGGAAGGAAGGAAGAGAGGAAGGATGGAGGGAGGGAGGGAGGGTGGGAGTGGGAGGAGGGAGGGGGAAAAAATGTTAAGAAAGAAAGGAGGAAAGGGAAGAAAGAAAGAAAGATAAAGAAAGGGGGTACTACTTTTCATCCTCTTCTAGACAAAACCAAAAGACAATACGCCATAAAAACAACAACAGTAAAAATTAACTTACTATTTTATATTTCCACAATTGTCTCTTTAAAAAAAACTTAATTATCAGGTATATAATCTTGTCTCAGTTAAGCATCAGACAATACAAAGCAGACAATAGCAGCAGCAGCAGCAGACGATAGCAGCAGCAGACGATAGCAGCAGCAGACGATAGCAGCAGCAGCAGACGATAGCAGCAGCAGCAGACGTTACGGCCAATGGCAGTATGACGAGGTAAAAGCCCCGAACGTTTATTTTTGGAGGGGGAAATAGTTTGATATCAAGGTAGAGTGAGTGAGTGAGGGTGAGAGGGAGGGTGAGTGAGTGTGAGAGGGAGGGTGAGTGAGTGAGGGTGAGAGGGAGAGTGAGTGAGTGTGAGTGTGAGAGGGAGAGTGAGTGAGTGAGTGTGAGAGAGTGGTGAGTGTGAATGTGAGGAGGTGTGAGAGGAGAGTGAGTGGTGAGTGTGAGGAGGAGGGTGGTGAGTGTGAGAGGGAGGTGGTGGTGGAGTGTGAGAGGGTGAGTGAGTGAGTGTGAGAGGGAGGGTGAGTGGAGTGTGTGAGAGGGAGTAGTGGTGGTGTGAGAGGAGGGTGGTGGTGAGTGGAGTGTGAGGAGGTGAGTGGTGAGGTTGAGGAGGTGAGTAAGGTGGGTGAGTGAGTGTGAGGAGGAGGTGGTGGTTGGGTTGAGGAGGTGAGTGAGTGTGAGAGGAGGTGAGTGAGGTTGAGAGGGTGAGGTGAAGTGAGTGTGAGGAGGAGGGTGGAGTGAGTGTGAGAGGGAGGGTGGTGGTGAGAGGGTGAGTGAGTGTGAGAGGTGAGTGAGTGTGAGGGAGGGTGAGTGAGTGAGTGGAGTGTGAGGGAGGGTGAGTGGATGAGGTGTGAGAGAGGGTGGTGAATGGAGTGTGAGAGAGAGGGTAGTGAATGAGTGTGAGAGGGAGGGTGAGTGAGTGAGTGAGGTTGAGAGGGAGTGAGTGAGTGAATGAATTTGAGAGGAAGAGTGAGTGAGTGGGGTTGAGAGGGAGGGTGAGTGAGTGAATGAGGGTGAGAGGGAGGGTGAGTGAGCGAGTGAATGAGGTTGAGAGGGAGAGTGAGTGAGTGAGTGGGGTTGAGAGGGAGAGTGAGCGAGTGAGGTTGAGAGGGAGAGTGAGTGAGTGAGTGAGTGAAGTTGAGAGGGAGGGTGAGTGGGAAAGAAGCCGTGACTTGAGGCTACCAGGCGTTCAGTTACCCTTCACCCCCCATCTCTCTCTCTCTCTCTCTCTCTCACACACACACTGAGGGAAGAATCCGTTTCCGGCCACCAGTGCGATAAAGCTAACAAGCATTGAACAAACAATTATCATCCATAAACCACTTGAAGATTAGCGCCCCCAGATTATTTAGCCACCTTAACGTGAACCTAACTTAACCTCACCTAATCTAACTTAACCACTCTAATGTTAACCAAATGTAACCTAACCTAACCACCCAGGTATCGTTCAGGTGGTTCAACACGTGAAATAAAACTGGGTTGGACGGGGGGGTAAGCTAATCTTCAGGTGATCCTCCTCATCAATAACTCCAATACACCTGTCGTCATTATAAACACGTCATTATTAACAAACACACGTCATTATTAACAAACACACGTCATTATTAAACATCTAAAATGAATATTAATTTCTCATCAAAATCTTGGATCATAAACACGACCATTGAACGTATAGGTACAGGTCATTAGTGAGGACAGGTATAGTTCATTAGTGAGGACAGGTATAGTTCATTAGTGCAGGCAGGTGTAGTTCATTAGTGAGGGCAGGTGTAGTTCATTAGTGAGGGCAGGTATAGTTCATTAGTGAGGGCAGGTATAGTTCATTAGTGCAGGCAGGTGTAGTTCATTAGTGAGGGCAGGTACAGTTCATTAGTGAGGGCAGGTATAGTTCATTAGTGAGGGCAGGTACAGTTCATTAGTGAGGGCAGGTACAGTTCATTAGTGCAGGCAGGTACAGTTCATTAGTGCAGGCAGGTGCAGTTCATTAGTGAGGGCAGGCACAGTTCATTAGTGAGGGCAGGTACAGTTCATTAGTGAGGGCAGGTATAGTTCATTAGTGAGGGCAGGTACAGTTCATTAGTAAGGGCAGGTACAGTCTATTTAAGTGAGGGCAGGTACAGTCCATTAGTGAGGGCAGGTACAGTTCATTAGGGGTGAGGGCAGGTACACCATTAGTGAGGGCAGGTACAGTTCATTAGTGAGGGCAGGTACAGTTCATTAGTGAGGGCAGGTATAGTCCATTAGTGAGGGCAGGTACAGTTCATTAGTGAGGGCAGGTACAGTTCATTAGTGAGGGTAGAGGTATAGTCCATTAGTGAGGGCAGGTACAGTCTATTAGTGAGGGCAGGTACAGTTCATTAGTGACGACAGGTATAGTCCATTAGTGGTGGCAGGTACAGCCCATTAGTAAGTGAGGCAGGTACAGCCATTAGTGAGGGCAGGTACAGTTCATTAGTAAGTGAGGGCAGGTACAGTTCATTAGTGAGGCAGGTACAGTTCATTAGTGAGGGCAGGTACAGTTCATTAGTGAGGGCAGGTACAGTTCATTAGTGAGGGCAGGTATAGTCCATTAGTGAGGGCAGGTACAGTTCATTAGTGAGGGCAGGTATAGTTCATTAGTGAGGGCAGGTATAGTTCATTAGTGAGGACAGGTATAGTTCATTAGTGAGATCAGGTATAGATCATTAGTGAGGACAGGTATACAAACACCATTTTCCCATACCTGTAAACACTGGCCAACATTTCCTGGTGATAAGTGTTGGTTTTAAAGTATCCTGTGTGTGAGTCCTGTATACAAGAGCTCAACATAGATGACTGACAAACACTACAAGATACTGGTACTCGTATATTCATTCTACACTAATGTGGTATTTTATTCTCCCTTCACAATACATCAAATAATTACGTGTCCAAGAACTATAACTACTGACTACGATGTTAACCACAGAATACAAATCAATTAGTTCAGATTACCCCCTGAGTACGATGACTTATACCCCCGAGTCTGAATTAAAAGGCCTTCCTTCCTTCCTTCCTTCCCTGACTGACCTAACTAACGCAGCTATGTCACCCTTGTTCAGTAATGAGTGAGGGTAATTGTGGAGTCCTGTAGCGACACTACTGTAGAGACCCTGGCGGCTGGGGTGATAATTACGATTCACTTTAAAGTACTGGAATGTCAACAAACCTTTATGGCTGTTTGGGAAACCTGCGGCGGTGGGGGAGCTCTCTGTGTGTGTGTGTGAGCGCCTGCATACACTAGACACGGCTGACAGTTTCACAAAGGGTGCCGGAGTTAGATGCCCCCCTTTTTCACTCCCAAAATGGCGCACTTGTGACGTAAGCTGAGTTTCTCCCTCCCTGCTGTACTCCTCTGACCACACCCGCCCCTTTAAGCGGCCCTACAAACACGGGATCGACCGACCTACGTAGGGACAGATTGAGTCTTGCTCTTGCAGCCCTTCACACACACACACACACACCTCTCATGGCCAGACTCACGACGCCACAGGTAACAAAGCGACTTTTCACATTGTTTACGCAAAGTGCCATTATCGTATCTTTATAACGACGCACGTAGTCCCATTACTCATTTTATGGTGTAATTTATGGGTTGTAATAACGGCCATCAGGGAGTCATAACTGCCCAGCTGTCGGAGGAGGCGGGTACTTAGACGGTCAAGGTGAGGCGCGCGGCGGTGAGCACGGTGGCTGCGTGAGCACGACACCCTCCCGGATGTTGTCCTCACTACAACTACTACCAGTTTTTTACGTCCACATACTCAAGCGTAAACGCACGTACAGTAGGCGAGAACGAAAGCCTCGTTCACGACCCATCATACACATTAACAAGCATGCAAGCAAGCAAGCAAGCACGCACGCTCATACACACGCACGCACGCGCACGCACGCACGCACGCACACACGAACACACACACACACACACACACAAAGCCCCCTCGTGTATCTGCATACACACACACACGAAAACACATTAAAGTCATTAAGGTTAACATGTGACTGTGAGAAGTCTTTCACTCTATATGCAAAGACCTGATGGGCTCTGGTAAACACGCTCCGTACTGTACTGACACACACACACACACACACACACACACACACACACACAAAGACTTATCCTTCATAAAAGACCCCACCTCATCTCAGTCAATATCTAATACCTGTTCCCCATTTGAACTAATTCACAAGTCCCATCCTAGAGACGACCCTTACGCAAGTTATCGTCCTCAAGGTGTTAAGAACTAAGAATCCCCTTATAAGTAATACATGTCTGTCACCACCAAACAGCTTTTAACAAAATCTATCTAATCACTACAGTCGTCTACAATCACTACAATCGTCTACAATTACCACTTAGGAGTGCGGTGGGCGAGAGGATACAGAGATCATCTATTGTCCAAAGCGGTCCTTCGTTCGCGCACGAGGCACACAAATTTCCCTACCCAGCTGTAATATGGGTACCTAACTTTACTGTTGAGGGAAGTGAAGGCGGTCGAGTGTAGTGTCTAGTCAAAATACCACCTTGTGAACCGGAGCCCCAGTGGTCTAGGTCAGCACTGCCTGGTGAGCCGACTTTTTTCCACAACTTATATCTGAGACTTTTAGACTTAATAAACTGTTTCGGTTCCATTCAATCGTTTCCCTAAGTAAACAACCAAGACGAATCCCCTCTTGGTCGCCTTCCACCCTGCTGCCTCCTCTCTCTTCCCTCCACCTAAGACCCCCTCCCTAATCCATAGACCCCTACCGTCCATCAAAGACTCCCCACCCACCTCCAAAGACTCCCACCCTACACCAACGACCCCCACACTCCACCAAAGACCTCCACCCACCTCGAAAGACCCCCCACACTCCACCAAAGACCTCCACCCACTTCGAAAGACCCCCACCCTCCTCCAAATACTCCAACCCTCTTCCAAAGACCCCATCCACCTCCAAGGACCCCCCCTCCTCCAAAGACCCCACCCACCTCCCAAGGACCCCCCTCCTCCAAAGACCCCTCCCCACCCTCCTCCACCAGTCCAGGTCAACCCCTCCAGCACACACACACACAAGCCTCGGTAATGTAAACAATGACAACTATTAAGGTCAGAATCTTGTTCCTTTCCCCACTTCCCCATCCTGCCTTTCCCTCCCACCTCTTATTTTCCTCCTTCCCTCTTTTCCCCCCCTTCCCTCTTTTCCCCCCTCTCTATTCAACATTTTCTCTTTCCTTTCTCCCACTTTCCACTCCTCTCTTCTTACTTTCCCTTTTTCTTTCTTCATTCACATTTCCTCCTACCTCCCTCTTTCTTCCTCTCACTTTCCCTTCTTCCCTCTTTTTTTTCCACATTTCTGAACCCCTCAACCTCCATTTTCCTCCCTCTATTCCTATTTCCTCTTCTTCCACACCCACTACCCACCTAAAAAAAACCTTACTCGCTTGCTGGCTGTCAGTCTCGTCAGAGCGGCTATCAATCGTGATCGGCTGTTGTCATGGAGCGACAGAAATGAAAACTGAGAGGTGAAGCGAACAATGAAATGGTAAGGTGCTTTGTTATGCATCAACTTGGGGTATTTCTCCCCCACTCTGGCATTTTGGCGCGAAAAAAAAGAGGTGGGGCATTTTGGCGGGAAAGAGATACGGCGAGATGTCGGGTAAACCAAATATGTGAGATTTTGGTGTCAGAGATGTGACATTGTGGAGGGTAAGCAACGATGTGATGAAATTTGATGCGAAAAAGAATATGACACAATGGTGGGACTAGAGACATGGTATTTTGGCAAGAAAAACAACAACAGAGATGTGGTATTTTGGCGAGAAAGAGATGGCATTTTTGTTGGAAAAATCGGATTGTTGCAAACTGGCGGGAAAACAGAAGTAACACATTGGCGGGAAAAACAAATGACAAAATTAGCGGGAAAAACAAATGACAAAATTAGCGGGAAAAACAGAAGCGACACATTGGCGGGAAAAACAGAAGTGACACATTGGCGGGAAAAAACAAATGACAAAATTAGCGGGAAAAACAAATGACAAAATTAGCGGGAAAAACAGAAGTGACATATTGGCGGGAAAACCTCAAAGTCAAGGCCTCTGGAGTGAAAATTATGACTACACAAGGACAGTTACGTCAATACTAGACTCAAATCTCACAGAAGGAAGGAAGGAAGGAAGGAGAGAGAGAGAGAGAGTATATTCCTGAACTCTCAAACGTCGCGTGTTCTAGAGTACCTCAGTACAAGAAAACACATATAAGAGATATACACACACATTATTATATAGCTAACTGTACCACAAGCTCGCGTGTCAGTCCGTATACCTCACTCGATGCACACATAATACACAAGTGCGCGCATGTGTGTTGAGTGAAAGTGTAACTGGGAGAAAGTTAAAAAAACACATAACTCCACTACCAGCAATTTAAACTTTCTAAAAACATTAATAATCTCCATAAAAAAGTCATATAGTAAATTTAGAAAACGATTTTACTATCATTTACCGACAATGACTTAGGAAAAAAATAAACAATTGGATATTTTTATATTCCACATCTTCAAAATGAGAATATCACCCCATTACGGTTTAAGAGTCTTTTCCCAGTAATATAATCACATCAACAACCTACAATATGCTTTCCTACATTTATCACAAGTAATAATATAAATAAATCCATTTTATTATTATTACATAGCCATCATTATTTTTTTTACTCTCTCTCTTGTTCAATGACATCCAATTGCGGGAGATGAACAGCGACGGGAAGCAACAAGAGGCTGAATAATAACAGTAATATTAACTCGTTTATAAGCATCATTTTCGTAACGTTATTATTATTACCAACTTCACTTTATAACTTGATTAATAGATATTACTATTACACACACACACACACACACACACACACACAGACAGAACAAGACGCCCTGTACATGCGAGGACTTATGAGACGATAACTACATAATTCCCTCGTTTGATGACTCGGGAGTGTGTCAAGGCGGGCGACCTGTGATGACTCAAGTGATTTATGATGATTCAGATTAAGTGGCGCTGATGACTGTTTGTTTACGGGTGACTGACGGTGATTGTAGATAATTTAAGTGTGTGTGTGTGGATGGATTACTGTGCACTGTATGTATGGGTGTGTGTGTGTGTGTGTGTGTGTGTGTGTGTGTGTGAGAGAGAGACCCTTCACACCTCGTTTTCTACCCCCCCGAATGAGGTGAGGAACAGGGTCGACAGGTTGACGTTCACCTGACGGAAGAGAAGCGACAGCCACATGATCTGACGGAGTGACGACCCGTCCCTCACCACCTGTCTCAATTCTGAACCACACCACCTGGCTCACCACCTGCCACACTCCTATAACCATCCCAGTCTCAATCAAACAAACAAACAGACTAACAAAGACAAAAACAAGGCCGTAAAAACAAAAACAAACATAAAAAAATATTAATTAAGAAAGAGTGAGTCTCCCTAAACACCACAAGTCGCCATTAACTCGGCTCCCTGATGAGAAAAAACACTGATTATTGAACTGACTCGAAATCCTGTAACGGTAAATCGGCATAAGAAATCTGATCCAAATCCATGGTTATTTATGCAAGTTATCGTATTGACAACTCGTAGACGGACGGATAGACGGACGGACGAATAGACAGACAGACAGACGCACGGGAAATAAAGCATAAATAATAAAATGACTCATACTAGATTTCGTTCACACACACACACACACACACACACACACACACACACACACACACACACACACACACACACACACACACACACGCACCTACGGACGGACAGACGAACGTACGTATAGGAAGACAAAGTAACATTGAAAAAAGTGACAGAAGGAGGAGACGGGGGAACAATGAGTGTGGAATACAGGACAGAGGAGGAGGAGGAGGAGGACGAAGAAGAGGAGAAACACAGACGAAAGGGGAATAAAAAAAGAGAGAGAAGACAAATGAAAAGCAAACAAGATAATAAATAAGGAAGAGGTTAACAGATGGAAGGGAAATACAGAGAATAGATTAAGATTAAATGAGAAGTAAAGAGAGAGAGAGAGAGAGAGAGAGAGAGAGAGAAACACGGACAGCAGAAGTGTATATACGTGTGTGTGTGTGTGTGTGTGTGTGTGTGTGTCAGCCCGGGTGGTAGAGGTGGTGGCAGCAGAGGGTGGCAGTGAGCAGGGCAACTTTAACCCACCACCACCAGCGCTACCACCACCACTACCACCACCACCACTACTGCATCTCCATCCAACCGTGTGCATTGCCTGACCTCCTACCACAATCTCTATAATCTTGTACCGAACCTCCAATGATGATGATGATAATGATAAAAATTATAATAATAATAATAATAATAATAATAATAATAATAACAACAACAATAATAATGGTAATAGCAACAATAAAATATTACTACTATTATTAAAACTAATAATTTAAATACTACGACTCCTATTAATAATAACATCACCTAACAAAATATAATCCGTGCCATATAATAATACGAATGTCAATAACAAACTATAAAATGAACAAACAATAACGATAGACATAATAATATCGATCACCATTGACTACAATAACCAAAGAATATTTACACTATTAAATAACCATAAATCACAATACATTTAACAAGAATAAAGGTGAAAGTTACTTATTTTCTCATATTTTTTTTTATTTTCTTAAGTTTTATTCAGTTTCCTTGTTGCTACGGGCTGTGAATATCGATGGTGAAGTAACATACATTCACTGACCCCCTCCCTCCCGCCCCTTCAGCTTCCAGTATTTCTACAAGACGGCACGAGAAGCGGCCAGCCACGACGCGCCCAACATTGCGGAAGTGCACCCAGCCGGACCTTGGGACTTGAAGAGCTCCTCGGGTTCCTCTTTACTACGCCTTGAACATCAGCGCCTCGGGGGGAAACGAGAGAAAGAGAGTCACAGAGTCAACCTGGGGGGCGTCGAGTGAGTGTGTCGAGATGGTGTCGAGTTCCTATTTATTAAACCTAGATTATAAATATCAAAATGCATATGATAATTGTCGTCCACTGGAATCCTCTTCGGTGGTGATGGAAACTATGGTGGGTGAAGAGGAGTGAGGTTTCCATATGTTTAATGATGGTTTCTTTACACCCTCGGATGATGTCAATAAGGTATCAACACTCATCAAACACTCACTCCTTCAAGACCATTCCGATGAAGGTCACACATATACAAGATTCGTAACATTCAATAACACTTCACACCAAGAGACTGTATAATACTCTTGCTAATATTAAACAAAGACAAGAAAATAAAGAGTATTTCCAAAGACGTTCTTACCACTCCTTAAGAACGTTCATTAATAACCCACCACAGAGACATATTCAGAAGAGCTCAACACAACATCGAAACAGTTGAAGATACTTCCATAAAACTTCTTTCTTATAACGCTAAAATGAGCTTACTGCAAGAGCACTATCATCATCACACCATCCTCTTCACCACACCACCACCACACCACCTCCTGCAGGATACCATCATCACATCACCTCTTCCAGGACACTATCATCACCACATAAAATCTTCCAGGACACTTATTACATCAACAACCCCAAAGACTTCCCGGCTTCTTCCTTCAAGAGCCTCCCCCCTCACCCCCGGAGGCGTAGCCAGGCCAGGAAGGCGCCTCAACAGACTGGCGGACTGACTTCTTCGGCAGCCACTCATCAAGAGGCCGCCGGATGGGCTATGAATAAAATATAAGGAGCCTCATTTCTTCCCGGAATTAATTACGGCGCTTGGCTTTGTGATGGGAGGAGAGGGGAATATGCCTGCGTAAAATCCACTGAGGAGGAACATCAAGACGCATAAGGAGTTTGAAAAAAATACTCGTAAATTCGTCAAACAAATTTTTCAAACTTATTCAGGAATGACATATAGGACCATAATTGTGTATAAGGAATTCGAAACCACTTGAGGGATTAAGCTAAAATTTTCGAAACTTAGGAATAAAATACATGGAGAGGAGTACCAGGTTGCTTATGGAGTTGACTTCTACATGGAACGTTATTTACAAGACAGGACCACAGACCACCAGTATACTCGTAGTGTAGAGAGCAGGTCAATCCAACTTCCTCTGCCATTCGTCCCAGCAACAGGAGATCAACACCGAATAATCGACCCAGTGTCATTGGCAATCGAGTAAAAAGGGGGGAAAGGGAATAAGTAGCAATAAAAGATAAATAAGAAACACAAGGTTTAAAAACGAAAATGAGAAGAGAACAAGTGTCAATTATAACCAGCTGAAGTGCTTTTAAAGATGATGATGATGATGGCAATGCAAGCAACACGATAATGAAGTTCACCATCAAATTAACACTTTAGCGCCCCTTGAAGACCAGGTAATATTAACAAGCACACCAATACGTCTCACCCCCCCACCCCCCGACACACACACTTCTCTCTCTCTCTCTCTCAAACTTCAACAATATTTCAAAGGACTTCACCCAACATGCCACAAACGGAAACGAAAAACAAAAACAAAAAAGTGGTGAACCCGAACAGCCAGCATCCCATCAATAAATCAAGATATGCAATCCACATGACTCCCCACCAAGTTCACCATCTGAATTGGAAAACACCCGAGGCTTCAATATCTCTCTCTCTCTCTCACCTGTCATGGCTAGTCGTCGTCTTAGGGCAGGTGACACATATTGACACAAACATAAACATTCACCAACATGTCATTCACCCCAGGGAACTCAAAATACAAACACGACTAACACAGAACTAGCACACCTGTAACCAAGAATCACACCTTAGCTAACCCCCGTAAAACAAAACAAAACAATGGTTAGAGAAGACAGTGAAGCAACACACAAGGCCAAGAGTGTTGACATGTGTTGCCCACCAAAACAAAAAAAGGCGCAACTTGGCAGGCAGGCAGGCAGACAGACAGCTGGCTGGGTCAACAACAGGCCAGGCAGGCAATGATCAGCTTACCTACGAGGCATTATTACAGGGGGATGGGTCAGTTCCCCCACCTCTCCCCCCTCCATCAAACTACCTCTACTAACACAATTTTTATCAATACTAACATAATTTTTACCACTAGTAACATCACTTTTACCACCATCACTATTACCATTATTACTACTACTACTACTACTACCACCACCCATGACATAGCCACCACCATTACCATTTGCCATCGCCACTAACACTACCACCACACCTACAGTATTACTACAGTATTAAACTATTACCGACATTACCACCACCACGCTGGGTAGCAACAAATATAGGTCCCGCTGCAGTTTCCTCCAGTCTTATGTACTAGCACCACCACCACTATGAACACCACTGCCAACTCCATTACAACAACTACCACCAGAGCTAATACTATTAAATCATCACCATTACTAACATCACTACTACCACCATAACCAACATCACCATTCCGTGTATCAATTCTTTTAACATCACTTAGAAAAAATGTAAGAAAAAATATATTGAATATAAAGCTACATTTTCTTTTTTTTTTACATGCAAATTTTCTCAAACATTTTACACCTGGGAGAAAGAATAAACAGAACGTATTTGGTGTTGTTGAGGATAAATTGTGAGCGTCCACCTCAGAGGCTCACTGAACCGTGTTTACGACAACAAACTTCCCGGGTTTTCAATTCGATAAGAAAGTTTGCACGCTGTTACAGGACTCGTGGCTCCCACAGCGTTGACAGTGTCTGAGGGGTGACAGTGAGGTTTAACATAAATAAATAAAACCAAACACGAGCTGAGTGGTAGATACGGTCATCCAGCCAGTGAGAAACACCTCCCCACCCACCGCTGTTTCCCTGTTTGTCTTGACGTCAGCTGAACATTGTCTGTACTTTAGATGGGGAAGAATTACCAGTGTTGTGACAGGAAACATTATATTTCTCATGAACACCTTCACTAAATTAAGTTTTCTCAGACCAAATACAACACATCTTGGTCAGAGAGTTTACCTTACAAGCTCTGCCCCTCGCCTATCCGTCTTACACCTCCCAGCGTGAGTGACTCTCAGTAAACATTTGGAAGGAACAATGGCCGACGGTCTTAGCTCTAGACAGCAAAACAGAACCATTCCGTGAAGGATCCGTCCGTGAAGGATCCGTCAAGTGATGAAAACTGTAGAGAATGTTGGCACGGCTTCCACGTCTCTGGTATTACTCTGTTTACAACGTGTTTACAAGGCAACGGGAGACAAACGCTAACGATAAGAGCCACACGGAGAAAGAAAACAAGAGCGCTATTCACACCCCAAGCACCAGGAATCTACATATAAGAACGCGTGGAGTAAATTCCTACTCCCTTAAACCTGCAAAAGAAAAGTGCTTGGGACCATTACGTGTTCTCATCCTCCATCTACATCCACGACACACACAACTGGCCGTCTCTACCAACAAACACAACTGGCCGTCTCTACCAACAAACACAACTGGCCGTCTCTACCAACAAACACAACTGGCCGTCTCTACCAACACTTGATACACTGGCACACACTATGGGGAGCCTCTGGCTCTACAAAAACACAACCCCTGATCACTGCACAGAAGAGCGATGTGCAGATAATGACATACCTGAAAAGAAAAACTGATCACACTAACGAACAATTTGCTCAATTGAAAATACTAAAATTCAAGGATATTAACACCTACTGCTGTGCCCTATTTGTCTACAAATCTGCCAATCACTTGATTTACAATAATTATTTCTAGTTCCGCAAAAACCACAGATACAATTTAAGACACCCAGAGCTACTAAGACCGTCCCTCATGCGCTCCTCTTAGTCCCAGACCTCCATAACACATCATGGTGTGAAGGTGTGGAACAACTTACCCCCACCTATCCGAGTGAAGACTACGCTACCTTCCTTTGAATCTCAAAAAAAAATAAAATCTATCGTCTAAGTATTAATATTTTTGTATTACCTACTTTATTTTCCTACCTGTATTGTACCAGCAAAACCATTATATCAGAAATTGTCATGTAGATAGATAGAAATTACCATTGCAATTACCATATTTGCCGAAAGACATGATACTGACAGATTCTGTCCTCCTGTTCCACCTAATACAACCCAGGTATCAACTCCACTGTAAAATGTGCATATATTCTAATATAAATGTAAAAAACAAATAAAATATGATGAGATGTTCTTATTACCACCGTGCTATTGTACTACTCCAGATGATACTAAATGTTACATAATACTTCCTGAGATAAATGTATAGTATATATCAGGTGCCTAAAAGAGAGCTCAGGTTCTCAACTGGCTCAGCCACGTTAATATTGTTATTATTATCTACTCTGTATCTGTGTTTTTCTGACAAAATAAACTGTTTCAATATCACTACCAACAAACACAACTAGCCGTTTCTACACGATGTTAAGGTAGCACGACCCGTCTACAGCAGGGCTCGAAATAAGGGTAAGGGGTGACGTCTGCAACACGCCGTTCCTACGCCAAATTACAGAAGAAATCAGGGAGGAGATGAGACTTTAATCAGGAAATGAAACTTAGGACAGCGGGTGACAATTACGGCCTTTTGGAAAGCGACTCTCCACGACGAATCCAGGCAAACCGACCATCCAGGACAGTACTTCTCGAGGGGTACTTCCAGAACAGTACTCCCCGATAAGGTACATTCAGGGCCAACATATTCAAAAGCACTCCCCTGAGAAATTTTTTCGAGAGGAAATTCCACGATACACTTATCAGGACAAAAAAAAAAAACTTTCAAGTGGGTCTTTCAGGTCCATTCTAACTCGCTTTGTCCGCATAGCTTCCTCGAAATAACTCTTGGAGGGTATTGACAGGGCGCTCCTCCAAAGAGTCCTTAAACAACTTAATCCAGAACGGTCTTTGTAGTTTCAGACAAGGTTTTCCACTATCAGAGCGGACTTTGCAATATCCATATCAGAGCAGCTGCAGTGTAATCTCCTCTCCCCTCCACCTCCCGGAATGCTTCCAGAAATTTTCTAAGACTCTTCCAGAATGTCTTGCTCGAGCAATTATAATACATCCTACTGGGGGATGAGGGCTTCCAGAATGTGTGCGTGATTCCAGAGGCTGCTTCCAGAACTTGCGCTTCCAGTGGGGTGTTTCCAGATCGTGTGCAGTTCCAGATTGTGTGTGTGCTTCCTAGGAGGGGGGAGGGGGGTAATTCCAGGACGAGTGCTACCAGAATGTGTGTGTCTTTCCAGGCAGCCTCCCTTTAATATTCTTCCAGAGGATTTACCAGGACAGCCTTAGGAGATGATAATCCCCGAAATGTTCTCCTCGGGACCACGAAAGCGTCCTCACGGATAAGTCCACTGAAGAATAAATACATCAGGACTAAATCTTTAACCCACAACATAATTCTGTTCTTAGAGCAACACGTTACGCCTCACCACCTCATCTCTTAACGCAGGCAGAGTGCGCATGCGTCCACCTGCTGTGTATATATATGTATCAAGGACACTGACGCAAGTTCTTTAATAAAACGCAAGATACAGGCACGATGGTGTCAACTGAATACCAACAACTTCCCGTATCTCTCTAATGCTATGACTCCCAGCGGCAATTTACCCCAGCAATTGCCATGGTAAGGGAGGGAGGGAGGGTAAGGGGTGAGGGAGGGATCAGGGAGGTGGGGGACTATCTCGGCTGAAACTACGCCATTAAAAGAGAGAAAAACTGGGTGGTGGGAGGCTGGGGTACCGGGACCAGGAGGAATATCTGGGGTCACCGTCATTGCATTGGGGAGCGTGGGGAGGGGTGAGGGGTAGGGGGAGGGGTGAGGGGTAGGGGGGCTCCAGCTGTCATGATCTAACACGATACGGACGCCTTGTAGACCTGTCCTATACACGAGGGAAAAGAGTGACTGATTGCGTTTGCTCTTAATTCCAGCCACCTTGAAACACAGCCAGGAAGCCGTACAACAATAACAACAACAAACTTAACACACAAGTCTCCTAAGAATAATCATAATAAACAAAATTCAGGTTACCCCCCCTCCTCCCCCCCCCCAAAAAAAAAATCTTTATTTTGAAACGCGCTGTAAAGGATGACGTCATATCAGAAGGCATATCAATCCGGAGGCGTTTTTGACGAGCAGTAAATTGAATGACGTCAGAGGGTGAGGTGAGGTGATGGTGGCGGGGTTGAATTTTTTTGAACAGGAATTTCTATCAATTAAAAAAATATTTATTGTTATTATTGACATATGTATATTGGAGTAAAGCAGTGACAATTATTATGTTTATTTTGATTTTATTTTTAATTTCTCATTTCATTCATCTGGGATATATATATATATAGTTTTCCAAAAGCAATACGGGAGAGAGAAAGGGGGAGAGGGAGAGGAGGGAGGGAGGAGGCAGAGAAAGGAGAGAAGGGGGGGAGGAAGGAGAGGAGGGGAGAGGGAGGGGAGGGCAGAGGAATAAGAGGGAGGAGATGGGGATGAGAGGGAAGGGATAGGGATGAGAGGGAGGGGAGGTCGATGAGAGGGATAAGTGGGAGGAGAGGAGGACACTGGCCACACTGCGCCACACACCGCCGTAAAACCTTTATTATGGCCACCGCAAAAATGGGAACTAGGGTCTCTGCCGTCGAGGTCCAGGAACAAAAAAAAAAAACTTGATTTATTTTAAGAGCAAGTCGCTGAAGAAACCGGCTCCGGCTCTCGGTGTAATTTATCCTAAGAGAGCCGGATATGTCCACAGCCTGGGTACAGATTAAGCGGATTTCGCACATAATACATAGTTACAAAATAGTAAAAAATACATACATACTTTTATACAGACATACATACAAGACTGATCTGGTCATAGTTCGCATGTGCAGTGAACAGCAGCGTGTGGCAGTGTATACAATGCCTTCCTAACCTGAGGCTGTTAAGGCATGGTTAGGTTAGGTCATGATGGGTTATGTCAGGTAAGGTTAGAACATGTTAGGTTAGGTTAGGTTATGTTAGGTAGGTTAGTTAGGTAACATCAGGTTGGGTTGGTTAGTGCCGGCAATCACCAATAGTTACCTCTTACAACAGGTTATAATCTATCCGGCTCCGGCAAAAACAAATACGAGAGCCGGAGTCTGTACTGTCTAAACCTGACACACACACACACACACACACACACACACACACACACACACACACACACATATACCATTCACAGAGGCATATATACTGTATATTCTCTCTCTCTCATGCGGGGTCGAGAATGGGAAGGTCAGTCATCACACGCCAGAGTCGCAGTGGTCGTGGTCAACCGCTGTAGTACCCTCTGGAGATAACCCCCTTCCTTCCTTCCTTCCTCTTCCCTTCTTTTCTTCCTCTTTCCTTCCTTCCTTCCTTCCGCCCCCTGTGCTCCGGTTCACCTCCTCGCTGTTTATCATTTCACTTCCTGGTTGTTGACACCATTTATCGCTATTATCCAGTTCTTCTTCTTCTTTAACTAATATTCGTACTGTCGTCTGTGTAAGTGTCTGGGTGCAGGAGGGCAGCTTAACTACGCCAACCTAACCTAACCAAGCCAAATTCATCTCAAATTTAAATCTTTCCTAATCTAACCTAACCACAACAACCTGGCTACCCCGTTCTAACCCCCACCTCCCTATAACCGCTATTGTGGTTGGGGGTAGAGAGGGGGTGGTGGAGGTCAAGGATCAAGGTCACAGCCATGAACACCAGCCTGCGTGAGTTGGCATCTCCCCCTGAGTGCAATTTGGTGGAAAAGACAAACGATAATTTATTCCCGTACGATTTCCTCTTATTTTTTTTTTCCTGAAGGAGGTTCTCCTCCCCCAGCCACTGTCTACCTAACCTTACCCCCCCACACACCTAGACCCCCCCTAGGGTATGAGTGAGACTTGCAGATTCTGGAAGGGTGCCAGACTCCTCCTCCTTATCCTTCCCTTCCATCCCCCTCCTTCCAACAACCCTCCCACCCACCGTCTCACTCCCACAGACTTCCAGGTATAAGTTCACCTCCCACCACCCTCTCCCTTCCCCCCCTCCTTCGCCTGGGGGACGCGGCTTAAGTGTGCAGTTGTGTGTGTCAGAGTGAGTTTAGGGTGTAAGTGTGTGTCGGGTTGGAAGAGAGGCTCATCTGTTTCACTGGTTCCGTCTGCTGGAGCTTCTTAAATGTTGGTGTGTGTTTTTCCGGGAATTTTTGTTTAAGTGGCAGAATTTGATGTGTGTGTGTGTGTGTATGTATGTATGTATGTATGTATGTATGTATGTATGTATGTATGTATGTATGTATGTGTGTTTGTTACCATGTGAAGAAGAGTGCGACCGTAAAACACCAAAGAATCACCTGAGAATGACATAACCCCTTCCCCCCCTCGGGCGAAGAGGTGTGAGACTAATTAGCGTGGAACCACCTTGGTATATACACATTACCCATCAGTCTATAGCTTCTACTGTACCAAGTGGCGTGAAATAATTCCCAGTGACTTATGACCAACTGGTTGATTTTTACAAACTTATGAAAGAGTTGTCACATATAAAGATTAAACAACAACAACAACAACAACAACAACAACAACAACAGCAATAATAGTAATAATGATAACAATAATAATAATAATAATAATAATAATAATAATAACAACAATAATAAAACAACAATAATAATAACAATAACAGCAATAATAACAACAATAATAATAATAACAACAGCAGTAATAATAACAACAGCAATAATAACAATAACGATAATAATAATACAACAATAACAACAACAACAATAATAATAATAAATAATACGATCCGACAATAGACACATTATTAAGTAACTGCCATTAAACAAAACAAGTCCAGGTAAATTAGGTAAATCCCCAACTGACATCACCTCACCTTCCAAAACGCCCCACCAGGGAAGACCGTGAAATAAAAGCCTTTCAGTGTTATTTAATCCAACAAAAATCAAAATGACTCAAATATAAAACACACGGAGACGCCACACACCTGATATTGCACTGGATGTATATATGTACAGTTGAGGGCAATATTCCCTGTACACTCGGCAATATCTGGCATTTATTTCTGGGTTTATATGATCCGTTTCTATCTAATGACGTTACTTTTCATCACATGTCGGTAAAAAAAAATCATTAACACACACACACACACACACACACACACACACACAGAAAATAGGTTAAAATTCCAATTCTCCTCACCTAATGACTCTCACGTACATACAAGTCAAATACTGTACTGCCAAGTGTCCAGGGAATATTGACCGCAACTGAACACCTGAGGTATAAGAGTGGTGAACCGCCATTCTGATTTCACCTTCAACTGAGCACAACTATAGGAATTCTGGGGGCGATTAAAAATAGACTGTATATGTGGTATAGTTTTCTGGAATTTTTTTTTCCTTTGTCGGGGTGGAACCAAAGCCGATCAGCCACTAGCAAAGCCGAACAACCACGACCAAAACCGAACACCCATGACCAAAACCGAACATCCACGAGCAAAGGCCGAACAACCACGAGCAAAACCGAACAGCCACGACCAAAACCGAACACCCATGACCAAAGGCTGAACAACCACGAGCAAAACCGAACACCCATGACCAAAGGCTGAACAACCACGAGCAAAACCGAACAACCACGAGCAAAACCGAACAACCACGAGCAAAACCGAACAACCACGAGCAAAACCGAACAACCACGAGCGATCTAGAAGGCCAGTACTGCTAAAACCACTAATTACGCACACCTACACCCTCACCTGCTCATTACACCTTAGGGAAGCACTCCAGGGACGATGGCGGATCCGGAAAATGTATAATAATGTCCCGAATTATTTATTTTCATTTAAGAGAAAGTGGCAGGGGGAGGGTGGGGGATAGTTAGGAGAGGGATGGATGATGGACGGAGAGACAGACGGATGGTGGACGGGGAGAAAGCGGAAGAATACTGACAGAGGGATGCACGGACAGATCCTTTTTACACCTTATTTAAAAACAAAAAAACAAGTAAATAAAGAAAATCGTGATCAAAATAGATAAATCAACGAAACGAAACGAAACGAAACACCCATGTAAAAAAAACAACAATTAAACCACAAACAAAAACGACAAACAGACGGAAATAAACACAGACAAAACTAAACACACAAACAAGGACAAAACTCGTGATCAAAATAGATAAATCAACGAAACGAAACGAAACGAAACACCCATGTAAAAAAAACAACAATTAAACCACAAACAAAAACGACAAACAGACGGAAATAAACACAGACAAAACTAAACACACAAACAAGGACAAAACTAAAAACACACAAACAAGGACAAAACTAAAAACACACAAACAAGGACAAAACTAAAAACACACAAACAAGGACAAAACTAAAAACACACAAACAAGAACAAAACTAAAAACACACAAACAAGGACAAAACTAAAAACACAAAAACAAGGACAAAACTGAAAACATACAAACAAGGACAAAACTAAAAACACACAACAAGGACAAAAATAAAAACACACAAACAAGGACAAAACTAAAAACACACAAACAAGGACAAAACTAAAAACACACAAACAAGGACAAAACTAAAAACACACAAACAAGGACAAAACTAAAAACACACAAACAAGGACAAAACTAAACACACACAAACAAGGACAAAACTAAACACACAAACAAGGACAAAACTAAACAAACACACAGAGACACGTCATCAGCTAAGTAAGACCAACTCACAACAGCCTGTAACAGGATCACGATGTCTTCCGGAAAATACTCTTGAGGATGAAGACAACAGGCGGGGCGGGGGATGATGATGAGGGCGGGGGCAGAGGGGCAGGGGCGGGGCGAGGAGTCCTTTCTTCTCCTCAGCTTATTGAAACTTGAGTAACAACCCTAACCTAACCTAACTTAACTTAACCTATCTTAACCTAATGTAACCTAACCAAACTTAACCTAACTTAATCTAACCTAATCTATCTTAAACTAACAAATTAATTTAACTTAATTCGACCTGACCTAACCTACCGTTAAAGGGCGCTAACCACTATAGACGCTAGTTAAGGGACAGTAATCACAGTTAGGTCGTTAACTATACATAACTGTGATTGCCCCCCGCCCCCTTAACTACCATCTAATGATTACCGCCCACCAACTATCGTAAGGTGATTGATATCCAGTAATTAGTGTCTAGTGATTAACGCCTTTAACAACTAATGTATGGTCATTAGTCAGCCATTTTCACTTGGTTATTACATGGGTTCGGAGTCGCATAGGTTAAAGTTTCCACCCCATCATCTCCCCATCCCCATTCCACCCCATCATCTCCCCCATCCTCTTCCACCCTATCATCTCCCCCATCCCCTTTTCACCCCATCCTCTTTCACCCCATCATTTCCCCCATCCCCATTCCACCCCATCATCTCCCCCATCGCCTTTCCACCCCATCCTCTTTCCATCCCATCATTTCCCCCATCCCCTTTCCACCCCGGGAGACGCGAGAACGCATCTAACTTTCGCACTTCAGATACAACTCAAGGATGCTGGTGAAGACGTCATTGAAACTGCACTGAGACTACGGCGAGAAAAACGAGCAAGTAGAACGAGCAAGAACGAGCGAGAAGAACGAGCTCGCTTCTACCCTCCACGACAATGTCAATAGAGATTACTGTTGTCGTCTTTAATTTAACCTTTTTTTTAATTAATAAGTCACTTTAGATGGGGTTTTTTTTTAATTACCTGTAGCGAATTTTTTTATTTCATTTTTTATTCACCTGATCCCAATTTCTACCTGATTACACAAATTATACTGAAGGAAATGAAGGAAGAATTACTTGTATTATTATTATTATTATTATTATTATTATTGCTATATTATTATTGTTATCATTATTAATATTGTTGTTATTATTATTATCATCATTATTATTATTATTGTTATCATTATTCCTCAGCCGACTAAGAAAAGTTATTTGTGGTTGTTATTAAAGGGGCTCTAACCACTAGACGGTAGTTAATGGGTGGTAATCACTAGACGGTAGTTAAGGAGGCACCAACCACAGTAAAGTAGTGTTGTTACAAGGGCCGGGCACGAGGCTGGCGGGGGCTTATTACCTCATTATGGTAAATAATTATTGGTGAGAGTCTGAGGGCGGAGGTGAGGCGACCTACAGTAGAGGAGGATGATGATGGTAACCTGCCGCCATCACCACCACTACTACCATCATCACTACTACTACTACCATCATCACCATTACTACTACCATCATCACTACCTCCACCACTACTACCATCATCACTACTATTACTACCATCACCATTACTACCATCATCACTACCTCCACCACTACCATCATCACTACTATTACTACCATCATCACCATTACTACTATTACTACTACCATCATCACCATTACTACTATTACTACTACCATCATCACTACAACCACTACTACCATCATCACCATTACTACTAACTACTACTACCATCATCACCATTACTACTATTACTACTACTCATCACTACCTCCACCACTACTACCATCATCACCATTACTACTATTACTACTAACATCATCACTACCTCCACCACTACTACCATCATCACCATTACTACTATTACTACTACCATCATCACCATTACTACTATTATTACTACCATCTACCTCCACCACTACTACCATCATCATCACTCCCACCTACTACTACCATCACTCCCACCACCACTATTACCATCATCACCACCACTAATACTACTACCATCATCACTACCTCCACCACTACTACCATCATCACTACCTCCACCACTACTACCATCACCACCACTACTACTACCATCATCATCATCCCCACCACCACTATTACCATCATCACCACCACTACTACTACTACTACCATCATCACTACCTCCACCACTACTACCATCATCACTACCACCACTACTACTACTACCATCATCACTACCTCCACCACTACTACCATCTTCATCATCACTTCCATCGTCGCCTATACCATCATCATCTCCATCACCATTTCTTGCCATCACAATACTAACATCACCATCCCTCCCACCACCACAAGTGTCTACATCCTTCCACAACAACCATCACCATCTCCCCTCCCTCAACCACCACTCCCCAACACCAGCACACACCTCCCAGCAGCACCACCCCCCCCAGCAGCACTACCTGCCCTCAGCAACAGCACCACCTCCTCCCCAGCAGCACCACCACCACCTGCTCCCCCAGCATCAGCACCACCTCTTCCCCCAGCAGCAGCACCACCAACTCCTTGCGCCTCACATTCAAAGCCGCCCGTGGCAGGGATGAGGCAGCAGCCAGCTCCTGGACGGACGGACGGACGGACGGACGGACGGACGGACGGACGACGCACACGCACACGACTCGTGGAGGATTCGACCAAGGTGACACACAGGCTGAGAGACGATGGGGAGATAGAGGGAGGATGGAGAGATAGCGAGGTGGGCTGGAGATACAGAGAGACACGGAAGATGATAATGGTCAAGAGATTAGTGAAACAAGGGCTGAGAGATAACGGTGGGACGGAGAGATGGAGGGGGACTTGAGGGCAAAAGTGACAGATAGACAGTCGAAGTGGTGAGAGAGACGAAGAGACGGTTGAGAGATACAAGGAGACACTGAGGGAGGAACAATTCAAAGTACTAATCTCACCAAGCACCCGACCCGACCCATCCCACTAACCTTACCAAGCACCCGACCCGACCCATCCACTAACCTTACAAGCACACCCGACCCATCCACTAACCACACACGACCACCATCCCACCCCATCCCACTCAACACCGCCCCCCTCAACACCCGCCGACCCATCCCTTACCTTACCAAGCACCCGACCCGACCCATCCCACTAACCTTCCAAGCACCCGACCCGACCCATCCCTAACCTTACCAAGCACCGACCCGACCATCCACTAACCTTACCAAGCACCAGACCCATCCACTAACTTACCAAGCACCCGACCGACCCATCTCACTAACCTTACCAAGCACCCGACCGACCATCCCACTTACCTTACCAAGCACCGACCCACCCACTAACCTTACCAAGCACCCGACCCATCCCACTAACCTTACAAAGCACCCGACCCGACCATCCCACTAACTACCAAGCACCCGACCACCACTAACCTTCCACACCCGACCAAATCCAATTCACCCTCAACAACACCCGACCACTCACCAACCTCACCCAGCATTACCCGACCATCCCACCAACCTCACCCAGCACATATTCTGGACATCATCCTGACCAACCTCACCCGACCAAATACCAACTCGGGCACCAGTCTCACCAGCTCTGCGACGATCACCAAGACGACAACGACGACAAATTACGACTTTCGCTCGGGCCAGGAAGAGCCGCTACAGGGAAACGTACCAATCACCTTAAGTGGCCAATTTATAACTAGTACAAGTGGCCTTACTGGGGGGTGAGGAGTGATGGGGTGGGGTGATGGGGGTGGGGTGATGGGGGTGGGGTGATGGGGGTGGAGGAAAAGGATGGGGCAGAGTAAGAGGATGGGGAGGAGGAAGGATGGAGTGCTGGAGAAGGGGAGGATGGGGGTGGTGAGAGGATAGGGTATTGGGGAAAAATAGGGTGGAGAGAGAATGGGGAGGATGGGGGCATGGGGCAAATGGCGTGGGAGAGGGAGGAAACCTAACAAGGACAACTAAGTAATACCATTCACCATCCAATAAAGACAATTCCCCCTATTTTTCCCCCACAAGGATTCTATACAAACTCAATTTCATCTCCCGGTAAATATTGAGACGATCGCTGGAATATATTTTTTCCCTCTTGCCACTAATCACAATCGTATATGTAATAGTTTTTTTCCTATTTAATATCAAGAGAACTCGTAATATTTTTCCCTAAACAATATTGACAACTTGTAATTTATTTCCCTATACATTATTAACAGTAGTCGTAATATTTTTTTCCCTATTTTCCCCACCTAAAATATTAACAACTAATAAAAATTTCCCTATCTAACATCAAAACCTCGTAATATTTTTCCCCCACACCCCCCTATTAACACTAAGGAGTTATCAAAGGACATCTTAATACTATTCTTACGTCCAGGAATATCACTTCATAATACTCGACTCAGAATATTAAATACGCTCATAAAATATCTTCCCATTGAGATATAAAAAAAAAAAATCGCCCCCTTAAAATCTCCCGAAAATGTCTTAAGTTCTCGTAAAAAAAATCCCCTATTAAGGATATTAAAACACTGGTCGTATTTTTTATTTTATTTTTCCCCTTGGAGTATTATTTGATGTGAACGATATTACCCTGCCTCTTCCTTTTCTTTCCCTTATGTTATTTTCCCTCCCTCCTCACGTTAAATCCCCTCCCCATCTCACGTTATTTCTCCTCCTCCTCTTCCCCTCACGTCATTTCTCTCCCCATCTCACGTTATTTCTCCTCCTCCTCTTCCCCTCACGTTATTTCTTCTCCTCCCCCTCCTCTCACGTCACTTCTCTCCCCTTCCCCTCACGTTATTTTCCCCCTCCCCCTACGACTAAGAGCAAGGCAGCCCTCCCCTCCCCCCTCGACGGTAAGTGAATGACCCTCGAGCTGTTTTCCCCCTCTCACTTCTTCTCGATCCTCCAATTAAATTTTGGATCTGGGTCCTTGGCTTTACTGGGGGGGGGAGGGGGGGGTGAGGGGGAGGGAGGTAAAGTGAGGGAAGGGAGGTGAGGTGAGGGGGTTAAGGTGAGAGGGAGGAGGATACTGGGTAGAGGTGATAGTGGGGCAGGGGAAGTGGTTGTGGAGGAGGGAAGTGGTGGGGGAGGGAAGTGGTTGTGGGGGAGGGAAGGGTAGTGGGGAAGGAGAAGTGGGAGGGATTTTGGAGAGGTATAGGTCAGAGGGGAAAGGAGGAGGGGAGGGGAGGAGGAGGGTAGGTAGAAGGATGAGAGGTAAAATAAGGGGAGGGAAGGATGAGGGATGAAAGGCAGGGGAAGGGAGGGGAAGAAACAGGAAGGGGAATATGGAAAGGGGGAAGGGAAGGGACGTCGTAGAGGAGAAGGAAGAGAATTCAGAGGGAGTAGGGAAAAAAGGGAAGAGAAAGGAAGGGAGGGAGGAGGAGAGGAGAGTTGAATACCGAGAGAAAATAACTATGGTCAACTGAGGCGGAATAATACCCACTAAGAAAATTTGGGTGGGTGGTGGGCGGGGTGGATTCGTAGGAGTGGGTGGGGCGGGGGGGGGCACTGATTGGGGGGGGCCCCTGAGATATTACTCCATTAGATTTGGGGGCCACTAAATGGTCCTAAAACCCCTCAGTGTCTGGTCGAATGGAACCATTTCTAAAAGACCAGAGGATTTTTTTGAGGAGGAGGAAATTTGGTCGGGGGGTCCTTTGAGGTCTTGGTCGAACGGGTCGCGGCGGTTCCAGTTGAGAGGATTTAGGACCAATGGCTGAGAGGACACACCGGAGGACCTGGTCGAGTGGGACGTTTTTAAAAATGCCTGAGGATTTGGGACGCTGGATGGTGAGAGTCCTAGAGGTAGATGGTCTTAGGTGAGTTTTAGGAGGCAACTGGTCTTAGGTGAGAGTCCTAGGAAACAGCTGGTCTTAGGTGAGAGTCCTAGGAAACAGCTGGTCTTAGGTGAGAGTCCTAGGAAACAGCTGGTGTTAGGTGAGAGTCCTAGGAAACAGCTGGTCTTAGGTGAGAGTCCTAGGAAACAGCTGGTCTTAGGTGAGAGTCCTAGGAAACAGCTGGTGTTAGGTGAGAGTCCTAGGAAACAGCTGGTCTTAGGTGAGAGTCCTAGGAAACAGCTGGTCTTAGGTGAGAGTCCTAGGAAACAGCTGGTGTTAGGTGAGAGTCCTAGGAAACATCTGGTCTTAGGTGAGAGTCCTAGGAAACAGCTGGTCTTAGGTGAGAGTCCTAGGAAACAGCTGGTCTTAGGTGAGAGTCCTAGGAAACAGCTGGTGTTAGGTGAGAGTCCTAGGAAACATCTGGTCTTAGGTGAGAGTCCTAGGAAACAGCTGGTCTTAGGTGAGAGTCCTAGGAAACAGCTGGTCTTAGGTGAGAGTCCTAGGAAACAGCTGGTGTTAGGTGAGAGTCCTAGGAAACATTGGTCTTAGGTGAGAGTCCTAGGAAACAGCTGGTCTTAGGTGAGAGTCCTAGGAAACAGCTGGTCTTAGGTGAGAGTCCTAGGAAACAGCTGGTGTTAGGTGAGAGTCCTAGAAACAGCTGGTCTTAGGTGAGAGTCCTAGGAAACAGCTGGTGTTAGGAAGAGTCCTAGAAACATCTGGTCTTAGGTGAGAGTCCTAGGAAACATTGGTCTTAGGTGAGAGTCCTAGGAAACAGCTGGTCTTAGGTGAGAGTCGTAGGAAACAGCTGGTCTTAGGTGAGAGTCCTAGGAAACAGCTGGTGTTAGGTGAGAGTCCTAGGAAACAGCTGGTGTTAGGTGAGAGTCCTAGGAAACAGCTGGTCTTAGGTGAGAGTCCTAGGAAATAGCTGGTGTTAGGTGAGAGTCGTAGGAAACAGCTGGTCTTAGGTGAGGGTCGTAGGAAACAGCTGGTCTTAGGTGAGAGTCCTAGGAAACAGCTGGTCTTAGGTGAGAGTCTCAGGAAACAGCTGGTCTTAGGTGAGAGTCTCAGGGAAGCAGCTGGTCTAGGTGAGAGTCCCAGGAAACATCTGTCTTAGGTGAGAGTCCTAGGAAATATCTGGTCTTAGGTGGAGAGTCCTAGGAAACAGCTGGTCTTAGGTGAGAGTCCTAGGAAACAGCTGGTCTTAGGCAGAGGAGTCCTAGGAAACATCTGGCCTTAGGTGAGAGTCCTAGAAACATCTGGTCTTAGGTGAGAGTCCCAGGAAACAGTTGGTGTTAGGAGAGTCCTAGGAAACAATTGGTCTTAGGTGAGAGTCCTAGGAAACAGCTAGTCTTAGGTGAGAGTCCTAGGAAACAGCTGGTCTTAGGTGAGAATCCTAGGAAACAGCTGGTCTTAGGTGAGAGTCCTAGGAAACAGCTGGTGTTAGGTGAGAGTCCTAGGAAACAGCTGGTCTTAGGTGAGAGTCCTAGGAAACATCTGGCCTTAGGTGAGAGTCCTAGGAAACAGCTGGTCTTAGGTGAGAGTCCTAGGAAACAGCTGGTCTTAGGTGAGAGTCCTAGGAAACAGCTGGTCTTAGGTGAGAGTCCCAAGAAACAGCTAGTCTTAGGTGAGAGTCCTAGGAAACAGCTGGTCTTAGGTGAGAGTCCTAGGAAACAGCTGGTCTTAGGTGAGAGTCCTAAACAGCTGGTGTTGGGTGAGAGTCCTAGAAACATCTGGTCTTAGGTGAGAGTCCTAGGAAACAGCTGGTCTTAGGTGAGAGTCCTAGGAAACAGCTGGTGTTAGGTGAGAGTCCTAGGAAACAGCTGGTCTGGATGAGAGTCTAGGAAACAGCTGGTCTTAGGTGAGAGTCCTAGGAAACAGCTGGTGTTAGGTGAGAGTCCTAGGAAACAGCTGGTTTTAGGTGAGAGTCTAGAAACAGCTGGTTTAGGTGAGAGTCTAGGAAACAGCTGGTCGTTGGTGGAGGGTCAGGCAAAATCTTGATCGGGGTGAGGAGAGAACAACCCCGGCTCCCCTTACTGAGATTTATACATACAGCCCCTGTGACCTTCCTGGCGGCCTGTGACCTTCCTAACAGCCCCTGTGACCTTCCTAACGAACAGCCTTGACCTTCCTAACAGCCTTATGACCTTCCTAACAGCCTGTGTGACCTTCCTAACAGCCCCTGCTGACCTTCTAACGAGCCCTCTTGACCCTTCTAACAGCCCTGTGACCTTCCTAACGGCCTGTGTGACCTTCCTAACAGCCCCTGTGAGCTTCCTAACAGCCCTGTGACCTTCTAACAGCCCTGACCTTCCTAGCGACCCCTGTGACCTTCTAACAGCCCCTGTGACCTTCCTAACGGCTTATGTGACCTTCCTAACAGCCCCTGTGACCTAAACAGCTAGACCTTCCTAACGGCCCCTGTGACCTTCCTAACAGCCCCTGTGACCTTCCTAACGGCCCTGTGTCCTTCCTAACAGCCCCTGACCTTCCTAACGGCCTGTGTGACCTTTCTGTCCTGTATGACCTTCTCATTGGCCTGTGGTGGTGTGAGAGGTAGTGGTGGTGGGAGGTGTGGTGGGTGGTGGTGGTGGTGGTGATGGTGTGGGTGGTGGGTGGTGGTGGTGGTGTTAGTGGTGGTGTGGTGGTGGTGGTGTGGTGTGATTAGTGGGTGGTGTGGGTGGTAGTAGTGTTGTGTGGGAGGTGGTGGTGGTGTGGGTGGTAGTAGTGGTGGTGTTGGTGGTGGTGTGGGTGGTAGTGGTGGTGGTGTTAGTGGTGGTGTGGGTGGTGGTGGTGTGGGTGGTGGTGGTATGGGTGGTGATAGTGGTGTTCCTGGAGCTGGTCGGGACGGAGCAGGGAAATGTGGTGATGGATGTAAGTAGTGGTGTAAGAGAATGGTGCATGGCGGTGGTTATGGTGATGACTTTAGCTGTTGATAGGTTTAAGCACAAGCGAACAAGACACGCACGGACGATTACGGATCTCTCCGCATGCAGTACGGAGGATTGAGGACCTCCCCAAACCACGCATGGGCTTCTAGCAGGGACACAGACCTCTGGCATGCATGGTATCGATGATCACGGACCGCCAGCACTCAAGCACGCGCTGAAACGGGACTTCCAGCAGGTATGCACGGACGGATACGCACCTCTTCCAGGCACACAATGGACGTTTATGGACACAGACCTTCAGCACGTAGGTATGGATGGACCAGAACAACAAGTACACAAGCATGGACCGGGACAATCACGACGTGTATGGTGGCAGACTTCACACAGCTACACACTGAAGGTTACGGACACACACTTACTGGAAGCTGCTGGCCTGGTGATGAACAGTAAACATAAGGGCACAGCTATTGACGTTCTGCAGGAAGAGCAGACTGAAGAACCTTCTGCAAGAATCTCCTAGAGGAAGAGGAGGCTGGAGAAAGGCGGCCGTGGCAGGCGCCTAAGGCTAGCTACATCATCCTGGAAAGTGTCTTTGTTCGGGCCAGAACCAGTTTTACCGGGAAACAATACGCGACCCCCAGGCTACCGGTGTGTCCCCTGCACACCCTGATACCCCGGTCTCTCTCTCTCTCTCTCACCAGCAACAGCTAATTAACCCTTCCCCTCAAGTTGAGAGTTAACATTACATTAGATTATATTCGATTGTAAGTAATTCAGATTATATTACACCAGAATTACAGTACAGTATATTAGGTAAACTTTCAATAATACTGTTTTTATCAACATAAGTTTCTCCCACGACAGAATTTCTAGTTAAGAGTTAAAGAAGGAATGTAGTGCCCCTGACGCGATGGGTTTTTTTATACCAGGTGAGTGAACGGCGGCCTCCTAATATGGCGGTAATGTCATAGTCAGAGTTAATTACCTTCCATTACAACTCGATCGATATCTAGATGAGGAACCAGATGATGATAATGATGATGATGATGATGATGATGATGATGATGATGATACAAAATATCAGTCATTAAGTGGAACACCTTTTATTAAGTTATCGAGTCATTCGAAGATAACTACACAGTGTCATATTATAAGTCACACACACACACACACACACACACACACACATCCCTCACCGGAATAGTCTTGCATCAGGGTAAGGTCTTGATAATAAAATAAAACCAGGAGGATGGAGAGGTGCAGGGGGCGTGGGAGAGGTGAAAGGGGGCGTGGGAGAGGTGAAGGGGGCGTGGGAGGAGGTGAAGGGAGCGTGGGAGGAGGTGCAGGGGCGTGGGAGAGGTGCAGGGGCGTGGGAGGTGCAGGGGGCGTGGGAGGTGAGGGGCGTGGGAGGTGCAGGGGCGTGGGGAGGTGCAGGGGGCGTGGGAGAGGTGAGGGCGTGGGAGGTGAGGGGGGCGTGGGAGAGGTGAGGGGGGGCGTGGGAGGTGGGGGCGTGGGGGAGTGCAGGGGGCGTGGGAGAGGTGAAGGGGGCGTGGGAGAGGTGCAGGGGGCGTGGGAGGTGAGGCGTGGGAGGTGAGGGGGCGTGGGAGGTGAGGGGCGTGGGAGGTGAAGGGGGCGTGGGAGAGGTGCAGGGGCGTGGGAGAGGTGAAGGGGCGTGGGAAAATGCAGGGGCGTGGGGAGGTGCAGGGCGCGTGGGAGGTGCAGGGCGCGTGGGTGCAGGAGGCGTGCGAGAGGTGCAGGAGGCGTGAGAGAGGTGCAGGAGGCGTGGGAAAGGTGCAGGGGGGCGTGGGGAGGTGCAGAGCCGTGGGAGAGGTGCACGGCGCGTGGGAGAGGTGCAGGTGGCGTGGGAGAGGTGCAGGTGGCGTGGGAGAGGTGCAGGGGCGTGGTAAACGGTGCAGGGGCGTGGGGAGGTGCACGGCGCGTGGGAGGTGCAGGAGCCGTGGGGAGTACAGGCGGCGTGGGAGAAGTGCGGGGCGTGGGAAGGTGCAGGGGGCGTGGGAGAGGTGCAAGGGCGTGGAAAATGCAAGGGCGTGGGAAATGCAGGGGCTGGGGAGAGGTGCAAGGCGCGTGGGAGAGGTGCGGGGCGCGTGGGAGGTGAGGGGGCGTGGGGAGAGGTGCAGGGGGCGTGGGGGAGGTGCAGGGGCGTGGGAGAGGTGCAGGGGGCGTGGGAGAGGTGCGGGGGCGTGGGAGAGGTGAAGGGGCGTGGGAATGAAGGGCGTGGGAAAATGCAGGGGGCGTGGGAGAGGTGCAGGGCGCGTGGGAGAGGTGCAGGGGCGCGTGGGCGAGGTGCAGGAGGCGTGGAGAGGTGCAGGAGGCGTGAGAGAGGTGCAGGAGGCGTGGGAAAGGTGCAGGAAGCGTGGGAAAGGTGCAGGGGGCGTAGGAGGTGCAAGAGCCGTGGGGAGGTGCACGGCGCGTGGGAAAGTGCAGGTGGCGTGGAGGTGCAGGGGGCGTGTAAACAGTGCAGGGGCGTGGGGAGAGGTGCACGGCGCGTGGGGAAGGTGCAGGAGCCGTGGGAGGTACAGGCGGCGTGGGATGGGGGCGTGGGAGAGGTGCAGGGCGTGGGAGAGGTGCAAGGGGCGTGGGAAAATGCAAGGAGCGTGGGGAAAATGCAAGGGCGTGGGAAAATGCAGGGGGCGTGGGAGAGGTGCAAGGCGCGTGGGGAGAGGTGCAGGGCGCGTGGAAGGCGTGGAAAGGTGCAGGGGCGTGGGAGGGTGCAGGAGGCGTGGGGGAGGTGCAGGAGGCGTGGGAAAGGTGCAGGGGGCGTGGGAGAGGTGCAGGAGCCGTGGGGGAGGTGCACGGCGCGTGGGAGAGGTGCAGGGGGTGGGGAGGTGCACGGCGCGTGGGAGTGCAGGAGCCGTGGGAGGCGCGGGCGTGGGAGAAGTGCAGGGGGCGTGGGAGAGGTGCAAGGGGCGTGGGAGAAGTGCAAGGGGCGTGGGAGAGGCGCAGGGAGTGTGGTTGATAAGTGACCACAATGACAAACAGATTTTCCTGACCTCTAAAATGAGAGACTGATAAATGAACTCACTGACAAGAACAACAAACCTTATTTACACAAACAACACACACAGAGGACAAATATGAACAATGACCTTTGACCTTACAAACACAATGACCTCTGACCTCTGACCTTACAAACATAATGACCTTTGACTTAATAAACAAGTAAACAATGACCACTGACCTTACAAACACAATGACCTTTGACCTAATAAACAATTACCTATGACCTTACAAACACATTGACCCTTGACTTAATAAACAAGTAAACAATGACCTCTGACCTCACACACAAGTAAACAATGACCACTAACCTCACACAAGTAAACAATGACCTCTAAACTCACATACACAATGAAGTAAACAATGAACTGTTCTCAGAAACAAAAGTATATAATGACCTCTGTCCTCGCAAACAAAAAGAAACAATGACCTCTGACCTCACAAACAAGTGAAAACAATGACCTTTCTAAGACCTTAATTCCACATTGAAACAAACAAGTAAAATATGTAAACAAAGTAAACAAAGGCCGCCTGGACACAGTAAATGCCAGTCATGCACAAGGTTAAAAACTGATTACATCTGCACCGTCATTTCTGCACACCTCCCATGCAACCCTGCCAGTGTGTGTGTGTGTGTGTGTACTGAGAGGAGGAAGGAGAAAGAGGAGGAAGAGAAATTGGTATCCCCGCATCCCCTGAGCAACGCTCTTGTGCATTATGCAGAAGACCCGACAGCAGCACCCTTATCCACTACCTCCTAAGATGTCCCCACACACAACGCTTCCGTGACGCCTGCTGGACCACCCTCCACGACCCCCTGACGGAGACACGATGATCCTCCCCATACTGGCCAGATATTATGTATATAACATTGATTATGTGTTAAAGATATCCTTCCTTCCTTGGGCTTTAGTAAGCCCCTTTATAATATTTATACTGTATATACTTGTCACACTTGCCAGATGCTTCTGGTGTCATTGTACAGGGGTACCTAGTGACAGCACTAGGATCCCGCTTCCTCTATCAAGGAATAAACAATTGAAATTGAATTGAATTGAATTGAGGAGGAAGAGGAGGAGGATGAGGAGAGGAAAGAAGAGGAGGAGGAGGAGACATGCATTAGGACTTCATAACTACTAGTCACTGTCTGAATTACCTATCAGGGTCATTAGACATCGATCTCAACTACCAGGGTCATTAAGCACTTCAACTACAGATGTTATTGTTCTAGAATGAGGCACTTCAACTACCAGGGGTCGTTAAGCAACATCTCAAGTCCTAAAAATGTGACTTACAGGCTACCGAAGGCTTAGTTCAGTCAGGGGTTGTAAGATTAAACTAAAAATAACTGGAAAAATTACCAATCACAAAATGGAGACTTAAATCACCTTCTTAACCGTTGTCATAATTAACTGATAAATAAATTACCATCGTGAAAAATTCTAACATGGTGGAAATAATGGTAAATAATTTGTCCGAAAAATAATAAAATTCAATCAAAGTGAACTACAGCGAAACCTCGATATAACGGACTGTCCTCTCCCATCTAGTCCGTTATTGGGGGTTTCACATCTTCAGAACCTCGATATAACGTACTATCCTTTCCCATTTAGTCCGTTAGTTGGAAGGTTAACACCACACACTTCAATATAACGGACTGTCCTCTCCAAGTTAGTCCGTTATTTGGAGGTTTTACATCAGAAAGACCTCCATATAACGAACACTCCTCTCCAAGATAGTCCGTTATTTGGAGGTTTACATCTGAAAGACCTCCATATAACGAACACTCCTCAAGTTAGTCCGTTTTGATTTCACACCCCCTCGATATAACGGACCGTCCTCTCCAAGATAGTCCGTTATAGGAAGGTTTCACTGTAAAGACTCCTACAGTTTCCTTAAGTAAAACCAAGGTCAATTCACCCTCAAAACAGCCATTAAATTGAAAGATAAACTCCCCGTCTATACCAAACAAACATAAATTAACTCAGAGTAAACATTGCAGACGAACACCAGGTAAACAACGAAATCCCAAGGTGAAGTCTCTGAAGTGCACATCAATAACAAACAAGGTAAACCGCAAATAAAACACCACTAAAGTGTCTTGTAAACCATAAACAACCCTTGTAAACCACGGAAAAGAATCCTTGTAAACTACGAAAACAGTTGTAAACCTCGAAAAACACGAAAACCACCCTTATATAGTAAACCTCGAAAACCACGAAAACAATTCTCATAAACCACGAAAACAATCCCTCTAAACCACGCAACCACGAAAACAACCCTTGCAAACCACAACCCCTTATAAACTCGACACAACAACTTGTAAACTATGCAGGTAAACACTCACCAGCGGGCCGTCACCACCACCGTCACCACACCACCACCGTCACTACATACCTGAAGGCAAAGAAAGAAACATATATTAGTAACATAAAATGAACAATAACACTGGAAATATTAATTCACACACACACACACTCACACACACACACACACACACACACACACACACACACACAGGCGTAATTACTCTTAAAAATTACCACTTCTATTCCTCCTTGTCCTCCTCCATCTTAATTATATCCTCCTGTTCTTCCTCCTCCTTTCATTTCCTCTTCCCCTTCTTTTTCTTCGCTCCTTCCTCCCTTCTTCTTCCTTCTCCTCTCCTTTTTTTCTTCTTCCCTCCTTCTCTCCCATCTCTCCTCTCCTTCTCTTCCCACAAGTTTACCACTACCTCCTCGCCTCCAGGCTCGTGAGGGACAGGTCTACCCGCCGGCGTTACATCCACGAATTTGCATGTCGATAATGAACGCTGCCGAGTGTGAGTGAGGCGCCCAGCAGCTGAACCAGGAGGAGGAGGAGGAGGAACCACCTGTCTTGCCTGCTGGGGGAAGACGGTTCCGGGGCCTCTTGACCTGCTGGGGGGGGTCTGTTCTATAGGTATCTTTACCTGCTGGGTGCTGTTCCGAGGGTGTCTTTACCCACTGCGGAGCTCTTCTCTACCTAGAAAACCATCTACTTACCTACCTACTAAGGAGAAACACCTATCTACCTAACGAACCACCTACCTGACTAGCACCCTTCCCTCACCCCCTCCCAGTAACCATGGTCCTGGGACACAAGGGAGTGAGTGAGAGAAAGGTGAAAGAATGACCGAGTGTGAGTTAGAGTGAGTGCGAGTGGAGGACGTAACAAAGTGTAGTTAGTGACGCGGCCAGTCCATCTCCACACTCATTACCCGTCACATCCTTCGTCACCCTCATCACACCTGTATTAATCTCATTTCATTTATTCTGAAACGAGAGAGAGAGAGAGAGTCGCCAGGCTCCAGTCCAGTCTAGTGATTGCTCGTGCCGGTACTGGTAAGGTAAGGTCTTTAAATCGAGGTGTAAAAAAAAAATAATCGCTTGACGCTGGCAGCCAGTTGTAACAGTGTGAAGGTAAATTGTGAGGGTTGTTATTAAGTCGACAAGGTAGATTACAGTTAAAGAGCTCTCTCTCTCTCTCTCTCTCTCTCTCTCTCTCTCTCTCTCTCCCAGTTCTTGGCTACGAGAAAGCCCCAACTATCGACAGGTGAGGCATCAAGTCGTATGTGTGTTGAGTGAGGCGGCGTAGGTGAGTCTCCTGCTGTACCTCACACTGCCGCCAGGTGAGGTAAGGTGTTGTGTTAGCGGGTCTTTGTCATCCTCCAACACTCATTTCTTGTTGGCCAACTCAGGTGACTTAGTAAACAGAGGAGGCGACGATGCTTGGCTGAACACTATCTCGTGGTTTGTGCTCATAAAATGTTACTAAAAGTTATTAATAATTCAAAACTCCGTCACCGATTTTAACCACACACTAAAGATTATATTTCCCGGTGATTTGCTGCAATAACCTACAAAATAACTTTAATACTATACCACCTTAGACTAAACTGCACTAAATTCACCTGACTCACTGACAAAAAACCTGACGGGGGAAAATATCTGACAGAAAAACACCATCTCGACGCCGGGTAATGAGGAATAACTCCCACCTGTTTCAACTATAATTTATAATATTATTTTACTGTGTCGTCACTTTTTTTTATATAGATAGACTGACAAGATGGAGGCCACAGGCTTCTCACCCACATGCTTGAGGGTGATCGAGTGAGCTGGCAAGTTGGTGAACTAGTAAATAATAATATATAAAACGTTTGATAAACTCCAGTGGTGTTTCCTTGTCAGTTAACATGGCCAGTGAACCACTCCAGGTGCATGATTCACCTCCGTAATCACCGTGGTTTACCGGGTAATTAACTCCACACAACAATAATGACTTAACAAGTTTCACACATCATTAGATATTAGAGAACAAACACCTGTGTGGTCAAGCTCAGGTAACACTAAATTACGCCTTCACACTTAGAAACCAAGACGTCAATATCGTCAAGCTTGTGGGTGAATTTCCTTAGGTTAGCGACGTCACGTAATAACAACATATTTTTTTTCTAATATAACTCCTCTGATATTCTCTTTATTTTCCTGGCAAACTGACGAGCAAAAAATCCTCACCTATTGTCTGGTAAGAAACCGCGTCATGGATCACACAACTTCCTGACAGCTCACTTCCTTACAGTACAGAAACATTCAAGCATTTTACACTGATTTTTTTTTCTAGTCCCATACCTAACATCCCTCCCACCACGAAAACTACGCCAGACGCATATTCTCTCGTCTTCTGCCCTTACTGGCGTTCTATGCGTCACGAGCATGATAAAAGCAATCTGTGGTCGACCCTCCCTCCCTCCCCCACACACACCCACCTCGATACGATAACATCACCCACTGTTGCATTATTGTCAATCTCTAGCGGCCACTGAACAACAGCCGGTAAGAGGATACGCCTGACGAAGGAGGAGTCCCGCTTTGCTCTCTCTCTCTCTCTCTCTCTCTTAACTCGATACGGGCGGCTGGCTGGCAGGACACTGGGCCTGTTGAATTACACCCCCGTTATTGTAACTGTTTGACGTAACACACACACACACACACCAAACCTCAACCAAACCCATTCAGAAATTTTCAACCCCTCAGTAATCCCTCCAAGACTCCCCACACAAAGCACATCTCATTACCAAGTTATTAATAGAAGTCTCCAGGAACCCACCAATAAGACTCGGGGCTCTAACTGTGTCTCATTATGGATCTTTTTCTTTAAGACGTAGATATATATAGTATAATCACTGGAGGGGGAGGAGGGGGGAGAGGGGAGAGGAGGGTATTAAAATTCTTTGTTTTGGTTGTCGTTATTATTGTTGTTGTTGTTGGTGGTGGTTTTGTTATTGTTGTTGTTTTTATTATTATTATTATTATTATTATTATTATTATTGGTTTTGTTATTAAGATCATTATTATTATTATTATTATTAAGATACCTTTAGTAGTTGTAGCATTATCATCAGTATATTCATTATCATTATTATTGTTATTATCATTATTATTATTACGTACAGGCCCAGCGTTAATCAATAAGACTGGCACACTTGGCCTAATAACCACCCCCTTAATGCACCCAAACCCAAGGGAGTGACAGGCCTAATGAGCATCATCAATACTAATTTAACTCAATCCTAATAGACTTCAATCGTAATTAACCTCATTCCTATTTTAACCCAACTATAATGCGTCACACTGCTGCTAATAGGCCCACCAACCCTTTTTCACCAATTGTAATGGGTCTCACTTTTAATGGGACCCAACACTACTCTACACTTTTAATGGGACCCAACACTATCTCTACACTTTTAATGGGACCCAATGGACAGGATACGCCATGCAGGAGTGTCAGATGTATAGGTAGGACACAACAGACTGGGGTCCGGAAAACAACAGCCTGGGGTCCGGAACATCAAGGAGGGACTTCGTTTAGCAGTTTTTATCTCTGCCTGGAGGAGGTAAGAGACCACAAAGAGTCTAGTAGGTGCATCGTCGACGCCATTTTTTTGTGGGTGGGGGCTGTCAGCTGTGGGGGACATAAGAGCTCCGGTGTTTAAACTCTCTCAGCGTCAAGAGAGGGCACCACTGAAAACGGAAAGCGATGTTAAAAATGAAGCCCCCGACTATAGAGGGAAAAAAAATCCACCAGACTCCCACCTGTAACGAGGGGGGTTTGCCAGGCCAGGTATCCCGTCTGTCACTACGAGCTGGCATAAATCACCACGAGTTTTCATAGTTCCGAGTCGTCAAAGGTTCCCCCACGCTTTCCCACGGTGTCTTTATATATATATTCCCACGGTACGCCAAAAGTTCCCACGCTTTCCCACATTTTCCCACGGTTTCTTTATATATATTCCCACGATACGCCTAGAGTTCCCATGATTTCCCAGGGTCTCTACGATTTCCCACGAGTCAACACAAATTCCCACAATATGCTATAAGTTCCAACGGTTCTCTATAAATTCCTACGAGTATCTACGAGTTCTCATGAGTCGTTAAAGAGTTCTCACAAGTTGCTATGAGTTTCCACGAGTCGTTAAGGAGTTCCCACCAGTTGCTATGAGTTTCCACGAGTCGCTTCGAGTTCCCATAAACCTACCAAAAAAAAATCCACGTGTCACCATCAATTCTCATGCACGATCAACAAGTCCCAAAGGAGTCCCCACGAATCACCAGGAGTCTCGAATAGTCCCCGGAGCCAAACAGTCCCCGCCCCAGGACCTATAAGATGATTGTAGGATTGGAGTGATGCTGGTGGGTGTCTTCTATGTCCTCCCCCATTACCACACCTCCCCCTCTCTCCCCATCACTAGTATTCCACGTCTCCCTCCATCACCAACACTTCTCCCCCTGCCCTCTCACCACCAGTACCTCTCCCCTGCTTCCTCATCACCATCAACTCTCCCCTGCCTATCACCACCAGTACCCCCTGCTTCCTCCCACCAGCACCTCCCCTGCTTCCTCTCACCACCAGTACCCTACCCCCTGCTTCCTCTCATCACCAGCACCTCTCCCCCTGCTTCCTCTCACCACCAGTACCCCACCCCTGCTTCCTCTCCCAGCCCTCTCCCCTGCTTCCTCACCACCAGCACCTCTCCCCTGCTTCCACTCCACCAGTCCCCACCCCTGCTTCCTCTCACCACCATCACCTCCCCCTGCTTCCTCTCACCACCATCACCTCTCCCCCTGCTTCCTCCTCACCACCAGTACCCTACCCCTGCTTCCTCTCCACCAATGCACCCACCCCCTGCTTCCTCTCACCACCAGCACCTCTCCCCTGCTTCCTCTCACCATCCTCTCCCTGCTTCCCTCTCACCACCATCACCTCTCCCCTGCTTCCTCTCCAGTACCCTACCCCTCCCCCACTTCTCTCCCACAAAACCAAATTCTCTGACATATTCTCCTTACTGGTAAAACAGCCAAAATGGCGTCAAAACTGCACTGAGACTCTATTCTTAACTAGATAAAATAATTCTCCTTTAACCTTATATTGTGGAGCTAAAATTAACATATTTCCATTTTGGTTTAATCAGTAACTAAAACAATAAGAAACGAGTTACGATATAGTCTTGAAGTAAATCAGGCGCCATTTTGGGAATTTTTTTTTTTACGTCATAGACTATGGTGATGCTTACCCACACCTCCAGGTTAAAGAAATAAACTTAATATTACACGAATCTGGTCTAAGAGAAGCAGCCATGCATCGAATTATACTAGAGTCTCGGTGTAATTTCAACCCCCATTTTGGCCGTCAAGTTTGAATTTCATTGCCAATTTCGGCGGCATTCATCCATTTAAAACGTTCTCACATCTCCATTAAGAGGAATATGTTTAACGCGTGTGTGTGTGTGTGTGTGTGTGTGTGTGTGTGTGTGCAGTACTATAGGCTTTAACGTGGGAGTGTTGGGTGAGCAGCGGGGTATTAACCTCAGATATATGGCAGCTATTCTTTTGAAAATAAACCTTGGATGTACCAGACTCACGACACTCCAGGGGGTCATTTACATCTACACACACACACACACACACACACACACACACACACACACACACACACACACACACACACACTACAATTATGCCCGACAAACACGCATGACAAGCTCGTCGTCAATCACTTTGTAACTCAGTAAACACACACACGTCATTTTTTCCATTACGGCCGGCTTGTTCTGCCCACCACTACCTGTAATTAGTGCACACCTACTGACAACAGGTGAGAGGAGATAGAGAGAAAATGAGAAAAGAAGAGAGAGAGAGAGAGAGAGAGAGAGAGAGAGAGAGAGAGAGAGATGCACGGAGGATGAACATTGAACAACTTCCGTCACTACTACCACCATCGCCCCAACCCCTACTACCACCATCGCCCCAACCCCTACTACCACCATCACTACAACATATACACCGTCCACCAACACTACCACCATTATTACCACCATCACCACCACTGCCACTATCGGGACAGCTCATCACCATCACAACAACAACTACCACCACCACTACTACTATCAAGGAAGCCCACCATCACATAACTACCACCACCCCACCACCACTACTATCAAGGAAGCCCACCATCACATAACTACCACAACTACCACCACCAACACCACTACTACTATCAAGGAAGCCCAACAACACATAACTACCACCACATCTACTACCACCATCAAAATCAAAACGACCACTACTACCATTATCACCACCACAACTACCACCATCACAACCACCACCACTACCACAACTACCATCATTATCACCTCAACTACCACCACCACCACAGCCACCACTACTACTACCACCACAACCACCACTACTACTACCACCACTACACGCAGCAGCCCGGCAGAGACCTAACAGTGGACCATCCTTTAAACGGCTGAGATACGTAACACTAGTCTGGTGTGTGAGGGGAGGGATGGGGAAGGAAGGGGAGGGATGGGGAAGGAAGGGGAGGGATGGGGGAAGGAAGGGGAGGGATGGGGAGGAAGGGGGAGAGAAAGGGGATGAGGGAGGGGGGACCAATAGGAGGAAGGGGTGAGGGAGACCAATAAGAGGGAGGAGATGAGGGGGAGATAGGAGACCAGGAGGGGGCTGAGAGAGGAAAGACATCATAAGGTGATATATAGAGGACACATTGAGGAGGAGAAAGTAATGCAAGGTGTAATGAGGAGGAAGGAAGAAGGAAGGAAGGAAGGAAGGAAGGAAGGAAGGAAGGAAGGAAGGAAGGAAGGAAGGATTTAGAGGTGTAAGCCAAATAGACTCCAATCTTACTATTGACAAAGTCCTACCGAGACCCAACCTAACCTAACCAAAAACCAACTTAATCTAAACCAAACTACACCAACTTAGTCCAACCTAACCTAACCTAACCTAACTTAACCATACCAGTACAATCAAGGGTCAACAGGATTGGAACTCCTTAAGATTGGACCCCGAATCTTAGAGAGATAGGGTGAGGGCCCCCATCTGACCAATCACCTCTTAAGGTCATGGGAACAGACAGACAGACAGACCCGGTTCGACCCTTCTGATAGGTGGTTCACCCGCCGCCAACCTCCCCCTATCTGTACCTTTAAAACATAATTACAGGACCCAGTGTAAATCTTATTATTCAAATGAGAATAATCACGGCGGCGGCGCTCAGATCATCCTCCTGGGAAGACGGATTTTTTTTTTTTTTAGGTTTATTTCTCACTAAGACACACACAGAGATACGCACACACATATATGCACACATACACGTAACACAAAACAAAATCACACACACACACACACACACACACACAATAAGAACAATAACAAGGACAAGTACAACATAAACAATAACAACGACAAATGCAACAAGAACGACAACATGAACACTATAAGTAACTGAAAAATGAACAAATAGAACAACAGAGTGAAGAAGAAGAACAAGAAGAACAAGAAGTAGAAGAAGAAGAAGCATATAAACGATAAATGCAAAGAAGAAGACAAAGATGGAGAGGTGAGGTTGAGGAGTAAAGACAGACGAGAATAAACAAGAGTTAAAAGCATAGGACCAATAAAAAGAACGAAAAATAAAACTAGGAGAGAAACGAGGAAAAACAGAGGCAAAATGAATACAAAAAATAAGGAAATTACAAGAGAAAGAAAGAAGGAAAGAGAAGAAAGAAAAGAAAGAAAAGAACTGAGAATTTTGAAATCTCATGGGAATTGTTGACTTTTATGAAGGAGTGAGGGGAGGAGCCTCATGAGGGGTGGCAACAGCGTGGTGACTCTTGTAGTGTTGGCAGAGTGAGATACTGAGTGTTACCCCCACCTCTGAACTTAACCTCCCTGCCCACCTCCCTCCCTCAACCTAATCCCCCCTTTCACTGCCCACACCTCCACCATAAACCAATTTGCCTTATCTAAACTGTCAGTATCCACGCACCACCTCCCACCAAGAGTCGCCCAGGCTTTCTCGAACACCATACTGCTGCACCACAACACACACACCACAACACAACACACACACACACACACACACACACACACACACACACACACACACACACACACACACACACACACACTGCCTCCTGTATCTACACCACCCAAGACACGAGACACCCAGCCATCACACACCATCCTCCTCTCACCGGGGGAAGAGTGGGAGGGGCAGGCGAAGATGGATGGAGGAGGAAGACTTGTATTGTCGGAAGGATTGATCATAAATCCCAAACGTCACCCCACACTCCCTATACCCATCACAATCTACAGCCTCGTGTGGAAGTTTTAAAATACAAGGTGAGCTTCTCGTGATGTGATTGGACAGATGAGAACAGTACACCTTATCCATCCCTCCACTCCGTAAATCACTTCCACTACACATAATCCCCCTCACTCTCCCTCCCTCCTACCCCACCCCCCCAACTATCAAGCCGTCCAAAATGAAGCCCTAAGATTCGTCACAGGTGACAGATACCCCTTCACCAGAACCACAGCCGAGATATATAGAGACCTGAGGAAAAACCCATCAACCAGCAGCTGCACACCTTGGCCAGCAGAGTCTGGCAAAGCATAGAACGATCAAAGCAAGAACTCCTTCAAAGACTCCCACCACATAAAAACAACAACCATACATGGTTCCCAAAAAGTTACTAAATCTCAAAAAGTCCGTTTCCACCCCCGATCCACACGGCCAAGCAATAGACAACCTCCCTAGACCAGCATCCGCCAGTAGGGTCGGAGGGAATATGAAATAAGGCCCTTAAAACCCATATATAGAGGTAGGATGTCTAGTGCCTGTACCGACAGACAATAACTAACCCATGACACAACCCTAACACACCGTTAGCTTAGCTAGGCGGTCAGCCCGCCTTCTCTTGCCTCCTCCTAAATTTCTTCAATTTCCGAACAATAACTTCCTTCCACCTTTAATCATCTTTCACTCCTCCTTTCTCTCTTTAAAAAAAATAAATCCTACCCACACTGGCTTCCTGGTCTGAAATCCTCTCATGCTCACCATTAATTTCATTCACCATATGTAGCCCCGACCTCTCCTCCTCTGGCCCAGCACGGTGCCCTGGAGGAGTCTCTTTATTCTGTAATGAAGGCCTGACCTCTCCCTGGGTGTTGGTGAGGCCAGTGCCAACACACACACACACACACACACACACGTACGGTCGTCCTCAAGTCGTTTGCACTTAATGTCAAGGTCGTCGCCTCTGCAATGACTTCCTTTACCCCCTTAAACGATCTCTGTTAGCACTGTTTACGATACCATTCCCTTCAAATTACGATACATTAACGACACAAAATTGCGATACTTTACCTACCACATGTGATATCACGGAGAAACACAACACAGCCTCAGAGAGTCATAACACAGCCTCACAGAGAATTACAACACAGCCTCAGAGAATTCAACACAGCCTCACAGAGAATTACAACACAGCCTCAGAGAATCACAACACAACATCAAAGAATCAATCAACAACACAACATCAGAGAGAATCAATCAACAACACAACATCACAACAAGAAGACAGATGGCGCCTGAGACTCGATGAACTTATAGCACTAATTTTATTGCTATATATTTGACAGGGAAGAGGAGGGAAGGGTGGGGGAGGAGTAGGAGGAAGAAAGGAGAGCATGAAGAGGATGGAGGAGGAGGAAGAAGGTGAAGGAGGAACTATAGCAAGGGAGGAGAAGCAGGAGGAAACAGGAGGAAGAGGAGGGGCAGGCAGAGGGGGAGGAGGAAGGTGAGGAGCATGAAGAAGAAAAAGAGGAATAAAAAGAAGAGGAAGAAGTGAAAAGGAAGAGGAGCAGAAGCAGGTCCGTCTAGTTTCTTGTGCAGCCTGAAGAGGGATATTTGACCCTATGAGTATTATTAAATATAGAACATTTGAGGAATATAAGGTAAGGGTTTAATATATTCATGAATAGAGGAATATTACACTAAATGAGGGATATAGAGGAATATTAACCCCATTCTCTCAAAGGTTAGGGAAGTATTATATAACGGCTCTCTCTCTCTCTCTCTCTCTCTCTCTCTCTTCTCCGCATGCAGTCCGTCTGTACCTTAGTTGAAACTGGGCTGGGGTACGTCTGTTATGCCTGGTGGGTAGGTGGGTGGGTGGGTGGTGGGTGGGTGGTGGGTGGGTGGGTACGAGAGTTGAAATGATGGAAGTTTGTGGCTGGCTTTATTAGTGTGTGTGTGTGTGTGTGTACAGGAACTACCCACCTGGAAGCTTATGACAGAGGCGTAGGTATACATCATCTTACACACACACACACACACACACACACACACACACACACACACAGAGGTATTCGTCCAACCAGCCAACACTGTGTAGGAAGCTTTAACGAGGAGCGTCAATACCACAAACTACCTAACTTAATCAACCCTGTAATGTCAACTAGACGTAGGGCCATCAACAAGCGTCACCCCCCCTCTCACAGACACACACAGGACTAACAACCTTCCCAATGGTCTCCCTCCTCCTTCCTGCTACACCATACTGTATTAGCAAACTTCCTCCTCCTCTTCTCCTAAACAAACTCTCTCTCTCTCTCTCTCTCTCTCTCTCTCTCTCTCTCACTTTTATCATACTTGTACTTCCTGTTCTCCAATTTTGCTACCCACTTTCCTCAGTACCCCTTAGCCTCTTCTCTCTCCCTGTTCCTCTGTATTTTCTTTCCCATTTTACCTCCTCTATCTCCCCACTTAGTCTTTCACCCTTATCTTCCCCTTAACTTCTCTCACTCCTTACCTCCTCCTCCTCCCCTTTGTTTTAACACCAGATCATCACACGCTGTACATCACCACCTACACACCTCGCTACTGCTTTGTATTCTGTGTTGTCACATGCTGCTCAGCCACCTGTAGCCGCACCCTTTACGAGACACAAAACAAAAAAGACGCCCAGAATGAAATCAAAACAACACGAGACAAGGACTCTCTTTCACACGCCGGAAGGAGGAGGAGGAGGAGAGGGGGAGGAGAGGCAGGGGAAAGGGAGGAAGAGGGGAGAAGGAATCGAGGGTGTAGAAAGAGAGAGAGAGAGAGAGAGAGAGAGAGAGAGAGAGAAAGAGAGGAGAGAGAGAGAGTAAATAAATATCAATACAATAAATCATCTACAGTTCCTCGCACTTACACTGTCCACACCGTCGACTCTCGTAACTGCATGTCCGTTCTCTCGTCCCGTCCAAACTAGTGTACAGTACGTGGTTTAGGACAGTTTGCTGTGGCGTGTGGTGTTGACGTGTGTGGTGTTGACGTGGCTGTGGTGTTGTGCGGGGCGTTGACGTGGCTGGAGTGGCGTTGACGTGTGTGGCATTGACGTGGCGTGTAGCGTTGTGGCGTGGTTGAATTTGCTGTATCATATGCGGTTTTGTTTGTCATTTTCTTCCTTCATCATCACTTTCCTCTTCATCTTCTCCCTCACTCTCATTTCCCTCCCTCACCTTCATTCTCCTCCCTCATCATCACCCTACACCTCCCCCACTCTCCTCCCTTACCCTCACTTTAGTCCCTCACCATCACTCCCTACTCTCCTCTCTCACCAACACTCTCCTCCCTCACCATCACTCTCCTCCTCACCATCACTCTTCCTCCTCACCATCACTTTCCTCCCTCACCTTCACACGCCCCCTTTAAGCCCTCCAAGAGAGACATATTCTCTCCTCCAAAAGAGATTAAATTCTACTCCAATCTCTCCTCCCAACACACTCCCAAGGAAATGAGGAAAGAAAATAGGAAATGAGAAGAGAAAGAAAGAAGATAGACAAGAATAAAGATAGATAACAAGGAATAAGAAAAAAAAAAGACAAAAAAATGATAACAAAGAAAAAATATAAAAAGATAATAAAATAAATAAAAAGAAAAGAAAAAATACAATAGAAAGAGGAAACAGAAGAAGAATAAAATAACAATGGAATAGAAGGAAAAAATAACAATGGAAAGAAAAGAAGGGAAAAAAAGACCCTAGAGCCCAGATCAATAGTGTGTTGCTTTCTTAACTCACGTCTTCTGTCCACCAACTTTTACTTCATTTTAACCCCCAAAAAAAAACTTCCTATGAAAACAAAAAAAAATGACTTAGTTACCAATTCAGTCTGTCCTATTTTTGTTATTAGTAATTATTGTTATATGGTCATTGTTTTTTCCTATTTCACCCAGTAGAATTTAGTTTGCCCTTATTTTTCATTTATTTTTATTTCTTCTCCGTTTTCATTGTCTTTTATCTCCCATTCTCCCTCTTCCCCCTTCCTCCACACATACTCTGTTAACGCTCACAATCTTCCCTATGCCTTCCTCCTTCCTCTCCTCCTCTTTCTTTCTCCTCCTTTTCGTTCCTTCCTTACAGTGCCTGACCAGCCCCTTCCTATTCTACCTCCTATTATTTTCTACCTTTCTATTATCTCGTTTTCTCTCCTTTTCTTTTGCTCTATTCTTCTTCATTATGTACTTTTTCTTTCTGTCTGTAGCCTCATATTCCTCTACCTCTATTCTTTCCTTATATACCTCTTTATCTTTCCGTTTATAGCCTCTCTCTCTCTCTCTCTCTCTCTCTCTCTCTGTTGCTCCTCGTCTTCCTAACCGAGTCATCGCTAGCCACGCCCATCATGCGCAGGAAATGTTTACCTAGAGGAGCCAGAGACCCAGATGCTTAGGGGTCTGATCAGGGGTTCACTGGGGGTTCCTGCTGGGGGTCTGGCTGGGGGTCCTGCTGGGGAGGCCTGGGGGTAGCTTGGGGGTCGCTGGGGGCCGCTGGGGGTCGCTGGGGGTCGCTGGGGGTCTGCAAAGTGGGCTCTGCGGGGTGGGTCCGCTGGGGGTGGGTTCGCTGTGGGTCGCTGGGGAGAGGGTCTGGGGAGGGTCTGCTGGGGAGGGGTTCGCTGGGGAGGGGTTCGCTGGGGGTCGCTGGGGAGAGGTTCGCTCGGGGAGTTTGCTCGGACGGGTTCACTTAGACAATGAATCTCCCTCGTTAATGAACACGTAAGAAATGTAATTAACTAGAGGATGTGAATTAACTTAAGAATTAAACTGAGGCTTTTTACCTTAACTAAAATACTGTACTGTATACGTCGACTTAAGAACCCGTTAGAAGACAAAATAACATCATCATTATTATTATTACTTTATCATTATTACTACAACTATATATATTAAATATTATTATTATTATTATTATATTATTATTCATTATTATGATCATTAACACCCAGCCAACCGACCCGCGTGTCTGAGGTCTCTTACGGTTGCTAGGTGAAACGAGGAAGGGCTCTAGTCGATAAGTCAATTCACCCTCATCATTAATCTTAGTTCTATTATTTCCCCAGTTTCCCTGTCTCCTCCTCTTCCTTGCCTTTATCACACCATCTTTCATAATTACTTTCTCTCTCTTCTCCATTCCGCCTCCTTCTCTCTCTCTCTCTCTCTCTCTCTCTCGCTTCTCTCTCTCTTCCTATTCCCGGCCCCCTCTCTCTCTCTCTCTCTCAACTCCCATCCACTCTATCCCATCCCAGGCCAGTCCAAAGAGCAGCCAATCCCTCCCATCCCAAACAAGTAAAATTTTAACACCTCCTTCCACTCGCCATTCCTCCTTCGTCCCTCCTCCCCACTCCCTCCTATGTTTACCCTTCCTCACTCCCCACCTTCCCCCCACCCTTCCTCACTCTCCCCCACCCCTTCCTCACCCTCTCCACCCTTCCTCACTCCCTCCCACCCTTCCTCACACCCCCCACCCTTCCTCACTCTCCACCCTTCCTCACCCCCCACCCTTCCCTCACACCCCCCCCAATCTCTTCCTCAACCCCCACCCCTTCCACCCCTTCCTCACTTCTCCCACCCTTCCTCACCCCCCCTCCCACCCTTTCCTCAACTCCCTCCCACCTTCTCACTCCCTCACCTTTCTCCTCACACTCCCCCCACCTTCCTCACCCCACCCCTTCCTCACACCCCCCACCCTTCCTCACTCTCCCCACCCCTTCTCACACCCCCACCCTTCCTCAACCCCCCACCCTTCCTCACACTCCCCACCCTTCCTCAACCCCCACCCTTCTCCCCCACCCTTCCTCACTTGACCAAGGACTAGGTTAACTATGCCAATCATGTTAATATAGTTTGTTTAATCTCACTATTAAGCTTAAGGCTTAGGGTTAGCTGTGCGGTAAGATGTGCGGTTAAGATGTAAATGGTTATGAGTTGCTTAAGTGAGGTTAAGCTTATGAGGTTAAGCAAATGAGGTTAAGCTATGAGTTTGCTAATGAGATTGCTTATGAGGTTAAGCTATATGTTAAGCAATGAGGTTAAGCTATGAGATTAAGCTATGAGGTTATGCTATGAGATTTAAGCTATGAGGTTCAAGTAAAGGAAAGGACCAGGAGGAGGGTGAAGATTCCATTACCACGCAGCACGGGAATAAATCTTGTGAGGACGATCATATAAATTAGTGGATGAGGCTGGGCTGGGCTGGGCTGGGCTGGGCTGGGCTGGGCTGGGCTGGGCTGGGCTAGCTGTTGCTGGGTTGCTGGCTAAGCTGGGTTGCTGGGCTGCTAGCTGGGCTGGGCTGCGCAAGAGGTTGGGGCTGGGCTGGGCTGCTGGGTCGGTGATCCTGGTAAGTGAGGACTGGTGACATTCGAACGGGTGAGGGATGGCACCAAAATCACGGACCTTCTCCTCTCACCAGTCCTCACCTTCTCTCCTCCCCATCACCTCTCCCCCTTCCCCCCCACCATCACCCACACCTTATCCCCTCTCACCCTCACCCATCACCCAGACCACCAATACGTAAAGATACCGAATACAAATCCAGCGGACAAACACTTCCGTACGTCTACTAACAACTGGCTTCCCTCAGTCAAGCAAGCTGCCCAAATCGACGAGATTCGTTTTTGACTGATACTGCAGGCGCAAATATTTATACTTCCCAAGCTCACCTATGCCTCCCTTCCTAGTTTACCTCCCTGTAAAATTGTTGAGAAGCGCACCATCACACACACACACACACACACACACACACACACACACACACACACACACACACACACACACACACACACACACACACACACACACACACACACACACCTTCTTTCACGTCAACAAATTATGCGACAAAAAAAGGCACCCTAAATAGCCTCTATTACCATCCTATTAAGAGGACACAAGTGAAGAATGAAAGAGGATGCCCCACTTTTCCTCCCACCCAGGGCCTCATGGTATGTGCCCCCCTAAAAATCAATGGCATGAGGGAGTGAAGGAAAGGAGGGAAGGGGGATGGAGGGAAAGAAGGAAGGAAACGGGGTATGTGGTAGGTGGAGGAGAGATATGGTGAGTAGGGATATGGTGAGAAAGGGAGGAAGGAGAAGAAAGTGGGAGGGAGGGGCGAGGAGGAGGGAAGGAGAGAAGAATGTAAAATGGGAAGAAAGGATGATAAACAAAAGAAATATAAAAGTAAACAAAAGAGAGAGAGAGGAACACAGGCCACAATGACGTAAGAGACAAACCTGAATAATAATAACAATAATAAAATATAAAAAAATAAAATAAAATAAAAATAAAATACAATAATAAAATCAAACTTAGTTTAAATAATAACTTAAAGAATAACAACACCTTAACCAAAACCTTAACAGCGAACTTAAAAAAAAAAAAACCCCAGGAAAATACTATATCAAAACTGGAATTATTATGGTCTACTGCTAATGATTATACCTGTTCGAAATATCGCCAAATGAAGACCGGTGTTCTGGGAGAGGCGGATACCTAGTGATCTACAAATGACATGGAATCACACCCATTACAGGGATATATTTAATGCTTGGTTGCTTCAATGCTTGGTTGCTTCAATGCTTGGTTGCTTCAATGCTTGGTTGCTTCAATGCTTGTTGCTTCTAGAGATTAGAGCATTCCCACAGCAGAAAAATCTCGAGGGTTTTTGGTCAATTTTGAGATTATTTCCTTCGGCTCTCCACGTCGATTGTGTTTTGGGGAAGAGGGTAGGAGGAGGGAAGGGAAGGAAGAGGTGAGGGGGAAGGAAGGAGGGAGGGGGAAGGGAAGGAGGAGAGGTGGAAGCGAGAAGGAGGACAATTAAAGGAAGGAGAACAATTAAAGGAAAGGGGACAATTAAGGGAGGAGGAGGAGAGGAAGAGGAGGAAATGGGGGAGGAGGCGGAGAGGGAAAGGAAAGGAAGAGGGAAAAATGAGAGGAATGAGAGAAAGGAGGAGGAGGAGGAGGAGAGAGAGAGGAGAAGAGGTGGAGGAGGAGAAATAACACGGTTCTTTCTCACGGGAAATACTGAAGTAATCACACAAAACAATCATTGAAAACAAAAACAAACCACCACTTTAGTAATTAACCTGTGTAATTGGCTGTTAAGTCACGTACACAGGTGACCGGCCGAGGTATAGTGAATAAACTTCCTAAAGGTTAATTTCCCACAAGGAACATTTCTAAAGGGAATAAATTAAGTTTCTTCCACAAAATATTCGCTAAAAGTTTTGGGGAGGGGGGGTTAACCAGTGGACAAAGGTGAATATTAAGACTGGTATAGTTGAGTGTGTGTGTGTGTGTGTGTGTGTGTGTGTGTGTGTGTGAGTGAGGAGTGATGAGTGAGTGAGTGAGGAGTGTGTGTGTGTGTGTGTGTGTGTGTGTGTGTGTGTGTGTTATCCACTCACTGATGGCAACAGGACGCACCAACACCCACAACTATCTACTACTACAATTACAGCAACCACTATACGTATTACTGCCATTACCAACTACCACTACCTAGCTACTACTACTACTACTACAACCATTACCTACTACCTACCAAACATCACCACTACCTACCACCACCTCTACTATCACCACCACCTACCACCATCACCTACCACCACCTACCACCATCACCACCACCCACCACCATCACTAACACCATCTACCACCACCACCACCACCTACCACCATCACCACCACCTACCACCATCACCACACCACCACCATCACCTACCACCCTACCACCACTTGACCCTTCAACGAAAAAAAAAAAAAAATTCTACATCCATTTCTCCCACCACCATAACTAAAGGGAAACGTGAGAACTAATTCAACTGGCTCTATTCAGCTAAGGCATTGAGAGGCTACCCAATATGGCAGCAGTTACGCAAAGACTCGACCAGAAATATACAGGGATTCTCAGCCCTATAAGGTGACAAGTACAGCCCCAAAATTACCGGATTTTTTTTTTATTTTATGGTACAGGCTCAGTAGGTCTGGGGTCTATTAGGACTGGGGTCTATTGGGACTGGGGTCTATTGGGACTGGGGGCCTATGGGGACTGGGGTCATTGGGGACTGGGGTCTATTGGGGACTGGGGGTCTACTGGGACTGGGGTCTATTGGGGATCGGGGTCTATTGGGACTGGGGTCTATTGGGGACTGGGCCTATTGGGGACTGGGGTCTATTGGGACGGGTCTATTGGGGACTGGGGCCCGCTGTACTGTCTAAGCTCATGGGGACTGGGGTCTGGCGGACTGGGGTCTGGGACTGGGGTGGCGGCGGCGGTGGTGTGGTAGTGGTGGTGGCGGTGGTGGTGGTGATGGTGGCGACGGTGTGGTGGCGGCGACGGTGGTGGTGTGGAGTGGTGGCGGTGGTGGTGGTGGCGGCGGCGGTGTGGTGGCGGCGTCAACCCGGCGTGACCCTCCCAGAGCATCACCTTTACCTGCCTCAACATGCTCTGACCTCACCATCCGGAATTATTTACCTGGGGTGAGGCGGGGAGGGGAGAGGGAGGGGTGAGGGGAGGGTGAGGTGGGGAAGGTGGTGAGGGGAAGATGGAGGAAGGGAGGAAGATGGAAGGAAGGAGAGAAGATGGAAGGAAGGGATTGTATTTCTCTCGGGGAAAAAAGTGCCCGCCCTTCCTCCTCCTTCTTCCCTTCCTCACTTTGTTGCTCTGGGCATTACTCCCCCTCTTTCTCCTCTTACTCTTCTTCCTACATTCCCACTTGTCCTACATCATCTTTACTCCTATTTTCCCCCACTTCTTCGTACTCCTCCTCTACTTCCCTCCTCCCTTCCACCTCCTCCTACCCTTTCTCTCTTCATCAAATTCTACTTCCTTCCTAATTCCCCCTCTTCTCATCTTCTTATTCTTCCTCCCTATCTTCTTCCCTGTTCCTAATCTCCTCTTCCTCTCCCATTCCCATTCCTCTTCCTTTTCTCCCCATCTTCTTCGTCCTCCTTCCTTCCTCCCTCCTCTCCCCATATCCAATTCACATTCATCCAGGACCAATCACTAATCCTCACTACCCTCCCTCTCAATCGCAGTCCTCCTCCCTCCCTCTCCTCTCCCCAATCACAGTCCACCCTCCCTCTCCCCTCCTCCTCAATCGCAGCCCTCCTCCCTCCCTCCATCTCTTCTCCCTCAATCGCAGCCCTCCCTCCCTCCCTCTCCTCTCCTCAATCACAGTCCACCCCCTCCCTCCCTCCCTCTCCCTCCTCACAACCGCAGCCTCCCTCCCTCCTCCCTCCCTCCCTCCCTCAATCACAGTCCACCTCCCACCCCCTCAATCACAGTTCTCCCTTCCTCTCGCCCTTCACCTCTACCGTCCCTCAACCTTATTACATCTCCCTCTCCACCCCATTCCCAGTTCTCTCCCCCATTTGCTCTTCTCTCCTCTCACCTTTCGCTACCATCCTCTATCTCTCTCTCTCTCCCTCTCTCTCATCCACCCCTCTCTATCCACCCCCTCTCTATCCACCCCCTCATCCACCCTCTCATCCACCCTCCCTCAAACAGGTAAAATAACTAAACGTAGTGACAGAGTTCAATCAACAATCCAGGTGTTATTAAGGAAGTGCCACATCCTCCTCCTCCTCCATCCTTCTCCTTTCCTTCCCATCCTCTTTCATCCGTCTCGTCCTCCTCCCCACTTCCTTTGCGTCCTCCTCCTTCACTTCTTCCATACTTTCCCTCCTCTCCTCCCTCCTCCTCCTTCCTCTCCTCCTCCCTCCCTCTCTCCTCCCTCCTCCTCCTCCCTCCCTCTCTTTCCTCCCATCCCAATTAACCACTACCAGCACCACCACTACTACCACTACCATCACCATCTCCACCACCACTATCACCACCACTCTACCACCACCACCTCCACCACCAGCACCAGCACCACACAGATACAATCCCACAAGATAATCCCACAAGTCCACTACCACTATCACCACTACCACCACTTTGCCCTTAATCCCACTCGAACAAACCCATGGGATTTAATCTTATTCAACAAATAACAGACAACGTAAATGCCGAAGGATTAGATTCTTATTCCCCCACGGGTATGAAAAAGAGAGAGAGCGCGCTTTTAATATCGCTCTAAAAATATATAAGAAACTTGCTTCCCCTCACAAGTTAGTACATAAAGTTATAAAAATAATGTTGTGTTATAAAAAACATACATACATACATAAAAACATACATACATACACACATACATACATACATAAAATACATACATACATACACACATACAAAAGATAATATGCAAATTCTATAAGCAGTTAATTAATTTTTTACGCAACATGGGGTCTTCCTTATATCATGGCGACTGAATCACTTTTTGGACCCAACACCAGTTACTTCCACACAACACAACTCATTTGCATATACTGTAATCTTAATTAAGTGACGCGAAACAACAAAATATCTAAGTATACTGACAGGTGTGACGGATGCGTGACGCTGTGTTCTAAGCGACCTGTGGATGTTCGTGTTACAGTATATACGGTTTATATTGTTTTATTTCTTCTTAATAATGGGATGTGATAAGAAGCTAGTTTAAATTAATCTGACTTAAAACTAAACTAAACCCTAACCAAACCTGATTTAAATATAATTAAACCTAAAATTAAACTAACTAGACCTAACCTCATCTAACCAGACAAAACAAAGTAACTAAACCCACTTAATTTGACTTAAACGAAACTAAGTAAACCTAACCTAAACCTAAACCTAACCCTACCCTAATCGACCCTAATCCTAAAGCCCCCCCCCCCTTCCAATCCTAATTAGGTTCCTTCACTATCGGTTAAGCTGAGACTCCTAATTATCTCAGGTCTACGCCAGGCTGGGGCTCGCCTGCAGGGCCTACCAGATCAGCTGCCGAGTAGATAATAAGTCACGCTGGAGGAAGGAGAGGAGGAGGAGGAGGAGAGAGAAGGAGGAGAGGAGGTGGGAGAGGAGGTGGGAGAGGAAGGGAAGAGGAGGAGAGGAGGAGGGAGGTGAGAGAGAAGGGAGGAGGAGGAGGGAAGGAGGAGGTGGGAGAGAGGAGGAAGAGGAGAGAGGAGAGGAGGAAGCTGAGAGGACAGGAAGTAAGGAGGAGGAAGTAGGGAGGAGGGGAGAGGAGGAAGGGGAATCACCCGAAGATTAACCACCCAAAACGCTAACTGGGGAGGTTAGGTTGTAGTAGTGATAGTAACAGCTAAAAGCAACTGGGGGGGGTAGAAGTATGCAACAGCCCTAGCTAGGAAAAGCATCCGATAACCCTTGAGTATGAGAGACATGCACGACAGCTCTGGACATGTGCCAGCTACCGACAGCCTCCGACAAGGCCAACGACAGCCTCTGACAGTTCCAGCAGGCAACAGCCTGACAACCCGAGTGGATGGGTGTCCTGACGAACTCTTGTGACAATGCATTAATGAATATCTCTCTCTCTCTCTCTCTCTCTCTCTCCTCATTACCATATCGGCCAGATGTTAAAAAATAGAGGTCATTATCCTGCTTCACCTCCCTTCTTCCTTCCCTTTTGTAACTCTCTTTCTTCCATCTCTCCCTTCCCTTCTACTCCCTTTCTCCTTTCACTCCTATTTTACTCTTTACCTCCCTTCCCTCCCTTGCTCACTTTCCTTCCTCCTCTCCATGCCTGCTCCCCTTTTCCCTTTCCTCCCTCCTCTTCCCCTTGCTTCCCCTACCCCTACCTCCCTCCACCTTCACTTCCCTTGCCCCTCTCCTTCCTTCCATCTCTCCCCTCTTTGCTCGTCATGCTGTCAACTAACGCTTTAAAACCAGTCAGTTGTCTGCTGGAGCGACGAAGGCTTGGCGGGGCAGAGTGGCGGGGCGGGGTTTGGCGGGGCGGGTCTTGGCGGGCGGGGCATGGCAGGGCAGGGGCACTATAACCCGTCGTCCCTTGGCAGCTGAAACCCAAAAACTAAACCAACAACAACTTTCCTCTCCGTTTCCGTCTTCTCCCTGTCTCTCTCTCTCTCCCTCTTTCTTCTCTCTCCGTATTGGCTGGCATTCTTTCCCGTATTGCTGATTCTCCCCCTTCCCTTCTCTGTATTCGTCGGCATCTCTCTCTCTTCTTCTCTTCCTCCACCTTCCTTTCCCTTCTCCTTACTGGGTGGCATTCTCTTTCCCTTTTCTCATTTCCCCTTCTCTCCTTATTGGGTGACATCTTATCACTCCTTCCTTCCCTTTCCTACTCTCAGTCCTTCTCCCCCTTTTCTCTCTCTCTTCCCTAATTGCCTGGCTTTCTCACCCCTCCATCCTTCCCCCCTTCCCTCTCCACTAATAGCTTGGTATCCGCGTGGGCCACTTTGAGTGACACCGTGAAGGATCCGGTTACAGGTCCTCACACACACACACACACACACACACACACACACACACACACACACACACACACACACACACACACACACACACACACACCGACTCTACAATCTCCATGCTACGACGACTCAGGTCACTTGGGGCACCACGCCTGAGCTGAGGACTATCTACAACGCATTTATTCTCCCAAAATTAACGTATGGGTCACCAGGCTGGTCGTCTTCTCTACCTCTACCCAACAAGGTCAGCTAGAAGGTACAGAAGAGGGCCTGCAGAATCATGCTCGGCGCAGACTACTCGGCTACAACAACACTCTCTCCACCCTGGAAATGCCATCCCTCAGTGACTTCCACCACCACGCACTAGCAGGGTTTGGCAGTGGACTACTGCACCATCCTCGTCATCGCCACCTACTGCCACCTGCAGTCCCCCGCCCACTTCGCGCAGTCCGCCACTATAACAAAATTCAGCCCATAAGAGCCCGCACTGATAGATATAAGAACAGCACCATCCCATCTAATGTTGAAATAATAAACAGCTCCTAATTTATGTACTGTACAGCCCTGTAAATGCATTGAACGTATATTATTATGTCTAAATCACATGTAAGATTGTACATTATTATATTATTATTATTATTATTATTACACACACAAACGGGGAGAGGGTAAACTAATACGAATTACCTTAAGCGTCCTAAATCACCCAAGGTCTTGTTGGTTCAGCGTCCATAGATCAAGTTTCATAAAAAAAAAAAAATCTTAACTCATTTTGCCCATGTTATCACGGAGGGACGGACGGACATGTTAGCACGTTCACATCAACCCCCAACGGACGGTCACGCACACACTCACGGACGGAGGGACGGACAGAGGTACTTACCCACATACAGCTGTCAACAAGGGGTCCAGCTGACAGAGACCATCACTACACACACTAACCTGGAAGAGATGACTTGTATTAGTATGGTCTTCAATAATGAGCTTAAGATACACTAGTTTAACAATAATAATAATAATAATAATAATAATAATAATCTTTACCCAACAGTGAACCAATATAAGACTTATTTCACACACACACACACACACACACACACACACACACACACACACACACACACACACACACACACACACACACACACACACACACACACACTACAATATTCACGATAATACAGGAGACAAGACCGAGGGAGGACCGGAACGTATACCTCAATACCCAATAACTGAGACAAGTTTCAGGTAAGAGGCTTGTCAACACACCTGAGCCGCCATAACACCAACCCCAGGTGAGATTTTATCATCATTATTTGTTGTTTGTTTATTATTGATGTTGTTTTTAGTAGTAGTAGTATTATTGATGTTGATATTATTATTATTATTGATATTTGTTATTGCTATTGATGTTTTTTTTTGTTTATAACATTAAGTATAACATGATAATCACTCAATAACTGACGTCGTAAACACAGTGAAACCTAAGACACTACGACTTGTATCCACAGCTAAAGGGACAGGAAGGTGGAAAGGCGGACAGACGGGCGGAAAGACAGACAGACAGACAGAGAGGAAAGATACACTAAGCCCTCGGCCTATGACAAGGAGCATAATATAAGAATTCTAACCCCCCCTCCCTTGCCCCTTCGACAACACCTACAGCTTGACACATGATATCGGCTAAACCAGTCGTCGGAATTATGCATGGGAGAGGGTGAGAGGAGGAGGTCGTTGTGGGCCTGGGAACCTTACCATCTGCCCAGACCTGGGAGAAGGGGGTGGGGAGAGGGGTAGGGGAGGGGTAGGGGAAGGAGACAGGTGGGGGAGAGGGGGTAGGGAGAGGGGTAGGGGAGGAGGGGGAGAGGGGGTAGGGGAGAGGGGTGGGGAAGGGGGTAGGGGAGAGGGTGGGAGAGGGGGTAGGGAGAGAGGGGTAGGGGAGAGGGGTAGGGGAGGGTAGGGGAGGGGTAGGGGGAGAGGGGTAGGGGAGAGGGGGTAGGGAGGATTTACACCTGCTTGAACATGTGTCTACATATGTATCTGGCAGGTGTATTCACGGCCTCGCACCTGAATTATCGGGTTTGTATGTGAGGAGAGCCAGAGAGGGTTCACGCCCATATGTTGGTACCACCTTCGTTTCTATTTATGAGGTATAGGTGAGAGAATGTGGGGGGAGGGTGAGAGAGTGGAGGGAGAGAGGAGACAGAGAATGAGAGAGAGGATGGGGTCACACACACACACACACACACACACACACACACACACACACACACACACACACACACACACTACCTCCCCAGCCGAAAACTCATCAAAACTTCATAAGCATTTCAATCTTTGTCATTTGCCCCGTGAGCCCTGGGAGGAATCCGGTGTGATCGTGCAAGATTCTCAGGGAATTTCTGTTACCCCGAGAGGACAGTTATCAGGGTGAGCAACACTAGTGGAGGAGGGGAGGAGGGGGTGAAAGGAGGAAGGTGAAGAGGAGGAGGGGAAGGGGTGATGTAGAAGTTGGGAGGAGGGGTGAGGAAAGGGACAGGAGGTTAGGTGGGGGAATGGGAGTGGGAGGAGTTAGGGAAGGGGAGGGGGGTGTGGTAGGAGGGGGAGGGAGACGGAGGTGGAAGGGAAGGGGGAGTTGAGAGTGGAAAGAGAAGGAGGTTGGAGGGTGGGGGGGTGGTGGGAGGGGAAGGAAGTCTGCTGGGAAAAAGTCTTTGAAAATTCCAAAGTGGTGGGATGGTCTTTCGGGAACTGTCCTGGGTAACGAGGTATTGACAAGTGATCTCGGTGGACATTTTCTCCCCAATTAATCCCAAGAAAAAAGTTTGGGGAGCGAAATGGTCTTAGGGTACAAAGACTGTTAATGCTCGTATGTGACAAGGTCTTTAGGAACTTTCTTTTAGGTCTTTGGGGCTCATATGACGTGGCGAGGTCTTTGGGAACTGGTCCGCTGGCAACACAGGTCTTTGAGGTCAATCATCATGGGGGATAACATCACTGGCTACAATACTACTCACATGAGCACTCTTTACTGTGACCTATTCGCAAAAACTAGAACACTTCCATAACAAGAACACACACACACACACACACACACACACACACACACACACACACCTCACAGGGACAAGAGCAAACTCAAGACACAACACTTCAGAAGATAAAAAAAAACACCTCATGACACACACAAAGACAAGACAACCTCACAGAGAGACAATAAGACCTCGTGTTGCAAACACACTCCAGGGAACAGCTCTCAAAAGACAGTCTTCAGGAACCCGAGTCACAGACGACAGCTTCCTCCCCCAGAAGGAGAAAGTTCCCCTGGAGGAGGTAACTAAGCTCTTAGACTATACACTCCTCCTCACAAGGGCATGAAGAGCACTCGTGAGGGGGTGGGGGGTTGGGTGGGGTGGGGTGGGGGGGTGGGGGAAGGGGGAAGCCTAACCTCCTCAGCTTAACCACCACCAACGTAGATAACGAGAATACAATGGTAGTAATAACAACGGAGGGAGGAAAGAAATCAAGGGGCAGACGGACGGACTCTCACCAACCAACCAACCAACCCCACACACACACACACACACACACACACACACACACACACACCCTAATACACCTCACAATACACACAACACCCCCCCTAATACACACCCCCCTACATACACTGGGGGGGGTTTAATAACGACTGCAGCTGAAAAAATGTAAAATTCTCTCAAACAGAAGAGACTAGACCTACTGCACACAAGAGGCCAGGCAGACAATAGCTCGGAAACCCAAGAACTCAACCTCTCTCTCTCTCTCTCTCTCTCTCTCATGAATAGAATGTAGTTAGCCACGAGAAGACTTGAGATAATTATAAACAATGAGAATAAGTTAATGAAAAAATGAGAATAGCAATGAAAAGGAAAATTTGAAAATAAAGAAAGAAAAATGTAAGATCTTGCGTGAATAAACGAATGAGAGAATAAATGAATGGATGAATAACACACAAGAGGAAGAATAAAGAAGAAAAAAGGAGAATGGAATTAAAATGATAATAAAAAAAATTACCTAATGCACCATAAGAAAGAAGAGGAAGACGAGTGAATGAATTACTTAAAAGAATAGAGCGAGAAAGGAAAGTTATTAAAGAAAAAGAAAGAAAAAGGAAAGAAAAATAAAAAATAAAAGAAAATGAAAGAAAAATAGAGAAAAATAAAGAAAATTTGAGAAAACGAAAGAAAAAGAAAGAAAAAAGAAAGAAATATTTAAAACACGGTGAGGGACAGAAAAATAAAATACAGGCAAAAAGAAAACAACAAAAACTTGAGTGAACGAAAACGATGAAATGAAAGAAATGAAAGAAATGAAAAGAAAAAGAAAAGTAAAGAAATGAAAGAGGAGAAATAAAAGCCTTAATAGGCCTTAGACCCTTCAAGGAACAAAAAAAACTGAGTAGATTTCTTTTCTCTCTCTGGTGTGGAGCCCAGGGTAGGGGGGGTGGAGGGGGCGAGGGGGAAGGAAGGAGGAGAAGAGGAGAGGGGGAAGGAGGGGAGGGGGAAGAGGGCGGGAGGGGAGGTAGGAAGAGGAAAGAGGGGAGAGAAGGAGAAGGAGGGGAAGAGGAGAGGGAAGGAGGGGGAGGGGGAAGAGGCGGGAGGGAGGTGGGGAGAGGAAGGAAGGAGGGGAGATGGAGGGGAGAGAGAGGGAGAGGGAGGGGAGAGGAAGGAAGGGGGGGGGAAGAGGGAGAGGGAAGGAAGGATGGAGGAGAGGGGGAGATGGGAGGGGAGAGAGGGAGGAAGGGGGAAGAGGGGAGAGGGGAGGAAGGAGGGGAGAGGGGAGGAAGGATGGAGCAGAGAGGGAGATGGAGAGGGGAGGAAGGAGAGGGGGAGATGGAGAGGAGGAAGGAGAGGGGAGATGGAGAGGGAGGAAGGAGAGGGGGAGATGGAAAGGGAGGAGGGGAAGGAAGAGGGAGAGGGGGAGATGGAGAGGGAAGGAGGGGGAGGGAGATGGAGGAAGAGGGTGGGTAGGAGGGGCGTATAGGAACCTGGAGGGCCAGTCAACGCCTTAAGGGCCCCACCCGGGGGCGGCTTCCACGACACCATTCGAGTAACGCTGCAAGAAAGAGTGGAAAACTTTCATACGGGATGGTCCTGCCCTGCCCTAGCTAACCCTGGCCAACCCCACCCTGATCAATCCTACCCTGGACCCAACGCTATCCTACCCAATCTAACCCGAATCCTGGCCAACCCTATCCTAGCCAACCGTACTCTAGCTAACCCTACCCGAATCTTGGCTAACCCTACCCTAGCCAACCCTACTCTACGGTAGTAAGTAACAGCAGCCTTAGTGTTAAGACCTGACCCAACTGAACTATTTACAGGTTAGGTTAAGTCGGGTTAGGTTAGGTCAAATCAGGTCAGATCAGGTCGTTAGCTAAGTCAGGTCGGGTTAGGTCAGGTTAGGCAAAATTGTACCTCAATCCTGTGAATAAAGGTAAGTAAATAAAATATATACACTCACCCTTGTCCTAACCCTACTCTATCTCTCTCTCTCACTTTCATTCTCTCTCTCTCTCTCTCTTTCTCACATCGTTGAAGACTATACAGACAGACAAACAGACAGTCAAAAGTTCGTTCCGTCAATTTACTTCAGCAAAACAAAGGAACGAGTGAACGTGTCTAGTTACGTTCAGGTCTCGGCAGAATTTGGCAGCTATTTTGGAGGGTTATTTCCGTGTTGTAGCTTGGAGGGTTGGTTATATCCGTGTTGTAGCTTGGAGGATGGTTATTATTTCCGTGTTGTAGCTTGGAGGATGGTTATTATTTCCGTGTTGTAGCTTGGAGGATGGTTATTATTTCCGTGTTGTAGCTTGGAGGATGGTTATTATTTCCGTGTTGTAGCTTGGAGGGGTTATTATTTCCGGGTTGCAATCTAATATGAAACCTGCCAGATGCGCTCTTAAGACTCCAGTTACGAGGAAGCATCAGGGAACTAGATACTTAACGCCAGTCCACCTGAGTTAGTCCTGATTATTTTCCACAACAGGAGAGGACAGTAATTTAAGTCTGTATTCTTATGACTTCGTTAGTTATGTCGGAAATATCAAAAGGTTGGTTCGTTAAGGTATAATTCTCCGTAAGCTTGGATTTTTTGTAAGCTTGGATTTTTTGTAAGCTTGGATTCTTTGTAAGTTTAGATTCTCTGTAAGTTTGGATTCATTGTAAGCTTGGATTCTTTGTAAGCTTGGATTTTCTGTAAGCTTGGATTCTTTGTAAGTTTGGATTTTCTGTAAGTTTGGATTCTTTGTAAGCTTGGAATCTCCTTAAATTTGGATTCTCTATAAGCTTGGATTCTAAATAAGATTGGATTCTCCTTAAGCTTGATTTCTCTGTAAGCTTGGATTCTCTTTAAGCTTGGATTCTCCTTAAGTTTTGATTCTCCGTAAGCTTGGATTCTCCTTAAGCTTGTTTTCTCCTTAAGCTTGTTTTCTCCGTAAGCTTGAACTCTCAAAGGTTCGCTCATCCTCCGCATTACTGCTGTTAGGCGCATTACCTCCACCCACTGCTTCCTTCTACGACAAATTACATATCTATCTATCTATCTATCTATCTATCTATCTGGAAGGGTAGGGAAAAATAGGAGCAGAAAGGGATGGGGAGGAAGAATGGGGCAAAGAGGAAGGGGGGTGAAGGGTGAGAGGAAAGGGGGGTGGAGGGGGAGGAAAGGGGTGGAGGGGGGGTCGTCGAGGTGAGGGGGAGGAAGGTTAATTGATTTGACAAACATTCACGTCAAGACTCGGGAGGGGAGACAGATCGACCGTGAGGGGAGGAAAAGATGAGGGGTGACAGGATGGAGGCAGAGGGAGAAGGAGGAAGGAGGGAGGAAGAGAGGAGGGAGAGAGGGGTAGAGGGGGTGAAAAATGATGGGAAGGAGGAAAAGAACGGGAGGTAGGGGAGGAGGAATGAAGGAAGGAGGGGAGAGGAGAGAGAATGTTTTGGGGGGAGGAACGTGACGGACGCCAGTAAGAGAAACGAAGAATGAAGGAGAGGACAGAAAAACAGGTGGGAGGATGGGAGTAAGAGACGGGAGAGGAAAAATGAAGGAGGAAAAAGGAAAGAAGGGGGAACGGGGAATCAAGGCAATAATGAACCGGGAGAGGGGAGAAGGAGGAGAAAGAAGAAGGAAGGAAGGGAGGAAAGAAGGAGGGGAGAAGGGAAGAGAAAAGGTGAAAGAAGAGAAGGGAGAGAAAGAAGGAGGAATGATAGAGGAAGGGTGGGAAGAGGAATAGGGAAGAAAGAGAAACTGAAAAGCACAGATGAAAAGAGAGGGGAAGAGGAAATAGAAGAGGGAGATGATAAGAGGAAGAAGGGAAGGAGAGACAGAAGAGGAGGAGGAAAGTACTAGGAGGGGAAGAGGAGGGGAAGAGGAGGAGGAGGGACAAGAGGGGAAGGAGGCACTAACGACCTGTTAAGAGGAGGGTTAAGACGAAACGAGGAGAAGGTCGACAGGTCAACAAGGGGACAGAGGAAGGGGAGGGACGGTAAATGGGCGGAAAAAAGAGGAAGGGAAAGGGGGGAAAGTAATGGACAGGAGGGGAAGGGGGAAATGAAGGCGAGGGGAGGAGAGGGGACACGTACGAAAGTGAATTAAACCGCGTGGGGGAGAAAATGTTGTTAAAGGGGAATAATTGGTGGAGAACGGAAACTACTATTACGTTTCTCTCTCTCTACTACTACTACGACTACTACTACTACGACTACTACTATTACTCTTCCTAACTACCGTCTTTCTCCTACTACAATACTCTCTCTTATCAAACAATATATCACTGTGTCTTTTCGTTTACAATCTCTCTCGCACCAAACATCAACAAAATTCCCCCTCACTCGTACAGTTCCCTCATGACTGACAACCGCAGCTTCCCCTCACGTCTCCATGACAACTGGCCAAGAAGGACAGATATCCACATGGCCAACCTTTCCTATCTCCCCTCATACCCGCCATGCACCCACCTCATCCCAATTACCACATATAGCTAATTGGGAAGGCTTGTAGACACGTATATAGGCTCTATAGCTCGGATACCCAAGTTAATGGAGGATATGTATAGATATTGGGGTCCTATATTGATAATTGGGACGACTTATAGATAATTGGGACGACTTATATAACTGGGACGAGTGTATACAACGGGGAAGAGATATTATGATGCAATAACTAATGGTGTGTGTGTGTGTGTGGGGGAGGGAGAAATTTGTTTGAAATGCTATGTTTTCTTTCTTTTTACTCTCTCTCTCTCTCTCTCTCTCTCCTTCTATCAGAGCGAAAAACCACTAAAAATTCCCTCTCTTTTTAAGCTCACACTCCTCCCTCCCTTCCCTCCTCCTCCTCTTTACTCCCTCACTCCCTCTCCTTCCCTCCCTCATCTCCTCTTTTACTCACCTCCTCCTCTCCTTCCTCCCTCATCTCCTCTTTTACTCACCTCCTCCCTCTCCTTCCCTCCCTCCTCTCCTCCCTTTCCCCCTCTCCCCTCAACACACCCACACCACAAGGCAGCAGCAACCACACACACACACACACACACACACACACACACACACACACACACACACACACACACACACACACACACACACACACACACACACACACACACACACACACACACACACACACACACCACATCTGGGCCTCCACAAGTCACTACACACACACCTACAAATTTATCACCTACAAGTTTTTTCTGTAGGAGGGGAAGTCATACATATTTTTTCAAACCTGGTGAAAAAGTGGGAATATATTTTTCAACTTCTCGTGAAAAAAAAAAGTGAGACACATTTTAAATTGTTTATGGTGAAAGGGGAGAAAGTGTTTAACCTTGTACGAAAAAAATGAACAATAACAATAATTTCCTTAACATCTCACAGCAAAGGGTTAAAAAATGTATTAACCTCATGATTAAAAAAAATGGGAGGTATTTTTGTTAACTTATCATGGTTAAAAAAAGGGGGAAGGGGGATTTATTTTTATTAACATAGATAAATGGAAATATATCTTTTAACTCTTCATAGTTAAAAAAAAAAGTCAACCTCATCGAAAAAAGGGGGGATATATTTTTTTTAACTCCTAAGGGTTAATAAAAAGGGGGGGGGCAGAGATAATTCTTTCAACTCATCACGGTGAAAAGGGAGGTAGATTATACGTATCTTTTAAACATTATACGTGAAGAGGAAAATATCTTCTTTCATAAATACAACATCAAGAATTTAATAAAAAGACCAGACTTAGTATATTGAGAACCTCCCGAGTAATGAAGTCAAGGAGCTCTTTTGGACTATTTTATATCTCAAAAAACAAACAAAAGCTTAACTATTCCTTTACGCTGTTATATATATACTGTATGTTTCTTCTATTTCAATTAAGGGAAAAAAGAGGAAACAACTTTATCTCTCTTAGTCAATTTCTATCCTCCTTGTGTTTCCATCTCCCGTTCTGTTTACATTCCACCTCTCTCTCTCTCTCTCTCTAATCCTTCAAATCTTCGCACATTCCTTTGTTGTTCCCATTATCCACGCCCCTCACTCTCCCTCTCCCTTCCTCCCTACCATCCTCTCTACTCCTATGCCCCCCCCCCTCCTCCCTCACTTTCCTCCTGGGTAGTGGTGAATCCGGTGTGTGTGTGTGTGTGTGTGTGTGTGTGTGTGTGTGTGTGTGTGTGTGTGTGTGTGTGTGTGACCCATGAGGCGTGATTCTTCTTTACTTTCTGTGCTGCCAGTGGTCCCGTTTCCTTTCCTCACCTAACCTAACCTAACCTAACTTAACTTTAATCTAACCTAATCTAACTTTAGCCTAACCTAACCTACGTGTAGCCTAACTTCACCTATTTCTAAGCTAACCTAATTTGACTTTAACCTATCCTATCTTAAGTTCAACTAGTTTAACCTAACCTTAACCAAATACAACGAAACATAACATAATCCAACCCACCATAACCTACCCGAATTTAACAACCTAACCAAATTTAACCAAACCCAACCTAACTTAACCTAAACCACCTAAACATTAACCTAACCTAACCAACCTAACCCAATTAGTAGTGCCAATGACCCTTAAGAATTATATCACAAATTCACCCATTTTCCACCACTATAACTACTCCCAATAATCACTCACTCCAGGTAATTTTTTCCATACTGTTTTTTTTCTGGAATTCTGGAACTCCAAAATTAATCCACGTTACAGAACTAACTCCTAACTAACTGTAGTGAAATGTTTATGCACTGCAATAATCAGAGTTACTCCTGTAAATATATTTCTCATACAATACAGGTGTAGATATGATTCCAATACAATATCAATGTAAATATTTTTTTTTTCCCAAACGAAGTGTATTCTCTTTCAGCTTCACCTGTCGTTAATTAACCTACCTATGCTATTTAATTTTTTTTTCAGTGCAATTACTACATACATACATACATACATACATACATACATACACACCCGGTACATACATACACATTTACCTGTACAATTATTCTACAATATTGTTCACTGTTACCTGTACAATTATTCTACAATATTGTTCACTATTACCTGTATAATTACTCTACGATATTGTCCAGTTATCTATTATAAACTTTTTCCATCAACAATATTATCGCTAAGTTGGTTTCAGCGTCTATTGTCACGTCTATATATATATAAACAGATATGAAAACAATACCCACGACATAAAATGATGTTGTTTATCACCTTATTCCCTCCACAGCATCAGTGATGGGTAATAACTATACACACCATGAACCATACCAACCCCTTTCAGTAATAATCTTGTTGCAATGAATTCAATTAAATCTATTTCACTACACTGATGACAACAATATTTATCCACGTTTAATCTTAATTCTCTCCATTAAATTTACATATCAGTTTTGGTCTGCAGTGAATGCCGAACTATGTTACATAAATTGTTCCCTGGAATATATTTCAGAGGTTTACCAACACAAGAGTTTACAAAGGTGAGTGTGTATCCAAGGTAAGGGTACACAGCCTCATTAACCTGCCAGGTGTGTCTTGTGTCTTGTTTCTTACCTATAGTCTGATTCTGGCCACGACTATAACACATTATCTGGTTCTGTTCTCGTGTTCTGTTCTTGTGTTCTGTTCTTGTGTTCTGTTCTCCGGTTCTGAGTGTTTTTAATAACAGGTGGAGAACCAGGAGAGCCCCCCGAAGGAGTGGGTGACGGAGGGGCCTCATAACAGCTCCTTACTATGTCAATATAGGATATCCGGTGGGTGTTGTAACGTAGGAGACGGAGGAGGCGGTGGGAGGAAGATGGGGGGAGAGAGAGAGAGAGAGAGAGGAGAGAGGAGAAGGAGTGTGAGGGTGAGGGTGAGAGGAAGATGGAGAGAGGGAAGATGGGAGAGAGAGGGTAGGAAAAAGGTAGTAAGATAAAGGAGAAGTAGGAATGAGGGAGTAAATAAATAAAGGTCAGAAGGAAGAAACACAAGAGAAAAATCACAGAACAGCTGATTGGACAAACATGGTAGAGGAGGGGCGTGGCAGGGAAGGCCCATTTAGAGGTTGGCAGGAAGAGGGGGACAGGCAAGAGAGGGGGGGGAGGGGAGAGGCAAGAAAGGGGGAAAAGGGGGAGGTAGGAAAGAGGGGATGAGGCAGGAAGAGAAGAGAAAAGAAGAGGGAAGAGACTAGGGGGAAGAGAGGGGAGAAGCAGAAGGGGGAAAAGTCTCGTGGAAAAAATGGAAATGACGCCCATGAGAAAGAGAGAGTGAGAGGACAAAGGGAGTGGCAATAAATGAGGGTGGACAAAAGGGGGCGAAACAGGGAGTGGGTAAACAAAGGGAGAGGGAGACACAGGGTAAAGGGAGGAAAGGAAGGAGGGATTAGATAAAGGGAGAGAGACCAAGGGAGAGATTAAACAAAGGGAGACTGACAGGGTGAGAACAGACAAAGGAAGAGGGAGACCCAGGGTGAGAGTAGACAAAGGGAGAGAGTCCCACTGAGAATAGACAAAGGAAGCGAGAGATCCAGGGTGATATTAGACAAAGGGAGAGAACCTGTCTGGGGGTCATGTGGTGTGGAGGAGGTCCGTTTATACGATGGGATGACGACGTTTGTGTTCTATCCCAGACTGACCCGCGCGTCCATCTCCCCGCCTCTCCCTCTCCCACACACCCTCCCTCCCTTTCTCTCTCCCACACAGTGCTTCCTTCGCTCACTCTCCCACGCGACCTGACTCACTCCCAAGACGGAAGTTGAAGCGACTCGTCGGCAATAATACTTGACTTAAAGTTTCTGACACACGTTGGAATATCCCACAACGTTCCTGACACATGTTGGAATATCCCACAACGTTCCTGACACATATTCACGGCTGAATAACCCTTAAGTATAAGTAGCGCTGACGTTGTATACCCACCTCCTCCTCCTCTTCTCCCTAATCCTCCTCCTCCTTTTCTTCCTGCTCTCCCTATCCCCCCTCCTCATCTTTCTCCATCACCCCCTATTCTTCCTCTTCACCCCCCCTTCTTCCTCCTCTTCCTAATCCTCGTTCTCTTTCTCCTCCACCTCTTCTTCCTCTTTCTTATCCTCTTTTTCCTATTCCTCTCCTTGTTTCGCATCATCTTCCTCTTCTTTCTCCACCTACCCCTCTTTTTACTCCTCCTCTTCATCCCATCCTCCTCTTTCTCATCCTCACCCTCTTCCTCGTCCTCTTTCTCTTTCTTCTCCTCCTCCTCATTCCCTTCCTCCTTTTCCAACTCCTCCTCCTCTTCGTCCCCATCTTCCTCTTTCTCTTCCACCACCCTCTTCCTCCTCCTCATTCTCTTCCTCCTTTTCCCATCCCCCCTCCTCCTCCTCCCTTCTTCTGATCCTTATCTTATTCCTCATCCTCACCCTCTTCCTCCTCCTCATTCTCTTTCTCCTTTTCCCACTTCCTCTCCTCTCCTCCTCCCTTCTTTTTCCTCCTCTTCCTCCTCCTCCAGATTTAAGGGTGAATGGACACCAGTGAATTTAAGAGTACACAAGTCTGCCTGCTGCCTAATGCATCCAACACGGGGACAAAACGGCTTAGCAAACTCTCATCTCACCCACTCAGCCCACTCCCTCATCTCACCCACTCAGCCCACTCTCTCATCTCACCCACTCAGCCCACTCCCTCAGCTCACAAACTCTCAACTCAATCACTCATCTCATGAGCTCTTAACTCAGCTCACTCGCTCAGCTCAATCACTCGGCTCAACTCATTCCCTCACCTCACGAACTCTCAACTCAACAATTATTCGTGAAATCCTAAAGCTGCCAAAACAAACGTTGATAGATAGATATATAGATAGATAGATAGATAGATAGATAGACTTTCCTCCTCTCCTCTCCCTTTACCCTATCCTCCCCTACCCCTTTCCCACCCCCTCCCCTTTCAACTCTCACTTACCTCCCTCTCCACAACACTCCCCCCTTCCCCTTCCCGTCGACAAATTCCCAGCCATTAGGACACATTCCCGGGACAATGAGGGAGGGAGGGGGAGGAGGAATCAAGGGGTATAAAAGGAGCCTTAACAGGAGGATTAGAAGAGAGGAAAAAGAATACATTATTATTACCGGGTATTATAGACATTTGTCCCGCCAGGCTTTTTCACCAGAGGCTCCATTCAATTCTTCTTTTCTATCTTATCTCCTATTCTCGTGGTACAGACACGTGAAGGGGAAGAGGGAAGGGGGGAGAGGTAAGGGTAAGTGGAGGAAGGGGGGTGATAAGGGTATGTTAGGAAAGGGGAGGGGGAGAGGAAGCAATAAGGGCCATGTGATGTGAGGGAAGAGCAGGGAAGAAGAAAGGGATGATAAGTATGTATGTGAGAGGAAGGGGGGAAAGGAAGAGTGTTGATAAGGAGGAAAGTGATGCAGGAAAACCGCAGAATAAGAAGGAAAATTCCAAAGCAACAACCAAAAATATCAGAGATACTTATTAATATATCCTAGCCTAACCTAAAAATAAACCACTAAGGTCCGAAAAAACAAAACAGGAAAGTATAACAGGTAACCCCCTTCCCCCCACACAGTAACCAAGTGAACATAAGCATCCTCCTCTTACTTTTCCTTCCTCTTAGTTATAAGCCCTGGCATACCGGGCATTATTCTCTCTCTCACACACACACACACACACACACACACACACACACACACACACACACACACATGCATCTGTGGCACAATGAAGTAACCACTATAGCAGGAAACGCAGCAGGCAGGGAACTCTCAATCACGAGAGAGAGAGAGAGAGAGAGAACGACGCAGAGTATTAACACCAAGTCATACTACGAGAGCACACAAGAGTCGAAGGAAGGAAGGAAGGAAGGAAGGAAGGAAGGAGCGCGTCTGTGTATATTATAATAAGTAAACTATTAAATTAAAGAGGAACAAGATCTGACTTCGCTATGTCGCCCAAAAAAAAAAATCCTTTAAAAGTCCCTCACGTGCTAAAAAAAAAACATCCACCAGTTAAGTTAGAAAGGGCGGGGCGTTGGAGGAGGGGAGGGGATTTTGTGCCCACCAATACATCCTTTCTGGCAGTCAAAAAAAAATAAGTAGCTACAACCTTCCATAAACTTCTTTAATATATGTTTGAGTGTGTCGCCAGGTCTTATTATACACCTTCATTCCAAAACGCTCGTAAATCTTGCAAGGCACAAAAACCACGCACAGTAGCTACACTTGGGAGGGAATTTAAATCACTGCCAGACTCAATCCCATTCATCCAGGAACGTGTTTACAGCAGTGTCGTGGAAAAAAAAAAACATTTGAAGACACGACAAAGTATTCCTGGAAATGTGGAAAACTCGGAAAACATTTGAAGACACGACAAAGTATTCCTGGAAATGTGGAAAACTCGGAAAACATTTGAAGACACGACAAAGTATTCCTGGAAATCTGGAAAACTCTAAAGAACCTCCAAATGAAAACTTGTTAAAATTCTGACGAACCTTAAAAAAACTCGCCTAAACTTTCCAAAGACAATTGCACGGACACTGGAAAACACCTCGACTCTCCCAACAGTTCGAAAATACGTTAAAATCATCAAGACGGGCGGGAAAAATACTGATGGGTTGAGGTCGGCAAGAAAACACGAGGGTGGGTCTTCCAGGCAGTTCGAAAGCTGCATTTAAATCTCTTACGGGAGGGGTGAAAATCACGTTAATAAATCTCTTCGGGGCTGTTCGAAAAAAAAAAAGAGAAGTAAATAGACTGAATCCCTCTTGGACGGTTTGAAAACAAGACCAAATCCCTCCTGAGCGGTTCGAAAACAAGGGCACTACCCTGCAGGATTTTAAAAATCGTCTCTCTTCTCACAGGTTCAGGTAAAATGATGCTGATATCTCTTCCTGTGAGGGCTCGAAAACACGTCCCTCCTCCCCCTCTGCTGCAAGGTGGAGACCGTGAACAAAGCCACGCCTGGGTACGAGAATTTCCCCAGAGAAACATGGAGAAATATGATCCGCTGGGAGAGAGGCGTCGGTAGCACCACCAGCCACATAAACCCTCATCGCCTGTGGTTACCAAAAGCCGGATAAGGTCACCAGGAGCCGGATGAGGTCGCCAGGAACCGTGTGAGGTCGCCAGGAACCGTGTGAGGTCGCCAGGAACGCCTTGATTTTACCATGAGCCAATTGACGTCACCAGAAGTCTAATGACGTCACCAGAACAATATGCGATCACCAGGGGCCATGACTGGTTACAATAAATACTCTCTCTCTCTCTCTCTCTCTCTCTCTCTCATTGTAAATTTACCGGGTAGTGAAGGCTCAATATCGCTGACCTCGTGGTGTCCATATCTTAGGTGCTTTTGTCTCGCTCACCACCACTCGAGAACACCACCGTCGTCCTTTAGTATACGTGGTGTAAAGTCTCAAGCGGTGGTGGTCTCGTCGAGCACACACACGAGACCAGAGCTAATCTCAGCCAGCCAACACTCATGTTCTCGAGTAGCTCCAACCTCCAGTATTGTAGTCCTCTAAGCGAGCAAGGTCTCGAGAGAGCAGTAAAAATCTTTCTGTCTCGTCGAGAACACGCGAGGCCAGGGCCCGCTACAACCCCTGTCACGAGGTAGGGTCCTGGAGGTCAGACCTTGGGAGAGAGACATTCCTAAAACCCATTATTTATATATTTTTGTACTTGTTATCACCTGTTGAGAGAGAGAGAGAGAGAGAGAGAGAGAGAGAGAGAGAGAGAGAGAGAGAAGGAAGATGTATGTAATAAGAGAGAGGCAGGAAAAGGAAGGAGAGAAAGTGGTGAAGGAGGGAGGGAGAGGGAAGGAAGAGGTACAAAGTGAGGTAAGAGGGAGAGAAGTAAGTGATACTGGTTAAGTGGTGAGAGTGTGGTGGAGGGGAGGGGACGGATTAAGTGGGAGGAAAGGAGAGAATGGAGGAGGGAGAGGGAAGGGGGAGGGGGGAACTGTGGGTTAGGAAGAGTGGGGTGTAGGGGGAGGGGTGTTGGAAGGAAGGAAGGAGGAGGGGCGTTGGAAGGAAGGAAGGAAGGAAGGACAGAATAATAATAATAGAAGGAAGGAAGGCGAAGGAATGAGGAGGGTATTGAGATAAGGTGTTAAAGGTAAGGAGAAAAAGGGGAGGAAAGAGGAAAAATAAAAAAATAATAAAATGGGGGGTAGAGAGGTGGGTTTGTTTAGGCCCATCTGACCATAAATGCAAAAGCCATTTAATGAACAAAAAAAATAAAAATAATAATGTTTAGGTATTGACGTTTTCTCTTTCCTTCATCATTTTTCATTTATGTTCATTTTTTTCCCTTCTCTATCATGGAATTAAAGCGAAACAAAACAAAACGAAAACGAAAACTATAACAGAAAAAATATATGAAATTGTTGGACTTGTATAATATAAAATACACATTAAAAAAAATCGAGTCTTTCATCAGCAAAATAAAAAGGTATTTTATGTAATTTTTTTTTATTACTGATGTGTATATGTATATTTTGTTTTATTTCTTCGGGAGAGGGGGACGGGGAGCAGTGTCTGACATACATACATACATACATACATACATACATACATACATATACATACATACATACATATGATTTCAGTGAACATGTTTTTAGTTCAGTTTAACTCTCTCTCTCTCTCTCTCTCTCTCTCTCTCTCTCTCTTTCACGTCACTCTAATTTTAATTCCCAACTAAATCACACGCAAAAAAAAACCCATATCTAATTATTTTTAAATCACAATTATATTACGCAAAAAAACCCACCTCTCTCCTGTACAATTTTAACCCACAATTATATCCCACGCGGGTTACAATATACGAATACTCCTTTACAATCACAGCTAACCCCCCCACCCCCCCTTAACATGGCTGGACATACATTCAGCCTCATTCATTTTATGTTGGTTGGTGAATAAAAAAAAACCCCACAATACCACACATCAATCACCAATTTACGCACAAAGCCCGTGACGGATAAATTTACTTCCGGCACAATTATCAATTTACAGCGTCGCTGACGAGATAAATTTATTCATTAATCATCAATTTACGCAGCGCTTTTCCATGACGATAAACTTACTCCGCATTAATCATCAATTTGCGCAGCGCTTTTCCGTGACGATAAACTTACTCCGCATTAATCATCAATTTACGCAGCGCTTTTCCGTGACGATAAACTTACTCCGCATTAATCATCAATTTACGCAGCGCTTTTCCGTGACGATAAACTTACTCCGCATTAATCATCAATTTACGCAGCGCTTTTCCATGACGATAAACTTACTCCGCATCAATCATCAATTTGCGCAGCGCTTTTCCGAGAACATAAACCCAATTAAAACAGTGACCAGTGGCAATGTGGTTTAACTAAAACAAAACAATGGCAGTGAAAGTGTTTGATGTAATGGTTGAATAAAAAAAAAGCTAGAGAAAGTGGATAGTGAAATATAGATGAAAAGAGGAAAGCTAAGGAAAGTGGATAGGGAATATGCAGTGAATTTAACGAAAGAAAAAGCGAGAGGACGTGACTAGTGAGAATAAAGTGTATTAAAGAGGAAAGTTAAAGGTGACCAGTGAAAATAATGAATTAAGAGAGAAAGGTAAAGTGAAAGTAATCAAATGTAAATAAGGAGTATTAAAAAACGAAAGCTAAAGAAAGTGATCCTGGAAAATACAGCGAATTATATAAAATAGAAAGTTAGTGAAAGTGACCAGTGAAAATATAAAAAAATACCACGAAAAAGACTGAATTGCCAAAAGTGAAAGCGAGAGAAAGTCATCATTGTAAATACAGCAGAGACTTAAAATGGAAAGCAGAGGAAAGAAACCAATTAAAAAAAATAGTGAACTCTCAAAAAGTGAAAGTAAGAGAAAGCGATCAGTAACGAGAGAGTGAAATCTAAAATAAAAAAATATATCCATAACGAACACGAGAAAAAATAATAATAACAACAGTGACTAGGCGGAAAAATAAATAAAAAAATAATGAACGGAAATAAACGAACAAAAGTGAAAACAATAAAAAAAGCCACGATGGAGCGAATATAAAAATGTAAACAAAGGAAGACAATGTAAACAATATGTGATAATTATGTGAATTTATACTAATTAATAAAGGTGAATAATAATGTAGCGAATAAATATAAGAAAAATCAGAGCAAAAGAAAAAAGAAAGAAACAAAGAAAAAAGAATGAAAGAAAGAATAATAATAATAAGAAGAATTAACCAGCACAATAACAACAAGAACTACTACAAAAAATCAAAACACAAGAAATATAATAAATAAACAAACACAGATAATGACAGCTCTCTCACACACACACACACACACATACACGCACACACACACACACACACACACACACACACACACGAGCTAGCAGTACGCCTACCACCCACTCTATATCTCTTCTCACGTGTTAATTACCAGATATTACAGGAATTAATTACAAGGTAGAAATAGCTCCCCTTTGTAACACCAACATCCGGGGTTTGTGGGACACTGAGGCGTCTCATCTACTAAATGCTTCTTTTGATAATTGTTCATAATTGTTGGTGTATAATTAGAGGCATCATAATAATAATAATATATTTTTTATTATCATTATCATTTTTTTTTACAATTATTATTATTATGTTAGTATTAATATTATCATTATTATCATTAATTAGCGTTATAATTAGTATCCCTATCATTAATATCAATATCGCTGTATCGTCATCATTGTTAGAATAATTTCCATGAAAATCGGGAGACAATTTCATCTGATAAAGAGTCAAAAGTCTTCTGGCGGGGAATAAATGAGATACAATTATGGCTTCCTACACCAGAGAGAGAGAGAGTGGAGGAACAGGAACAAGGTCGGGACCACAAGAAGCAATCACACAGGAGGAGGAGGGACGGTGGAGAAAATGTGAAATGAAAACAAAACAAGGCACAACTAAGCAGCAGTCCTCGTCAGTAGTGAAGATGCTTAACCAAGAAATATTAAAGCTGGTTGAACAAAAACAGTGTAAATGACAGCAAATACTAACGATGTTTTTGTTGTTTCCTCAAGCTTAAAGCAGTATGACTCCACAGTGACAAGTTCAATAACACTCAAATTTGTGGAGGCAGTCGTTAGAACATACGAACAAAATAATTTATTCCTACTATGGGGAACTATAAAGGATATAAGATCGAGATAAATATTTATTCTGAGTAACATCCATTGAATCAGACTCAAATTTGGATGGTTCATTGGTTAATACACTAATACGCATACAAGACAAATTTCATGGACTTAGTTTTAGTAATTACAAAGACCGAATGGGATAAATTACTTGATTATAAAGCAATTTTAGATTAGCAATGGCAACCCTCATTGCTCGAGTTGGGGGAAGGGGGGAGGGGGAGGGAGAGAGGGGGGAGAGGGAAGGGGGTGGAGAGGGAGAGAGGGGAGTGGGAGGGGGAGGAAGGAGTTGAAAGAAGAAAATATAAGAATGCATTATGACTCACACGACACACTCAAGTGGAACAAGGTTGACAGTAAAGGCGAGTGTGTCCCTTCCCTCCACCACCGCGACACAGAAAACGTCCAAAAACACATAAACTCAGAAACGTAATAAAAAAAATCAATAACTCAACTCGTCTGAGACATTGATGTATTACTGCAGCCAAACACCAAATATGGCTAAAATCCATCACCATTCGCTTGATTTATCGTGTTCCTAACTCCCGACCGAATAGCTGGAGAGACGCACCCAAGAGCCCCCATGCATTCCTATGTCACCTTCCCTAGGAGGAGGAGGGGAAGAGGAAGAGGAGGAGGAGGAGGAGATGGAAGAGTAGGAGGAGGAGGAGGAGGCACAGGACACAACCAGCCAGCCCTCATCGAAAGACACAAGAGGAGCGAGGAAGGGCCACTGAATCACCGCGAAAAAGTGATGTTATCTCGAGCGACAGAGCATCAGGCCAATCAAAACGACGATGATGATGATGATGAGTTGGATAACGAGAGCTGTGATACGCCAAGACGACGCCGCCTCCGCCGTTGATGATACACCAGTCGTCGCCACTTGTACTCTCTCGACTGGAATGTTGTCTAGTGCTAACGCCAACATTACGGCTGGTGAAATCGTCCAGAGGTGAGGAAAGTTGGACGAGCGATTACATGCAGGGTGAAGGAACAGTAGCTAAAACAACTATCTGTGCATACCTTGTGGGAAACAATATGAGACCATGGACGATAAATTTTGGTATATGAGGGCTGTCACTAGTCACACGTAAAATTTCGGAGCATATCGACCCCCACCTGCACAGATAGTTGTTTTAGCTTATGTGCAATATTTACGACTTATATGGACAGTGCTGGAAGAACATTTACAAGACATCTAATGTGCTGGAAGAACATTTACATGACATCTGAAATACTGGGAGAACATTTACACAATACATACAGTGCTGGAAGAACATTTACCAGGTATATACATTGAGAATATCCTGATGGCTATATACATTCAAGAGATAATACATACCGTACCAAGACCCATACGTCTCACTCACTACCCGGAAGAACTAAGTCAGGGAGCGAAGTAACAAGTATTATCTCACGGTAGTTGGTGACAAGACTCCCCCTAGTGTAAAGAAAACGTAACACAGACGCTAAGACCCAAGAGTTCGTGTCCCTCGTTACCATTGAAGGGAGACAGATCAAGTCTCCCTAAAACACAAGAGAGAGAGAGAAACGAAGAAAAAAACCTAAGCTAATTCGAATGATATTGTTTAGTTACATCCATAGACGAAATTCAATTCATACTTATCTTGATTTATTTGAGAGGCAGTGTTCACAATATGGCCGGACAGACGTAAACACAAGAACGGATGGACAGACAGACGGATGTATTAAACGACGTGTGTACTCAGTTACTCACCAAGACATATGTACTCAGTTACTCACCAAGACATATGTACTCAGTTACCCACCAAGACATATGTACTCAGTTACTCACCAAGACATATGTACTCAGTTACTCACCAAGACATATGTACTCAGTTACTCACCAAGACATATGTACTCAGCTACTCACCAAGACATATGTACTCAGCTACTCACCAAGACATATGTACTCAGTTACTCACCAAGACACATGTACTCAGTTACTCACCCATGTACAGTACTTAACAAAGGTCCTGGCCAGGGCGTCTACTACCAACACTTACCTAAAAGACAAAGAGAAATAATAATTAATACCAGTAAGAAATAAATTACTTAAAAAAATATTAGTAATGACTGAAAATAATGATGGACTTACAAAAACACAAAAACAATACCAACAAAAATAACAATAACAACAAAAACATATTAGTTGTAACAGATTTGAAACTTACAAAAATTATTAAAATAAATAATCACAAAATAATAATAATAAAATAATAAAGTACTAGTAATAACAGTAATAATAATGATGATAATAATAATACCTACACCAGCAGTAAAACAGCCACAGCCTCGAACGAACACACACACACACACACAAAGAACCTTCAACAACCTCAGTTAACAGAGGTAACACGCGCAGGTCGTCAATAACACACACACACACACACACACACACACACACACACACACACACACAACGAGCTAGACCATGATACAGATATACATACAGTACACGCCACTTCCTATACTGACTGTCTGTATCACACACACACACACACACACACACACACACACACACACACACACACACACACACACACACACACACACACACACACACACACACACACACACACACACACACACACACACACACACACACACACACACACACACACGAGTCAGGACCACAAGGATACAGATATACATACACGCCACTTCCTATACTGACTGTCTATCATTATACACACACACACACACACACACACACACACACACATACATGTACACATATATACACATGCATAATTACATACACATGCACACATACAAGCATATACACATAGGCACACACTAACAAACAAACAAACACCCACTACCTGAGCCGGAACTAAACCTTGTATAAAGAATAACAACCACCACCGCTACTACCACCATCTGAACCGGAACTAAGTAATGAACCAAGAACCACCACTACTACTACCACCACCACCACCAGAGCCGGAACTAAACTTTATACAGTACAAAGAAGAACAACCACAACTACTACCAACACCACTACCACCTGAGCCGGAACTAAACCTTGTATAATGAACAACAACCACTACTTCTACCATCTCTACCACCATCACTACCACCACTACCATCATCACTACTATCATCACCACTACAACCAATAAGGAACCTAACCCACGAAGGTTCAAATGGGTCCAAGTTTTATCACGACTAGAGCCCAGACCTCGTGAGACCTAACCTAACCTAACCTAACCCAACCTAATTATACGGTTGGGGTTAGGAGATTAGGGTACAGGGACGGGTCTACTGGGGCTGGGTGGGGTCTATGAGTCCTGGACCCCATTAGGTAAGTAGCTATACAGTAATCTTATTCATCCTAAAGCACGCGCAGAGAGAGAGAGAGAGAGAGAGAGAGAGAGAGAGAGAGAGAGAGAGAGAGAGAGACGTTAAGCTGAGGGAACAATATGGCTAAAATCACACAATAAATTCACCGCTCGACTAAAGTAAACAATGGTCTTATAAAACCTATGAATCTCGCGCCACTTTCCTCCCCTGGGTAGCCACAATTCCCTTTACTGTCACTTACGCCTGGCAGTACCTCTGGCTAACAGTACCTACGAGAATACCTGTCTACCTATCTCCCTACTTACCTATATGTCTCCTTACCCACCTCCTTCCCTCCCTATCTACCTTACCTACCTATCTTCCGTACCCACACACACACTCTCCCTGCCTACATAACGATACCAATACCACATATGTCCCTATACCGGCATACCACTCGCTTCTTTCACCTTATACCGATACCACAGCTATACCAAAGACCTTCCCTTGATATACCAACCGTGAGAAGGTATTACGAAACGTCTTAATGCCAATACCAAACACACGTCTACCACATAGCCATCGTCACAATACCAATACAGGTACCCCAGTATTATCCCTCATACACTAGGGGGTAAGCGTGAGTACCAGCTGCTCCCATACCCATAATACCATGCATACCACACAGCCCTCTATACACCTCCAGCGACTCTATTACAATACCATAATACCTATACCAATACCCTCCTCACATACTAATACCCATCTTTAATACACTACTACCAATACCACAATACCAATCGGTAATCCCCACAAGATTTATAACCGAGCATTACCAACTGTCTCTCGGAACAATACCAATACCCACATACCAAAGAGGGAGGTTAAGTAGGTAGGTAGGTAGGTTGGTAGCCCCCGCTGGGTTGAGACCAAGACAATGATACCACAACCATTTATCATTATGTCCCGACCACTACTACGACTACTACTACTACTACTACTACCATCACCAGTACTACCACCATCACTATTATCGTTACCACCCTATGTAAACGAATACCACTACAAAATCATAACCACCACTACCACCATCACCACTACTACTACCACCATCCCTACCACCACCATCAGCATTACCCTCACAAAAGTAACCCGGTGCCAACCATAATCTCCCAGGTACAATGAACCCGGTAAACCACTGGTACGCTGCAGCTCCCGGTACAGTACAAAAGGACCACGCTATTACCCGAGGTACTGGTTAAGAATACACCGGTAAAGGAGAGGTACAAGACCCGGTACTACAGGGACAATGCTGACCTGATAGCTCCACCGGTACAAAGGTCGACCACCCTGCTGTTCAGGTTAATTGGGGAGAAGAGAGGAGGGGGAAGGAAGGAGGAGGGGGAAGAGGGGAAGGAAGGAGGGGGTAAAAGTGGAGAGGGAGGGGAGGAGGGGGAGGGGAGAGGGGAAGGGGAGGAGAAGGAAGGAGGGGGAGGAGAAGGAAGGAGGGGAGAAGGGAGGAGGGGAAGGAGGGGGAGAAGGGAGGAGGGGAGGATAAGGGAGGAGGGGAAGAAGGGGAAGAGAAAGGAGGGAATAGGGAGAATAAGAATAGAAGGAAGTAGGAGAAAGTGAGAGTCTCAGTGGGAGGTGTAAGGAAAGAGGCAGAGGGAGGGAGGAGGACTGAAGAACTAGAGGAGAGGAGAGAGAGAGGGGGGGTGGACCAGTGGGCGGTGGGAGGGTGTGGGGAGGGGTAGGTGGGGGGGAGGGGCACAGTGGCGGTGGGAGGGAGGGGCAGTGGTGGTGGGGGTGACCAGTGGCTAGAGGAGGTAGAGGGTAGGTAGGTGGGGGTACCGGTAATTAAAAGTCCCCTGAACAGTGAGAGACATTAATAACGTGGGTGTAATTGGGCCATTTTCTCCCTCATTCTTCATGTTTTCAACCACCAGAGGTTAAAATTAAATCTCTCGGGCTGTGGCAAGAAACACGACTCAGGCTCTCAATATATGTATACAGTAATTGTGTTTTACCCCGCCTAAGGCATTGGGTACTTACACACACACACACGAGACGCCTGATTTCGCCCCAGTTCTCTTGTCCAATGAGCAGCAGCGAACGCATGTAGTTGGTTCGAGTTTATTGTCACACAGTTAAGTATTATATAAATTTTCCATTTAGTTATACACAGTTTTATATATATTGTTCTTTATTTTCCCGTACACAGGTTATGACATACTGTACATATATATAATTTTTTTTTTACCAGGTTCTCCAGCCACAATGAACCAACAGCCTACACACAGGCTGGGATCAACAGCAGCCGCCCAAGATGGGGATCGACAGCCTACTACTTCTCGCTGCCATAACCATATTTTTTTTTCAGCTGGTTACGTAAGTATAGTCCTCCTCGATGATCCAATATAGCCGCCGCCAGCTAGCCACAGGGGGAGGGGGGGTTAGGAGGGAGGGGGTTTGGAGGGAGGGAGTTGGGAGGTTAGGAGGGGGTTAGGAGGGGTTAGGAGGGTTAGGAGGAGGTTTGGAGGAAGGGGTTAGGAACAGGGAGGGAGAAGGAGAGGGGGGGAGAGGGGGAGGAAGGGTGTTACAGATATTGGTCAAGGGTTCGACTACGTGTTTAAGGAGGGCGAAGATGGAGTAAGATTTCTTCCCCACATCGCCTCTCCTCTCCTCTCCTCTCCACACGCACGCCTCTCCTCTCCACGCCTCGCCTCGCCTCTCCACACGCACGCCTCAACCCTGAACAAATGGTTGAGGTCGTCTTTTGTGTTCATGTGTATTGGGTTCCTCATTTAAATTTACAAGTGTTAGCGATGCATTTATGTCTCCCTGACCGTAATAAAAAAAAATAGAAAAAAACGAGAAAAATTAATTGAAAAAAAAAAGGCAAAAGTCAATGAAACATCTTGAAAATTTTATTAGATGACCTGTTTATCTTTTTTCTATATATACATTGGATTTATTTATTTTTATTCTGCTGTTGTACATAGGAAGGAAGAAAGGAAGGAAGGAAGGAAGGAAGGAAGGAAGGGACGGACGATGCAAAAAATTACGTTCCTCTATTCACTTCATCATCAGCCTTTTCACCTATCTATCCCTTTTTTCATCAACTCTCCCCCAATCACTCTCTTCTTTATCTCTTTCTCCTTCTTCCCTCACCTCTTCTTTAACGGATATCAGGCATCACTCACCCCCACCCCCCATACACGATGTAGAGTAGCAGTTCGTTCATATCCGCCACCGTGACAAAGACGTCAAGCTTATCCCCCCTCCCTCCTTCCCACCTCTTCTCCCTCCCTCAAACTCCTCACACTCCCTCTCCTTCCCTCATCCACACTCCCTCTCCCTCCCTCATCCACACTCCCTCTCCTTCCCTCATCCACACTCCGTCTCTCATCTACACTCCGTCTCCTTCCCTAATCCACACTCCCTCTCTCATCCACCTCCCTCTCTCATCCTCCCTCTCTCATCCACCTCCCTCTCCTCCCCTCATCCACCTCCGTCTCTCATCTACCCTCCGTCTCCTTCCCTAATCCTCCTCTCTCATCCTACACCTCCCTCTCTCTCTCTGTCTCCCTCTCCCTCCCCTCCCTCACCCATTCCCTCTCCTTCCCTCATCCACCACTTCCTCTCCTTCCCTCATCCACACTTCCTCTCCCTTCCCCCTAATCCACCTCCCTCTCCTCCCTCACCCACCTCCCTCCTCCTTCCTCATCCACCTTCCTCTACCTCCCTCATCCACCGCCCTCTCCCACCTGCTCCTGTCCTTACCCACAACAACACTGGTAAATTTTCGTCCTACTCACTGCACACACACACACACACACACACACACACACACACACACACACTACTACTACTACTACTACCACATCCGGGAACCATCTATCACAGAACGCAGACAATTCCCAGTAAGTGAAGATAAAATGAAAAGATGCAAGACATATAATTATACATTAATTTTGGCTGGTATATAAAAGAAGAAGAAAAGAGATAGAGACAGAGTAATACCAAAGAGGAGAGATAATAAGGCAGAAGAAGAGACGAACGAGAGAGAGAGAGAGAGAGAGAGATTAAACCTTTTTCCTTGGTCTTATAATATCTGCCACCAGCAAGACTGAGGTGTTACTTCATAAATGGGAAGAGAAAGGACTCTATCTCTTTTTTCCTCTACCTTCTCTGTCTCTTCTTTATTTTCATCTCTATCTCTCTTCTGTTCACTCCTCTCACTTTATTTCTTTTGCATTATCTCTCTCTCTCTCTCTTTGCTCCCCCTCTCATCCTTCTCTCTCTCTCTCTCTCTTTCCTTCCTTCTTTCTTTTCCTCTCTCTCAATATCCTCACATAAAGAAGGAACAGGTTTTAATCAAATTAATATCGTCGAACTTGTATCCCACAGTGAGAAGTAATCACATTGAGTCCCACACCACGTCTCTAGGTAACACTTCCCCTTATTAAATCACTGTCACTTGTCTGGCTGTGTCTCTATTTCATTTTCAATCAATAAAAACTACTACTACTACTACTACTACTTCTACTACTACTAATAATAATAATAATAATAATAATAATAATAAAACTATAATATTATCAACGACGATGATGATGATGATAATAATAAAAATAATAGCATGAATAAAAATAACAACAGCAACAATAATAATAATAATAATAATAATAATAATAATAATAATAATAATAATAATAATAATAATAATGACCTAGAAAAAAGTAATCTGGGATGGCGTGACAATAATTAACGGCAAATGTAATTAAATTTTTAATTAATTATCAGCTCCGAGCGTGGCATAAAAAAATAATTGATGTTTCGCGCCATTTACCTGATTATTTATTATTCTCATTAAAGTAGTTTTAATAATATTTCCCCCCAGTGCAGCCGTTATTACGACACTCGCGCACCCTGGGAATAAAATATTTTTGTTTATGTTTGATTTTTTTTTCAGTATGGGCGTTTAACCCATTTTTAGTATTACTAGGGAAAACATTTTTAGTATTCGTTTTATTTTTTTTTTCCATTATACACAGATAAGGGTCCATCAAGGAGCGAGCGAGCAAGTGAGTGAGTGAGAATATTCCTCCACCTACGAGTGAATGAGTCAGTGAGTGAAGGACGAATTAGTTAAGAATAAAGCTACTAACTAAACAACAACAAAACAGCAATAATAACAACAAAATCAACAATAACAAAATAACAATAACAAATTAACAGCGATAACAAACCAGATACCGTAATCACTTCGTTAATAATAATCTCACGTTTTTCCTACAGTATGCGTGTGGTAGTGATCGCCGTACACGGTAGATAAAAAACAGTGCCGTGTTTACCTTCTGATCATTAAGTGAAGTGGATCACCTTGACCAGATAAGGGTGTGTGTGTGTGTGTGTGTGTGTGTGTGTGTGTGTGTTCCCCCCTTAGAGATGACGATAACCAAGTAAGAGGGAAAGAAAGGGAGAAAGAAGAGACAGAAGATGGGAAGAAGGAATGAAAGCAGGAAGAAAGGATAGTAGAAAAGAGAGAAGGAAGGGCAGAGGGAGGGAGAGAGGAGGAGATGAAGGAATGTGGATGAAGGTAGAGGAAGAGAAGGCAAGAAGGGAGGAAGGAAGAGGAGGCAAGAAAGATGGAAAAACTGAGGGAGGAAGTGAGGAAGAGGAAAGAAGAGGGAACACCTGACTGGGTATATACACTGTACAGGTGTTCTCTCCCTCGGGGATAATCGACAAACAACACACCAAGGACACTCGTGTATACAAAGCCAGAAGATGAGGAAGAACGCACGTAGGAGGATGGAGGGGAAGGGGAGAGGGAAATGGTAAGGAGGGAGGGGGAGGATGGAGACGAAGGAGGGGGGGGGGAATGGTAAACAGAAGGGGCAATGGAGAGAGGAGGAGGACGAAGAAAAGGAGAATCTCTGTCTGCCTATATCTATCTCTCTCTCTCAATCTTAATACGATTCAGTACTTGGACCAGGTGATACAAACAACAAAGGTCCCAACAGCAGGGTTCACCTTGAGAGACGCCACCAGCTATTCCCTTGACAGGTAATATCACGTGTGTTAACGACGACACGCGATGAAGTAACCTCACCACGTCGGGCGCAACTCTAGTGTGGGTAGTGATCCATAGAGCAGCATTACAAAATTTTAACAACATTGACTTAGTACAGTAGTAGTAGTAATTGTTGTTGTTGTTGTTGTTTTTCGACAGGAAACCAGAAATGTGGAAAGTTTACAGACGGCCGGCCGGAAGGAAGGACAAAGGACAGACAGACGGACGGACCGGACATAATAAAGAGTGCAATCTCAGTGTTGAATATAAAAGGGTGATCACTCGTCTAGAGGCCCTCACATACTAGTTTACGAGGTGGAAGGGACAACAACGCCCGGCACTGCTCACTCCCCGCCCTCCTTCCACCTACTAAAAATGATATAACTATTCCCTCTTTCTTTCTTCTAATTCTTTACTCACTTCTTTCTCTCCTGTCATCTTTGGTAAATTCCCACACCTCCATCTGTCATTTAGCCTTCAATCTGTTTCTCCCTGTCTTGCAACATAACTTGGTCTGTTACCGTCTTCCTCCTCTCTTCCTCTCCTCTCCTCTTACCCTAAATAGAGAAATGGTCCTCCCCTTCTCTCTTATTACCAATAACGGGGTGTGGCACGGCTAGACAACCACTCTCCCCCGCCACACCTCGCACACCAGCTAACCCCCCCTCTTCCAGACACGCACACGAGGCCAGGCGCACCTCGCCAATCTATCACTCAAAACACTTCCGTCATCATCCCGTTTTGCTTCACTCAGTTTCGTCTCCTTCCTTCCACACTGTGACTACAAACTCCACTCTACTGCACAAAGGAATTAATTCAAGACGTTCTTCATGCAGTTACTGTAGTACGCATAGCCTATACGGTATTCTACATAAGGTGGCCCGACAGGTCTTGATTCTTAGCATTCAATAGCAACTGGAACCACCCCACCCCACCCAATTGTCCCGACAGGTTACTAGTCCACCCAATGATTATTCCGACAATGCAACCCATCAACTACCGAGTGCACAAGGGGTAGTCTAGTGTACCACAACAAATCACACACAAGTAATTTAATCACACACACGTACAGTACAGTAAACACCATAAGGGGGCCGCATCCTGTGTGACATTTTAAGTATAATGCCAGACTGATACCCAGGCAATTAAGCAACAAGGGCAAGAGTTGTTATGATACACTTTTAATCTCCTTACAGCGGAAAATAACAAACATTATCAGTTAAGTCAGTAGAGCGGTTACTAGATAGACTAAGAGTTGAGAAAAACAGCGTGTTGCCTGAGTGACAGAGGGAAGGAAGGAAGGAAGGAAGGAAGGGTTAACACGACGCAGTACCGTACTCGTGAGTGGGAGGGAGGGAGGTTTGTGGTGTATAGCCTTGAGCATGATACCAGCCCCCTCCCCTTATAATGCTATTACCTTCACCACTATTACTTCCTATATCTCCTCCCTCCTCCCCTACCTGCCACTTGCTTTGTTTATACGATAGCTAAATCACCCCACACCCCCCGACCACGATTTTCCGGGCCTCTCCTTTGACACACACACACACACACGTCTACTCCTTTCCTTCCTTTTTCCTTTCTTCCTTCCTCCTCCCTTCCCACTGACACAATATAACCTCCTCCTGCTCTTCCTGGTCTACTCTTCTTCCTCCTCCTCCTCCTCCCTCCTCTTCATCGTACTACGCTTCCTGCTATTCCTCCTCTCCTCACCCTCCAAGTCATCACACAGCCCACAGCAATCACCACCGCTCTCTCATCAGCGTATACTGCCAACCTGTCCTCACCACTTCCCCCTTTCCCCCCTCCTCACCCTCCCTACTCCCTTTTCTTCCTCCTTCGCCCTTCCCCTCCTTCTTTTCCCTCCCCTCCTCCCTCATCCCCTCACCTCCTCTGGCTGAAGTAACACCACCACCACCATCAGCTACGACTCTTCTTATTAATGCTACTTACACAGCCGCTACTGCTACAGGCCGTAACAGGAGAGAATAAATCGCTCCCGTCTAATCTACTACCTGTCAACAACACTCTCACCTCTCCCTACCCCTCCTTCTCTCCTCTCCTCTCTCCCTCTCCTTCTCTCCCTCTCTGGGTAGTAACACCAATATCGCCGCCTCCCCTTCATCCTTTCCTTTTAACTCCTCAACTCTTCTCTTTCCTTCCTCTTCTCCAATCTCCTCTTCTCTCTTTCCCTCCCCCCTCTTCTATCTTTTCCCTCTCCTCTCCTTCCCTCTCTTCCTCCCTCTCTTCTCCATTCCTTTTGACAATAGAAATATCAAGTATCAGTGACAGGATAAGGATAAGTAGAAGAAGCATGTAGGAGGAGGAGGAAGAGAACAGAGGAAGAGGAGGAGGAAGAGGAGCAACAAGGAAGAGGAGGAGGAAGAGGAGGAAGAGGAGGAGGAGAATGGAAGAAGAGGAGGTGACAATAGCAGGGTTGGGGGGGGACCAGGAGGCTGCTACACCACAAACATACTCTCATAATGTGCTGCGACACACACACACACACACACACACACACACACACACACACACACACACAACCCCTCCCATCCTCTACGCACACTACCACCAGGAAATGGGTGGAGAGGGAGTGGGTGGAGAGGAAGGTGCTGGGGTGGAGAGTGGAGTGGGTGGGAGGTGGAGTGTAGGCGATAGAGAGTGTGGGTGGGAAGAGAGAGAGAGAGAGAGAGAGAGATAAATACAAGTGAATGAGGAGAGGGAACAGAAGAAGTGAATGGATGGTGGAGAGAAGAAAAATCATGGAAGTGGGGATGAGGGGAAGAGGGAGAGGGAAGACAGAGAAAGGAGAGAACAAGAAGAGATGGAGGAGAGAGAGAGAGAAAAGAAAACAATAAACCAAAATGGAAATAACAAGGAAAGGGAGGAGAAGGCAGAGACACGCAAGAACTGGAATAAAAGGAAGGAGGAGGTAGAAGGAATAGAGAGAGAATTCGAAGGATATAGAAGAGAGGAAGAGAAGAAACGGAATAACTGACGAGAAAGAGAAATAAATACACATGGAGAGAGAGAGCTTCAAAGGAAATGGGGGAAGACAGAAGACGGAATAAATGACGGGAAAAAGAAAAACAATTAAGATAAAGAGAGAGGAATAGAGATGCGACAGATAGAGAGGAAGAGAGGAGAGGGAATAAATGAGGGGAAAGAGGAACAAGGAAAAAAATCAAAGCCACTCATGTATGACCAACCCTGAACAAATTAACCACAGGTGGGGGGGGTCCATAGTCCCCCACCCCAAATAACCTCAGAACAAGACGAGCTGTAACTGATGCTGAACTAGAAGGGACACTGCTACATTATCGACCCCTGTGACAGATCTTTAGGGTTATACATACATACATACATACATACACACACTAAACAAACATACATACATACATACACACTGTACATAAACTAAACATACATACATACACTAAACATACATACATACACTAAACATACATACATAAACTAAACATACATACATATACACTAAACATACATACAGCTGTTAATATAGGATGTGGCCTTGATTCTAACTACCGCCTACACTCACCTGCAAGAGGAGAAGAAACGGATAGGCATGACTTCAAATTCAGTAATAATAATAATAATAATAATAATAATAATAATAATAACAGTTTTTCATCTTGTTAATAATATCTCCCTTTAAAGCAGTAATAAACAGTGTGTGTGTGTGTGTGTGTGTGTGTGTGTGTGTGTGTGTGTGTGTGTGTGTGTGTGTGTGGTGTGTGTGTGTGTTTATCAGGCAAACACATTGATGATGAAATCCTTACTATCTCGTCTCCAACCAATCTCTCTCTCTCTCTCTCTCTCTCTCTCTCTCTCACCTCCCTAAACATCGCCAAGAGTTCAGGTAGAGGCCATTGTTCAGAGGTCAACAAGGCCGAGTCTTTTATACCATTGAAAGAGGTCCAGGCTGAATCTTTCACCATCTTAACAACAACAGGTCAAGGTTAAGAGGTCAAGGCTGTAACCTCTCAATACCCTCACCAGCTAAGAGGTCAAGGCCACTCAGATATTTTCACAACAGGTCAAGAGGTCAAGGTTGTGTCCTCTCAATAGGTCAAGAGGTCAAGGCTAATATCGTGAATATCCATTAAGGCGAAACCATTAAACAAGTACGTGACCAAACACCATTAACACCTCGCCTGGGTGATGGACAGGAGGGAGGGGGCGAACCATGGATCCTACATAAATGACATGCCAGAAAGAGAGAGAGAGAGAGATGAATGAATCCTTGTTGATTACAGATTTACAATGACAAACACCTACAGACGCAAACAAAAACAAACAAACAGACAAACACTAACGTCTACACACACACACACACACGTGGAAATACATAGACAGTACAAACAACTCCACAGACAGCAACAGACAACGTAAACTGACGTAAACACACGACATAAACACGAAAGATTGGAATCAGAGAAGAATAAGAGGAGTGAACATGATGATGGGGAATAGGGGAGGCAGAGAAGAGGATTGGGGGGAGGCGAGGGGGAAAGAAGAGGAAGAGAGAGAGGGGAAGGAAGTAGAGGAAGAGGGAGAGGGAGAAAAGAGAGGTGGAGTAAAGAGGGAAAACAGAAGAATAAAAAGTAGGTAGAGTAAACAGGGAGGGAGAGAAGGAGACAAAGGAAGTTAAGAAAGGATAAAGAGAGGGAGAGTAAGAGAAGTAGAGGGGGAGAAGGGATCGAGAGTAAAGGAAGAAGAGTGAAAGGGTGGAAAGGGAGAAGATAAAAGAAGGAAAGGGAGATGGAGATGGAGAGAAGAAAGGAGTTAGTTAGTCTCTCTCTCCTCTGGGGGCTGGGTACTGCTAAGCCACACAAGAAGGTCCGGAAGCTTTATCTGCCTCCGCCGCTGCTCACCACACTACACCACCACCACCACCACAGTTCACCACACTACACCACCACCACAGTTCACCACACTACACCACCACCACAGTTCACCACACTACACCACCACCACACTACACCACCACCACAGTTCACCACTACACCACCACACAGTTCACCACTACACCACCAACAAACACCACTGTTAACCCTTACACTACAAAAACAGCTTCAAGCACTCACTAGTCTACGGTATGTATGTGTGTGTGTGTGAACTACGAACTTCATCGGAGCAACAAGAACAAAACAAATAAAAAAAAGACGTACATGAAACTTCGTAAAAAACACATTAGCTAATTATTGAAGAACGAAAGAAGGAAAGAAAAGAAAAGAAAGAAAAGAAAGAAGGAAAGAAAAGAAAAGAAAGAAGATGCCTCGGTAATCCAGTTCTTTGAGGCATCGTTCCAGTCCACCAGACATCTTCTGACGTGAGCCATTCAGACCCTGTAAGAGTATATCCCTGAACAAGACACTGAATCCCCCGAATGAAAGTTTGTGATACCTTAAATGTGTCTGAATCTTTAAATGAAAATCTGAATCTCCTGAATGGGCGTTTGAACCCTTAATAGACTTCGAACCCCTATATTTGAGTTTCAACCCCTGAACGAGTTTGAAAACGAGCAAACCTTCATTCAAATAGCTCAGTGTCTCGTGAAGCATATCGACTCTCTACACAAAGCTGGCAGCACCATCACCACCAAAAGAGAGAGAGAGAGAGAGAGAGAGAGAGAGAAACACGAGATAACATAAGAGATAACCTCACCCCTCCAACTGCTGCTACAGATAGGTTGACTTTTCTCTCTCTCTCTCTCTCTCTCTCTCTCTCTCTCTCTCTCTCTCTCTCTCTCTCTCTCTCTCTCTCCAATGTGTGATTAATAACATTTCTGTGTTTGTCTCTGCAGGAGTGTGTCTGTGCGTCTGTCTCCCTGAGTATCATCAACCTGGCTTTCACAGACCACCAGTTTAAAATCACTATGACATCATTACGTATTGTTACCATGAGTTTAACATCTAAACGAATGGTACACAAAATAAAACTGAAAATATTGGCTAGTTGCGATTTTAAAATTATGTAAACGTGGGTGACGAGTGAATGGCGGTGAGTGACGAGTGCCTGGCGGTGAGTGACGAGTGCCTGGCGGTGAGTAAGGGTGCAGCTGGGGGGGGGGATTAGCGTTGGGGTTGTTAATCTTCAGGTGAAATAAGTTGGAAGCGAATCTTCAGGTGATCTAAAAAATAAACAATAAATAAATAAATAAACAATAAATAACAAGGGTCCCAAAAACCTGGTCATCCCTCGTGATGGAGAAAAAAAATATCTACCGTATCAGTTGAGTCAGGAAAGGCTGGAATTGGACTAAGTAGCGTAGTAAACACAGTCGATAAATACATAAAGAAAACAAAACAAATGCATTTTAAGCAAAGAGAGAGAGAGAGAGAGAGAGAGAGAGAGAGAGAGAGAGTGTGTGTGTGTGTGTTGCAGGACCCCCACGGTTGGTTTTGGCCTTGTCTGAGCGAGCTATGTAAACACACACACACACACACACACACACACACACACACACACTTTTTATCCCCAGGACGAACAAGGGAATTAATGAATCTCATTAACAGGTGAAGACGAATTTTCATCGGATCCAAAATACTATTAAACCTGAAAATACTTCCTTTAAGTACACGATACATTTAATTATGCATACCACACAAATTTTAAGTATACATTTACCTTCAAATTACATGAAATTACTTTTGTATTCTACACAATTTCCTTTGATTCACCTCCCAGGGTAAAATATTCTTGTTCATACTGGGGGGAAAAACTGGCCCCGTACACACCTGACTGGCCTCAACCTTGGCTTGGTGAACTCAGGTGTGGCGGTGCATCCTCCCACCCTCCCCCCTCTCGCTACCTTCCACTCGCATATCTCTTCTCTCCCTCCCTTCCTTCCTCTCAAACATCTCCTCCTCTCTCTTCCACTCAAACACGCCCTCCTCTTATCTCCCTTCCTGCCCCCCTCTCTTCCACTCAAACATCACCTCCTCTCCCCCTTTCCACTCACCCAACCATACCCCTTCACCTCCCCTCCCCGCTTGCTTAATGGCGCGAGCACCAGCAGCTGGCCCAGGTGTACGTGTGTGCGTGTCTCGTAACACCTGTTGATTAAGGTGACCAACAGGTGTGCTCACTTTTGTCCCCAGTGACCAAATGGGTGACGTCCCTCCTGTGGTGCAGCTGTGTGGAGAGTGGTACCAGGAAGCACAGGTGTTGAAGAACCTTAATTAAGTCCACCTGCTGTCTGTTTCTAAGGAGGAGGAGGAGGGGATCGTGGTAATGGTGGAAGGAGGTAGAAGAAGGGGTGGAGGGGGTGAATGAAGAAAGAGGAGGAGGAGGAAAAGAACGAAGGGGAAGAACAGGTGGGAAGATGGGAGTACAGATGGGGGGTGGGGTGGGGGAGTAAGAACTTGAGTGGGATGAATAGTTAGAGTACCACGGGCAGACTTTGTGCAGGACGGCGGTGGTGGTGCAGTGAGACAGTTAGGATTATCAGGCATGACAGTAGTGATGGTGGTAGAGGGTGGTGCATGACGGTGGTGGTGGTAGGGATTGGTACATGACGGTGGTGGTAGAGGGTACATGACGGTGGTAGTGGTAGAGATTGGTGCATGACGGTAGTGGTGGTAGAGGGTGGTGCATGACGGTAGTGGTGGTGGTGGTAGAGGGTGTTGCATGACGGTGGTGGTGGTAGAGGGTGGTGCATGACGGTGGTGGTGGTAGAGGGGTGGTGCATGACGGTGGTGGGTGGTAGGGGTGGTGCATGACGGTGGTGGTGGTAGGGGTGGTGCATGACGGTGGTGAGTGGTAGAGGGGTGGTACATGACGGTGGTGGTGGTGAGTAGGTGGTGCATGACGGTGGTGGTGGTAGAGGGTGGTGCTTGACGGTAGTGGTGGTAGAGGGGTGGTGCATGACGGTGGTGGCAGACAGGTGGAGAGGCTTTATCAGTATGCATGACTGGATTCTCACACTGGCGGGGCCGTTGGTGGTGTTCCCATGCCAAACACACACACACACACACACACACACACACACACCCCTACGGACACCCAAAGTTAACGGACTGACATACCAACGGACGACCTGACGACCCCTCCACAATAGTCACCCCCCGTCAACACGAACGCCTGAAAACAACGCATCTAACACTACAGTAATCTCCCCCAGCATAACACACACCTTCACTACGTTTTGAGGACAGAGGTGGGTGAGGTTAATGGGTGACACTGTGGGTGAAGGTGGTGGGTGAGGTTGGTGGGTGAAAGTGGTGGGTGAAAGTGGTGGGTGAAGGTGGTGGGTGAGGCTGGCGGGTGAGGCTGTGTGAAGCGGTGGGATAAACCAGTTGTAATAATAACATGTTTGGGCCGCCGGGCTGAGGAGGGGGAACACCACAGCGGAATGCATCTGTTTACACCAGTTTATAAAAAAAGAAGTGAATGGTGAATAATGATGAGGGGGAGATTGGGGAGGAGAGGAAGGGGAGGTGGGTGAGGGAGAGGATGGGAAAGAAGGAGGAGGTGGGGGAGGGGAGAAAGGTGGGGGAGGGGAGGTGGGGGAGGGGAGGTGGGGTGATAACCATGACTATAAAATTATATTGCTCATGACGCCGCCTATACTTTACGACAGTTTGGGACAGAGATCAGATGTAAGGAAGGTGATCAGTGCTGGCGGCCATACGACGTAACGTACATACCCCCTCATCCCCCCTTAAATAAAACCACCACCATTGTCACCCCTTCACAATGAATCACCCCATAGAGTTCATCACCTCACATGGTAATATAGCGAGAGTATTGCTGACCCACACACACAGACAGACACACATACAGACTTACGGCATTACCTAAACCGTATAATTTATATTTATTTGCAGGCAGGGAATAAAATTGTCTGGTTGTCTGCTACTCCGGACGGGAAGACAGGACTTGAGAGGAGACTTGAGAAGCACAACAAAACAAAAACAAGAGAGAGCCTGAAAAAAAAAAGTTCTCTGGTATACTTTTGACAAACTTTTTCTCAGGAAGTTTGACCTAGAAAAAAAAAATGAGGATATCAACAGGAAGAACTACTTTTTGTATAATGGTTAAGGAATTATTAAAGTTGTTGTTGTTGAAGTGTTTATATGTCAGGAATTACCAAGACATGATCGGGACAGACGAAACTTCATTCAACTCCGCTCAGCCAAAAGCGGTTCAGGTATCATCATTAATTATTATTATTTAGGAAAAAACATAAGTGGCGTCTAGTGGTTCATATACCGTACAAAACGAACCTTCACCCGGCTTCGAACCCCCACCCCAGGTCTCTTAGAAACCTGGCCAGACCCGTAGAGCGCCGTGCCTGCAGGGTGTGGAGCTGCCGACCCTCTGTCCCCTTTAATACGTGAGTCTTCCCACCCACCCACCTACCGCCTCTATCCTCGATCAATTCTCCTCTCTCTCTCTCTCTCTCTCTATCCACTATCGTCAATTATCACCCCTCTCTCTCTCTTCTGTATTCTCCACACTGTCTCCCTCTCCTCTTCTCTCTCCTTGACTGCCCTCTTCCCAAATTCCTCCCCCTCCCTCCCTGCATGCCTACCTCTTACCCACATTCCTCCCTCCCTCTCTTCCGTCCAACCTCCTCACCTCACTCCCCTGTTAACCCTCCTGTCTACATTTCTCGCTCCTCTCCCTACACTCCTACCCACACTCCTCCTCCCTTCTCTCCCTCCCTATACCTACACTCCTCCCCTTCTCTCCCTCCTATACCCACCTCCTATACCTACACTCCACCTCCCCCCAATGTAGTACGATACAATACCAACCACCGCTCTCACTTTAACGGCCATACACTGTACTAAACTGCACTCCCTAAGCATTATAATTAAAGCCTAGTGCACATCATGGATTAAAGCAGCACAGTTGTACAAACCTCCCCCTGTGGTGTGGTGTGGTGTGGCGTGGCGGTAGTGTGGTGTGGCGTGGTATGGTGTGGCGTGGCGGTACACCTATCAATACAGTATTTTTTCCATTATTTTTTTTTATATTTAAACTACATTTACTTTAATAATTATATACTACAATAAAATACTGTAGTGTATGACTGTATTACCATGTTGCTGTACTGTGTTGTATCCAATGTATTACCGAATAGATGTTTCACTGTAGCTGTATAAATGTGTGTGTGTGTGTGTGTGTGTGTGTGTGTGTGTCCACTTCCGGTTTTATCTCACCTTAACCTTCACCTTCTTTTATCAGCCTCCCTCCCTCCCCGCCTGTGATATTTATACCATGCTTCAAATCAAGTACTGTATCTCGCTGGCTCCATCTCTCCTCTCCCTGCTTACCTATTGCCCTTCCTCCATCCCTCCTCACTTCCCTATCGCCCTCCCTCACTCCCTATCTACCTTTCTCTCTTCCTCCCTCTTCTCCTTCTCGACCTCCCTTGCTATCTTCCTCCTCCTCCTCCTCCCAACTTCCTCACATCACCCTCCCCTCCAGCAGTCCTTTGCACCTCTGATCCCTCCCCTAGTCCTCCTCCTTCCCTGATCCCCCCCCTCCCTCCTCACAGATCACTCCTCCTCCTCCTTCTCCTGATCCCCCTCCCCCTCCTCCTGATCCTCCCCCTCCCCTGATCCTCCTCCTTCCCAGTCCCCTCCCCTCCTCACAGTCCTCCTCCTCCTTGGTGTATACAGCAGTGATGCCAGTGACAGATGTGTTATCCCGCGTGTGATATCAGCACCACCGACTCCTTCCTACCTCCTCCTGCCTTCCTCCTGCCTTCCCTGCCTTCCTCCTCCTGCCTTCCTACCCATACCCACTCCTCCTGCCTACGCCTCCTGCCCTTCCCCTGCCCTGCACTCCTCCTGCCTTCCTGCCTTCCTCCTCCCTGCCCGGCTGCCTTCCTCCTCCTGCCTTCCCTGCCCCTACCTCCCTCCTGCCTTCCTGCCCTTCCCTCCTCCTGCCCTTCCTTCCTACCTCCTCCTACCCTTCCTCCTCCTACCCTTCCTACCCCTACCTCCTCCTACCTCCCGACGGTGTGTGTAGAGACCAAGATCAGACTCACCGATATCACTTACATCGACAAACACACACATAAAAAAACTATATATACACGTACACAACAACTCAAACAAACAAACAAACAAGTGAACATACATACAAACAGACATGCAAAACAATTACATATAAACGCACACACGAACAAACACCTTGACACGAAACAACCACACATACATGCACAAGGACTCACACAAACAAGGATCACAAAAAACGTACACGTACGTACATACATACATACATACATACTGTACATCTCATCAATGAATCCTTTCCCTCCTTTCTCCCATCCTAAATTCCCTCCCTCGACCATCCTGCCATCACTGAGTCCCTCCCATTGTCGACTCCCTCCATCCCAGATCCCCCCCCCCCTCCCCTCCCTCCCTCCCATTCTCTTCCTGTTTGTTCTCCTCTTTAGTCTTTCTTTGTCTCCTTATTCTCGCTTCCCATGTTCTAAATTCTCTCATTCCTTCCCTTCCTTATCCTTACCTTATTATTCTTGTTCCCTTATTCTTCCTCTTTCTTTAATTCATTCTTTCCCATCTTATTAATTCCCTTTTCCATTATTAGTTATCTCCCTTCTTCTTCTCTATTTCTCTTTTGCTAATTCTCTCGTTTTCACTATATATCTCTCACCTCTCTCTCTCTCTCTTCCCCGCTCTCTCTCACATACACACAATTTCCTCTCTCTCTCTCTCTCTCCCATCTGATCCTTTATCACTCTTCCCTCTCATCCATCACTCCACTCCCACTCATCCTTCCCCTCCTTTTATTCCCTCTCATCGATATTCCCACCGCCCCCCCCTCCCTCCTTCCCTCTCTCTTTCTCTAAATATTTCTGTCTTTTATCATTCTTCCTTCTCTGCATTATTCTATTCATCTCTTTACTGCCTCTTCCATTTCCTCTTTTATCTTTGTCTTCATTATTACGTCTTGTCTAAGTATTCGTATTTTATTATAATTTCTATATTTTCTTCTTTCTTCTGTGTCTCCATCATCATTCATTCATTCAGTCATATTCATTGTGTATTTTTTTTCATTATCCACTTCTAATCCTCCTCCTCTTCTTCTTCTTTGTCCTCCTGTTCTTCTTCCTCCTCTTCTTCGTCAACCTCCGCTTCTTCCTCCTCCTCTTCCTCTTCTTTGTCCTACTCCTCCTCTTCTTCCTCCTCTTATCCCTCCTCCTCCTCTTCTTCCTCCTCTTATCCCTCCTCCTCCTCCTCTTCTTCGTCCTCCCCCTCCGTCTTCATCAATCTCCGTCTTATCTTCCTGGGAGAGTCATCCATTACTGCCCCATCCCCATAGTGTCTCCCCATCACCCCAGTACTCGCCACCATCCTCTACCCATTACTCGCCACCATCCTCTACCCATTACTCGCCACCATCCTCTACCCATTACTCGCCACCATCCTCTCTACCTATCACCTCCCTACCACCCCATTACCCCCACCACACATGATCCGCCGCCACCCCATAAGCTGTTCTTCTCACTCTCCCCTTCCCACGACCATCATGTCCTCCTTGACCTCCTCTCCCACACACCCACCCATCCTGTGCCTCTCCCTTCCACTGTCTTCTTCTCCCACCATCCCACGCTCTTTCCCCCTTTTTTTTATTATTATTATTTATTGGGCACTCCCCTATATCCTTGTGTAAGGTGAAGCGCAGAAGCGTTTACAGCGCCCAACAGGGAAGCATGCTAAGTTCATGCTTGCCTTTATGTCTCACGAGTCAAGGGCGTAGAAGCCTGAAGAGTCAAGGGCGTAGAAGCCTGAAGAGTCAAGGGCATAGAAGCCTGAAGAGTCAGTGGTTTATGTCAACAAGTTATTGGAAGCTCCAACAACTTGTCCCTGAATACGAATTCGCAACTTTCGACTTACACCAGGTACCTTCTTTACTGCTAGGTGAACAGGGACTAATGGGGGCTAGGAAGTAAGTCCCTTCCCTCCCTCCATCAAGTCCTACCCTGCGACTTCCCTCACCCCACCTTCAACACCCCTCCTCCCACTCAATGCCAACTTTACCACCTCCCCCTCCCACTCCAAACCTCCCTCTCCCCTCCTCTTCACGTCCTATATCTCACCCCCTCCTCCTCCATATCTACCTCATTACCTCCCCCTCTTACCCTAGTCCTACCTCGACCCCCCTCCTACCCTAGTCCTACCTCGACCTCCTTCCTCCTACCTCCCCCCCCCTCCTACCCCAGACCTACCTCGACCCCCCCCTCCTACCCCAGACCCACTTGCACCCTCCCTCCTCCTCTCCTTCCCACGCCCCCAACTGTCCCCGAGGGATGGATAGCCTGCCGGGCTTGGCAGGGGTCCAGCCTGTCTGGAGACGGGGAGTGGCCGCCCTCAGGTCACACACACACACCACACTGTCAGAACCACAAACACACACACAAAAGGACAATGACAAAGGAACATAACACACACACACACACACACACACACACACACACACACACACGGCTGCCGACTCATTCACAAAACGCCATATCATTATCTCTCTCTCACACACCCACACACACCTCGGTACACTTAACACATGTTGGTCGTCCGTCAGTACCAGTCAGACTTTGGCACTTTCCCTTACGTTACCACACCCATAAAACTCTTCCGTGAATGCCAAGGTCTCACAGGTGTACAGGTAATACCACAGGTGTTCTAATTAACCAGTAGTTACAGTGCGCAGTATGGATAATATTTTTAGCACACTCACCTCCGTACATTATGGTATATGGTACAGCTCTTGTGTTTATAGTAAATATGGTATATGTGTTTAGAATATATTATATGACATGTACTTAATATTTAGCTGGCCACATCACCTGGTTGTACATATGTGTACTTTATACTGTATGTAACAAGTAAACAAGTGTGTACATCATTACATTGTACTATAAAACATATATGTGTTATGTATACATCTGTTGTGTACTAACTATAAGGTTAATTATAATGTACTAAGTTATATATCTGGTGTACAAAAACTAACAATACAATAAACTTCCTATGTACACTATCAATAAATCATATACCTCATTTATCAGTGACTGCGTTAAACAGCACTTGAAAACAAAACAACACTCAAGCGAGAATAAACCACATCAGTGAGATCAGGAGAGGCAGGAGATTGGAATGACTAAACGTAGCAAAAAAAAAAAATAAACTAAAGTCCATATAAGGTTCAAAAAAGTCAAAATTATATGGTTATGCGTCTCCTATGTCTGACTAAATCAACAGCCATGTGGGGAAAACAGAAGGTGAGTTAATTAGCGTATTACCTGGTCGCGTGTCTGTGTGTGTATTGACCCAAACGGTAATTACTGAGGGGAAACACCTGGTCGGGGTCTATAGGCCTACAGAACCGTCCTCCTCCCCTCCCTTGCGTTTGGGCTACACGCTACATTAGGCCCAGCTGCCTGTCCCTCTCCCATCCAGCTGTCTGTCCCTCCCCCATCCAGCTGTCTGTCCCTCCCCCATCCAGCTGTCTGTCCCTCCCCCATCCAGCTGTCTGTCCCTCCCCCATCCAGCTGTCTGTCCCTCACCCATCACCACATAGTACCTGCACGTGGTTGACCCTTCGAGGCACGACTGGACAAGGACTGGGTCGATTAGGATGTCACAGTGATCAGGCGACGATAAGGGTATAAAATAACGCTCCTTCTAGTACCCAAACGCGTTAAAGAGATGCGAGGTGGCCTAACTTAACCCCTTGAGTACGATGACTTAACCCCTTGAGTACGGTGACTTAACCCCTTGAGTACGGTGACTTAACCCCTTGAGTACGGTGACTTAACCCCTTGAGTACGATGACTTAACCCCTTAAGCCATCTTATTTGAGGAGTTAAATCACAGTACTCTAAGGGGTTAAGTCACCGTATTCAAAGGGTTAAGTCACCGTATTCAAGGGGTTAAGTCACCGTACTCTAAGGGGTTAAGTCACCGTATTCAAGGAGTTAAATCACTGTACTCAATGGGTTAAAAGTCGTTAGTTCACGCTCGAGGCACCCCCAGTCCATCCAGCTGTGAATGGGTACCTGGCCTCACAGTAGGGTATGTAAGGGCGGTTAACACAGTGGCCGCCACAAAGCCTCCTTGTGTACCGATGACGGCTTAGTGTATTCAGTGTTACCTCAGGGACCGACAGGCCTACGAGACCCATCCTAGTTATGCAAATGGACGATGAACACACACACACAGTGTCCCACCTCCTTCCATTACTTTAGGTCCGAACACACTCCAGGTTGTAGATTCCACGAAACTCCTCGGCGTCACCATAAACAACAAACTAAATTGGAAACCACACGTCAGTGAAGTTGTCAAATCCTCCAGTTTCCGTCTCCAACACCTCCGCCGACTCAAGTCCCTCGGAGTTCCTGCACCCGAGCTCCTCAGTGTTTACACAACATTCATACTTCCCAAGCTCACCTATGCCTCCCCTACCTGGTTTTCCTCCCTAAATGCCACACAACGTAAACACCTAGAAAAAGTGCAAAAGAGGGCATGCAAGATAATTCTCTCCCCTTCCTACTCCACATATCAAGAAGCGCTCAACACACTGACCCTTTCGACTCTCACTGACCATCACACAGGCCTCATCTGCAAATTTGGTAGGCTTCTGCACCATCCCTCGACACCATCCTACTACCACCTGAGATCCCAGGCCCGAGGTACTGTTCGACACCACAACCCGCATCCAGCCCATACGTGCACAGCGGAGCAGTCGCTATAAGAACATTGCGGTCCAACCATTTGGCGAATTATCATTGGCAGTAATAAACCAGTGTATTCACTCCCAGTAAATACTACTTCTTGCACTATCACTATGTTGAAATGCACTGTAGTTTGAGCTTTTCCCCATCTAGTTATTATATATCTTATTTGTATCACTTATGTTGCTTGTATATTATTTGTAATTCGAAACCCATTCCCCAAATATGTAACTGTATATTTTCAGCCTTCTGGCTGCCAAGCTCTTTCAATAAACCGTTAATTATTATTATTACACACACACACACACACACACACACACACACACACACACACACACACACACACACACACCACGCCTGCAGCATCACAAAAGGTTGTACTGCTGCAGGCGGTGCGTTGAACTCTGACTGTGTGGAGGCAAGAGGCGGCGGTCATTCTTACATTTGTTCAATTTGTGCAGCTGAATCGTCGTCTATTTTGTTCAACATAAAAAATAAATTATATTCTTATGTTTCTGATGAAATTACTATCATTGTTCTTCCTCTTGTTATTATTCTTTGTATTATCATTATTATTACTATTATTTTTGTCGATTTCCTAATTACTTTTTATTGCAATTGTTCTTACCGTATTATCATTATTATTACGGTATAACCACAATCAATAATTCATACAGTAGTTATCATTAGTACAGGATTTATATAACTACATTTATTATTACTACTGTACTGGTCATAGTCTGCAGTCATGTTATATATTTCACCAGCGGGCCAGGAGCTACAAGACCCACTCCACCTGTCTCACACCTGAAGTATTGAAAGAGTCATCTGATGGCGTCACTCAGGTGGGCCTGTGTGCGTCAACCCCCCCCTCCCCTCACACCCACACATACACAGTACATACATACATACATACATACCACACACATACATACATACCACACACACATACATACACACACACACACGGCACAAATGTCAAGTGAGTGAGTGTCATGACCAATAGTTTCTGCCTCACTTTTACTGCCAGAGGAACTAGCCCTCCTCCTCACACCCCAACCTCACTGCTTGGCGGACGTGAACATGTAGAAGCTGTTCACCTCATAACCACAACCACCACCTCTTGACACACCACCTCGCAACACACCACCTCGCGACACACACCACCTCATGACCTGGCACCTCATGACACACACCACCACCTCACTTGACACACACCACCTCATGACACGCACCACCTCATAACACACCCACCACCTCAGCACACCCACTCATGACACACCACCACCTTATAACACACCACCACCTCATAACACACACCACCTCATGACACACCACCTCATGACACACCACCACCTCATAACACACCACCACCTCATAACTCACACATCACCTCCACCAACACACACCACCTCATAACACACACACACACACCACCTCACTGACCTACCACCACCTCATGAGCACACACCACCTCATAACACACACCACCTCATGACACACACCACCACCTCATAACACACACCACCTCACCAACACACACACACCCACCTCGCAACACACCACCACCTCATAACACACACACCACCTCATAACACACCACCACCTCATAACACACACACCACCTCATAACCACACACATCACCTCATAACACACACACCACCTCGCAACACACACACCACCTCATAACACACACACCACCTCATAACACACACCACCTCATGACACACCACCTCATAACTTTCACACATCACCTCATGACACACACCACCTCATAACACACCGCACCACCTCGCCAACACACACACCACCCTCATAACACACCACCATCACCTCCTTAACACACACATCACCTCACACACATCACCATAACCTATCCCATATAAGTGTTTGATGGGTCATATTTCATACTACGACCCTTTCCTCCCTCCTGTAGTCTTCTTTCACCCTTTCTTTCTCTCTGGGGGGGGAAGGAAAAACAGACGAACTAAAAAAAGGAAACAGCCGAACAAAGGACCGGACAGATGAACAAACGGACAAAGAGAAGAACAACCGGAAGAACAAATCGAACAAAAACTTAAACACAGTAAAACCTGCCAATACAAAACACTGGAAAAAAAAACACCGCTTGGCAACACACAGGGCAGAAAACAACCCTAGTGACAATGTACCGAGAGTAATTAAAAGAAACAATGCAAGGGGATAGGACACACAACACACACACACACACACACACACACACACACACACACACACACACACACACACACACACACACGACACACACACACACACACACACACACACACACACACACACACACGATAAAATGGGTGGCTCAGTAATAACAGTCATAATTATAAATAATTACTGCAGTGGTCATTAGCATCACACACACACACACACACACACACACACACACACACACAGTTAGCTCACTGAATCAAGCACAATTACATACCTGTGTGTGCGCTGTATTGTGTGTGTATGTGTGTATTGACATCTCACCACAGCAACACACAACCACGCCACTTTATCAAATATTACATTCAAACCTTGTACAGTATACCTTTGACCACACCACCTACACCCCAGCACCACCATCTACACCCCACCACCCACCACCCCCACCACCACCCCACCTACACCCCAGCACCACCACCTACACCCAGCACCACCACCTACACCCCAGCATCACCACCACCTACACCCCAGCACCACCACCTACACC